>NC_091688.1:104622500-104922500 GCF_041296265.1 Equus caballus
CATTAGGAGTGAGGGTTTGGGAACAACGTTCCTTTGAAGGCAGGTGTGGACACGACCTCCTTCTCCCAGTGAGTACTGGGACTCGGTTTCCAGCGAAGCCTCTGCTTCCCTGGCCAGAGGAGAAACGCGGAGACATTTCAGAGCGGCCGTTCGCTGTGTCTATTCGTCTCTGATTGTCTTTCCTGATGACGGAGAAACCCTGGTCCGATTAGGGAGCAGTTTCTGGCTGCTTCAGACTCTGGCTGCCGAGCGTTTGCTAACTGATCTCCGAGAGAGGTACAGCCTGTTCCTGGTGAATTCTCCGACTGAAAACAGTAGAGTTCAACTCAAGTCATTCAATTCACGGAGCCCATGGATGGAAGCCCAGAAGCCCACGTCTTGCCGAGGCCTTTTTGATTCTCTTGCCAAAAGGTATCTGTTGTACAGCAGTAAACGCAGCCCTTGCTGCTGCGGCAGTTACCGCCTGGTGCGGTTTTTCCGCGTTACCCCCATCTCAGGAGTCGAGTCACGTCTTACGTACATTTCAGACATTCTTGCGCCTCCCTGCCCAGTGGTGGGGTCTGTCTTCCTGCGCCGACAGGCGCATCTCTTCGCCTGGCTTTCGCTCACCCTCCCTCGCTTAAACTTCCTCTTCTCCCCCTCTTCCGCTTTCCTCTCTTTCCCTCCAAAACTCCCTAGTTCTTGCCCTCCACGTCTTCCCTCTGTCGTACCCCCTCCTCGTTCCTGCCGTCCCTCTTCCAGCCTCCCGGGCGGGGCTCCCACCTGCAGTCGCGGCCCAGCTCTCCGCGCCCGGGGGGCTCGTCCTTGCGCTGTGTCTGTGACCCCCCTGCACGGTGCGTCCGCGGGGCTCTCAGCTCGGGGTGCTCGGGGAGGCCAGGCCGCCCCCACGCGCCTTCCTGCGGTGCCCTCTCCCCGAAGCTGTGTTTGCTGTGGTCTTCGATTGTTTTTATACATCGATTCCTCTTTTTTGCTCTAATTCCGCACTGTACGTGAGCCCTGGCCAAACTCTTAACCTGCTTGACTATCGATTGAACGTCTCTTTTTAGGTCTCATTTTTGAATTTGGATGCTGCTCCTGAGACAAAAAATAACAAACCAGGGTCATATTCTGAAAGACCTGGTAGCGAGGATTCTGAATGAGTCTTTGCTTTGACTTCAAGTGTAACAACCCGCCCGAGGATTCCTGGGGCTGGGTCCTCCGCGGGGCGTTGCGTGATGTTGGATCCTTTGTGACCAGGTCCGGGGTCCGCCTCACCTGGCTGCACCCTCTCTGTGCTAGCAGCTTCCTCCGGTCGTTCCTGAGCCCCGTTTTCCTCCTTTGCCCACTCGTCCATCCACATCCCTCCCGCCCTCTCCCTGCGGCCCTGCCCACTTCTGTTTCCTTCACCAGGAAGATGGACAAGAATTTGAAAGGGGGAGAATAATTGACAACTCCTCTCTTGAAGTGTGATTTTATTTTGGCTTTTTGACCAAATTTTGTTTTTTCTCTACCTTTTCCTCTTTTACTTTTAGTCTTTCTTGTAAACATCTCGTCTCTGCTGGACCTTTAAATCTCAGCCTTAATGAGACCCTGGAACGCTCTTCTCATTCCTTCTTCATCTCGTCCACTCCTCCTGCTTCATGAGCCATCATACTGGTAGTTTTCTGTAGGGATTTTCTCCCTACGTCTGGTTTTGTTCATTCTGTGTGCTTAATGTTAGTGGAGCTGTGTTCCCAGATTAGTAAAATTAATATCTTCCTTAAGTGTTGCTGTGAGCTTTTGAGGGCATCCTGTTTGCAAAATTTCCCTGCAGAGCATCAAACACCAAACAATAATGGCCAACATTTCCTGAGAAAAATCTGTCTTTCAGGAGCTTCCTTAAGCATTCTGTCTGCCGCTCGCAGTGAATCATGGCAGCTTCCTATGTCTGTCCCCATTTTATAGATGAGGTCACTGATGCTGAAGGACCATGTATTAGTCACGGTACTAATTTGCAGGATAAAGAAACTGACTTTGTCTGATTTAGGAAAAAGGAATTTACTGAAAGAATTGTCAGGTTGATTGGAGAGTTGGGTTCAGAGGATACTCACAAGAACATCTACTCAAAACCCAGCCCAGAAGGCTGGCTCACAGAGGAAAATGCTGCTCAGCACAGGACGAGTGGTTAGAGGACGCTGGAGACAGCGTGAGGGCTGGGATGCTGTTTTGCGGTGCTGTCTGTAGAGGAGAGGATCTCTGAGCCCTGGCTTCTTGGGTCATGAGCTTCTGGTGCAGAGCCCAGCAAGGATGCTGCTGCCGGCAGGTTCAGAGGCCACGCCCTCTCACTGAGGAGGCTGTGCGAGCAAGCATCCGGCTTCTCCAGCTTGTGTGCTGAGAGGCAGGCTCTGCCACAATCAGGGTTTACTAGGTGGAGGGCCAGCCCCGGTGGCCTAGAGGTTAAATTGGGCGTGCTCTGCTTCGGTGGCCTGGGTTGGGTTCCTGGGGGTGGACCTACACCACTCGTCTGTCAGTGGTCATGCTGTGGGGGTGGCTCACATACAAAAAGAGGAAAACTGGCAGCAGATGTTAGCTCAGGGTGAATCTTCCTCAGCAAAAAAAAAAAAAAAAAAGATTTACCAGGTGGAGAATATCTCAAACATGCAGAAGGAGTTTAGATAATAAGTAATTAGAAAGAGTGGCAAATATCCATTACAAGAATTTGCCCAAAGTCACGACACTGAGGCGTAGAAGGAGAGCTTGGGAGGACCCGGGAATGAGTTGTTTTATCATGCTGCCACCCAGGCTAGAAATGGAGCCAGTGTGGAAAGCTATCCAAGCAAAGCGTGAGCTTCTAAAGTACAAGCATTGGCAGCCTCCTTAAAGGTGACCTGGACTGGAATTCCTTGTAGACGCCCACGTGGCCCCTTCAGATGCACCGGCTTCATTAACCTGCGTTCAGCTGACTCTGTCCCTCGGGGGAATGGGCTGCCTCACTCCCACCCTGCTCCCTAACCCTGGCCTCCGAGCTGCGGGCTTGGCATCTTTCTCTTAGATTTCTGAGTTTTTGCTCATGTTGCCTTTGGCTCCTGTTACTGTTTCCTGTTAAATAACATTCTTTTTTGTTAGTATCTGTGTTTTTAAACAAACGCTTAGTGAAATCTTCTTATCTCTCAGGCCCTGTCACCTGGGTTATCTCGCTTATCCTTATTAATCCTTGTAACACGTTTGTAAGGGAGGCATTATTGTTGCTGTGCTGCAGATAAGGACACTGAGGGTTAGAGAGATTAATTTGCCCAAGTTGCCACCTCTTATAAATAGAAGATCTGGGATTTAAAGCCAGCATTTTCTGGCGTCCAAGGGTGTTCTAGTCCAACCTGTCGTCTCACTATGTCTCCTGGTCACTCTATGTCACTGACCACTGCTTACAGCTCAGGGAGTTACTTCAAGCTGAGGCTCCTTGACCCCATCCCCTTCACCCATTACCTGACTTCCTGCTGTTTTTAGTGCTTTATGTTCCAACACACTTCTGTATCTGAATGGTGAACCTCTATTTTTCATCTTAGGATAACAACTGAAAAAATGGGATTTTTCCAGAAGCTGAGTTTGAAGTATAAAGTATAATTTCAAATGTGTTGATAAAAGCTACAATTCACTCATTCTTATACTATTATAAATTAATAAGTTGATCAGAAAAATATATATTGAATGCCTACCATATTATAAACATAGGACTTTTACAGTGTTTAATCTCTTTGTTTTTAGTTCCATTTCTTTTATTTTCTATTTTTTGAATTCACATATAATTGACATATTGTATTAGTTTTGGGTGTACAACATAATGATTCTATACTTGTATACATTGCAAAATGGTCACAATAAGTCTGGTTAACATCCATTACTACACATGGTTACAATTTTTTTTCTTGTGATGAGAATTTTTAAGATCTACTCCCTTAGCAACTTTCAAATATTCAATACAGTATTGTTAACTATAGTCACCATGCTGTACATTACATCTCCATGATTTATTTCTTTTATAACTGGAAATTTGTACCTTTCAACCATCTTCATTGATTTCACCCACCCTTCCCCCACCCGCTTCTGGCAACCACTAATCTGTCCACTGTATCTATGAGTTCATTTTTTGCTTTTCTTAGATTCCACATATAAGTGAGATCATATGGCATTTGTCTTCCTCTGTCTGAGTTATTTCACTTAGCATAATGCCTTCAAGGTCCATCCATGTTGTCACAAATGGCAATATTTCCTTCTTCTTTATGGCTGAATAATAGTTCATTGTGTGTGTATGTGTATGTATACATGCCATGACTTCTTTATCCATTCATCAGGCAGTCAACACTTAGGTTGCTTCCGTGTCTTGCCTATTGTGAATAATGCTGCAATGAACATGGGGGTCTGGATATCTTTTTGAGTTGAGTGTGTTTGTTTCCTTCAGATAAATATCCAGAAGTGGAATTGCTGGGTCATATGGTATTTCTATGCTTAATTTTTTGAGGAACCTCCATGCTGTTTTCCGTAGTGGCTGCACTAATTTGCATTCCCACCCACAGTGCACAAGGGTGCCCTTTTCTCCATATCCTCACCAACGCTCGATATCTCTTGTCTTTTTGTTAAGAGCCATTCTAAAAGGTGTGAGGTGATAGCTCATTGCGGTTTTGATTTGCATTTCCCTGATGATTAGTGATGTTGAGCATCTTTTCATGAACCTGTTGCCCAGCTGTTGGTCTTCTTTGGAAAAATATCTAATCAATTCAGTTTTATAATCTCCACTTTATATAATAAAAAACTGAAGTTTAACAGTTTAAACATGAAGAAACAGAAGGTCAACCAGCTAGAACGTAGTAGTGCTGGTTTTTTCTCAGAAAGATTTTTAGTAGCATATTGATTAAAACAAAAGCTGAAGGAGGAGGAAGATGTGTTTGGCTCAGAATTACCGAGAAGGTGATACCCACACAATACCTGTCTAAACATGACCCAGAATAGACCCCCAAACATGTCTAAGCATTACGTGGAATAGAAGAGAATGACACCTGCGCTCACTGTTACACTCACAAGCAGCGAGTAACAAGGGATGTGCAACACACACCCTCCAGGAAGTGCAGTGTGAGGAGAAGATAAAATCTGAGGATAGAGGAAACGTTGAGGAAAAGACCCTCTGGCGGATCAACCCCCACCCTAAACCAAGCAGGATAACCCAAACAAAACAATCTCCCAGCCCCAAAGAAAACACCCTGGCACAGCATATTCAAACTGCTGAAAACAAAGGAGAAGGAGAAAGTCTAGAAGTTAGCTAGAGAAAAGTAGTCACGTTACATATGCAGGAAAACGAAAGAATTGTAGCAGGCTTCATGAACCATGCACACTGGAAGATAACGGTGCACATCTTTAAGTACCGAGAGAAAACTGAAAGAGCACTTCTGCTACCAGCCGTGACTGAGTAACTGAGGTTGCTTCACCCTTCCACTGAGAACACTAGAGAACGGGACAAATTACACAGCCACAATTTTGTATGTAATACTTTTTCAACATTGGACAACAGGCACTGCAGAGCAGAGATCTCTCAGAGAAGGGGGTCGTCCGGGCCATCTGTCTGGAGGAGCTTTCTGGACTGCAGTGCAGAGAGGTGGGCCCCACATAGAGCATGACATTTCACTGACTTGAGGATACAGGGCTACAAGTTTGGGAAGGGGGAAGTAGTAGGAACTTGCTAGTCAGGTTGAGATATGAGAGAGAGCTATGGACAGAAAAATCTCCAGAAATGTGCACGTGGGTACCCCTTGAGTCTATGCTGAATTTTAATCTGTTCAGGCATAAAGTGATACCCCACAGGTTGGGCAAAAACAAATGCCATTAAGGTGTAATGGCATTAAAATTCCAAGAGCTAACACTGGGATGGGAGAGGTTTGAATAATGTCTGGGCGGAGAAGAAAGGCCCTGTTGAATCACAGAGCAATCAGTAGAGATCTCAGGAAGTACTAACAGGCTCCACTTGCCCTAACAACGTTTAAGAACAAGACTCGAAAGGATCAGAGTGATCTTCAGTGACTTTACTGTTAGCCAAAACAAACTCCAAATCTATTAAAAAGAACACCAAAATCCAAACATTTGATAATCTAGACTCCAATAAAAAATATTCTAGACGCGTGAAGAAGCAGCAAATTGTGAGTCATAATCAGGAGAAAAATTAGCCAATAGAAATAGAACCAGAAATCACAGACAAAAACCTTAATATAGTTCTTATTGTTAAATTATTAAATATTAAAAATATACTCGTGGATTTAAAGGAAAACATAAATAAACACAATAAGCAAATAAATGATACACATAAGAAAGAATACAATGAAACTTCAAGAGATGAAAACCATAATGTTTGAAATGAAAAAGAAATCTATGAGAAAGAATTAAAGGGCACATTAGAAAATGCAGAAGAGAAGGTTAACGAGCTTGAAGCATCCAAATGGAACAGCAGAGAAGAAAAAGACAAGAAACTAACAGAGATAGACCTCTGCTGCTGACCAAGATGAAGTGACAGGGACCAGGTTTACTCTCCCGTCTGAAACAACCGAGAAACAAACAAGACCACCCCAAAACTGAACAACAAAAAAAGATTTTCAAGAAGGATGGGAAACAAATGAAGTGAGCCCTCTGACTTTCAATCTTGCTGCCTTGAGAAAGTTTCCAGGCCATGGCCCAGTGAGCGGGAATCCACAGGGGGCCCACTGGACCTCTTGAGTCGAGGACGAAGATCTGAGTCTGGGGAGACTGAGGCAAGCTTGCCGATCAGAGAGCTGCAGAGGAGATAGCTGCACAGACAGTGAGCTCTAGAGATCTGCAGAAGATCCCCGAGTATTCAACGGAGTAACCAGCTCACGCTGAGAACCGCCTGAGAGGGCGGAGGCAATGGTGCCTGGAATCCACACAGGGCTGGGAACAGTGGCTGTTCCTACCTGCCAGGCTGGAAAACCTCCTGATTCACTGGGGTTTGGGTGGAGCACCCGAAGAATTTGCCTCAGTGGGGGGAACAAGTAGCTTCATCCTGAGCATTGCTCTGATCCCACCTAACAAATCTTGAAAGCAAGATCTGAGAGGACCAAACTGTTTCCAATGAACTTAACTGCATCCAAGAAGAAAACACACAAATATTGATGGGATTACAAAAAATCAGAAATCCAGCACAAAATGAGAAAAACTCACAATATCTGGCATTAAATTAAAAAAAAATACCAGGCATGCAATGAAGATGAAAAATAGAACCCATAATGGGGCAAAGAAAATCAATCAATTGCTATTGATCCAGAGCTAACAAAGATGCATAATTGGCAGACAATATGAAAGCCATTATAACTATATTCCATATGTTCAAAAAGTTAAGTTGAGACATGAAAGATATAAAAAGGTCCAAATCAAACTTCTAGAGATGAAAACTACAATTTGTGAGATGAAAAATGCATTTAATGGGGATGTATTGTAATTTAGACATTGCAGAAGAAAAGGTCAGTGAACTTGAGACAAGCAAGAGAAACTATGAAGAATAAAACACAGGGAGAAAAAATAATTTTAAAAAATGAAGAAAACAATAAACTGTGGAACAACTTCGAGTGGCTTAGCATAGATAGAATTGGATTCCATGAAGAATAGGAGAGAGGAGAGACAGAAAATATTTGAAGAAATAATCACTAAAAGTGTGCCAATTTGAGGAAAACTGTAAGTCCACAAAATCAGGAAGATTAATGAATCTCAAGTACAAAAAACATGAAGAAAACTACACCAAGAAATAGCTAATTAAATTGTTCAAAACTAATGATAAAGAGAAGAAATTGAGAGCAACTAAGGATGACAGCATACTTCTTCTCAGAAACACTGTCAGTGAGAAGAGTGGAACACAATCTTTAAAGTTTTGAAAGAAGTCAAGTCTCCTAAAAATGATCTAGAGATTCGACTCAATACCAACCAAAATATCAGCAGATTTTTTTAATCTATAGAAATTTGGTAATATGACCTAACATTTATATAAAAATACAAAGGGACCGAGAATAGCCAAAATAATTTTGAAAACGAACAAAATCAGAGGACTTACACTCCTTATTTCAAGATTTACTGTAAAGCTACAGTAATCTAGAGAGTGTGGTATTGGTGTGAGGAGAAAAATACATCAATGAAACAGAATAGAGTTCAGAAATAGAACAATCCTATATATCAATTAATTTTCAACAAAAACTCTAAAGCAATCCATTGGGGAAATAATAGTCATTTTTGTAAATTGTGCTGGAGGAACTGGAAGTCTGGATGAAAAAATAATTTAACTCTTAACTCATACCACACACAGAAATTAACTCAAAGTAGATCATAGACATTTGTGATAGCTAAAACTTGAAAACTTCTAGAAGTAAACATAGCAGAAAATCTTTGGAAGTTTAAGTTATGAAAAGATTTCTTAACTAAAACCCCCCAAATTTAAAACTATAAAAGGAAAAAAGGACAAATTAAGCTTCATCAAAATTAAAAACCACCACTCTTTGAAGACAGTGTTAAGAAAATGAAAAGGCAAGCCATAACTTGGGGAAAAGTATTAATACTACATATATCTGCCAAAGGACTGGTGTGCACAATATACAGTAAACTTCTATAACTTAATAAGAGGGAGACAGACAACCCAATTAAAAATAGGCAAAAGATTTAAACATACACTTCATCATGGAAGATATACGAATGGCCATTAAGCACATGGAAAGATTCTCAATGTCATTAGTCATCAGGAAAATGCAATTTACAACCAAAATGAGATACCACTACACCTCCATTAGAATGGCTAAAATTACCAAGTCTGCAAGATTGCATTGGTAAGTATTTGGAACAACTGATAATCTGATAGTTGCTGGTGAGAATGTAAAATGGTATAACCAAACACTTTGGAAATCAGTCTAGTGGTTTCTTATAAAATTTTACGTGCAGTAACTGTACGACTCAGCATTTCCACTCCTGGTTATTCATCTAAAAGAAATGAAAAATGAAAACATAAGTCCTCGTAAAGCTGTGTAAGGGGATGTTCATGGAGGCTTTATTGGTAATTAAGCTGGAAACAACCCAAATGACCATCAATGGGGAATTGGATTAACGATTTCGTGATATAGCCACACAAGGGAACAGAACACAACTCAGCAATTAAAAAGGATAAAATACGTTTAAATGCATGACATGGATGAATCTCAAAAACATTATTCTTTTTTTTTCTTTTTCTCCCCAAATCCCCCAAGTATACAGTTGTATATGTATTTTTTTCAGTTGTGGGTCCTTCTGGTTGTGGCATGTGGGACACTGCCTCAGGGTGACCTAATGAGCAATGAGCGGTGCCATGTCCCCGCCGAGGATCCAAACCGGTGAAACCCTGGGCAGCAGAAGCAGAGCGCATGAACTTAACCACTGGGCCACGGGGCCGGCCCCTCAAAAAACATTATTCTGAGTGAAAGAAGCCAGACACAAAAGAATGTATAGTGTATAATTCCATTTATACAAATTTCTAGAAAATTCAAATTAATTTATAATAGCAGAAAGCGGATCAGTGGATGCCTAGGACAAAGGGTCAGCGGGATTGACCACAGAGAAACCTGAGGAGCTTTTCTTAGGGGGGCAAATGTTCTATTTCCTCATTGTTATGAGGGTTATCTGGCCGGATACATTTGTCAAAACTCATTAAACTGTACACTTTTAAATGGA
This sequence comes from Equus caballus, assembly GCF_041296265.1. Classification (NCBI taxonomy): domain Eukaryota; kingdom Metazoa; phylum Chordata; class Mammalia; order Perissodactyla; family Equidae; genus Equus; species Equus caballus. Next base: position 104,632,194 of record NC_091688.1, read on the forward strand.
TGTATTTTATTATATATAAACCATACCTCAATAACAGTTGATTGTTACAAACACAGTCAGGGAAGAGACATTTAAGAGTAATTCAGAACAAGAGTATCTGAGTGAATTGGAAGACGCTGGTGCTTCTGGGTTCCTGAGTTTAGCAGACATCGTACCTGTACAACATCTTTGAATTTGTTTTGCAGCTTAGTAGAAAATTAAAGCATATTAAATTATCTAAAACAGTGAATATATTCAGAAACTAAATTAAGATGAAATTTATTATTTGAGTCCTTAAATAAAAAACATTTAATAATGTGAATGCTCAAACTATCAACTTCAGTTTTGCAATCAAATTAAAAATATGGTCCAGGTTTTAGATGATCTTGATTGGCTGGGTAGGTTTATGAGGTTCTATGAAATATTTTTTAGGGTTATGAGGTGCTATGAAATATTTTTTAGGGCAGGAAAAGCCTGTAGTCTGGAGAATATTAAATAATATTACATAGGTGGAAATACATTGCAAGGTTTTCTCTAGAAGTGGTACCACTGTAAATAAAGAAAACAACCAATCCTGTGTAAGGTGAGTGGGAGACAATACACCAGCGTAGATGCCTCTGTAATGTCACTGACAAGAGTGTCAGACACTGGGACCAGGAAGGCGGTGGTGGGATGAAGTGGACTGGAGATATTCTGAATATCTGTATAGACAAAATCTTCTAGAATATCTGTGTAGACCAAACCTTCTAGAATGCCTGTATAGACAAAATCTCCTAGAATATCTCTACAGACAAAATGTTCTAGAATGCCTGTATAGACAAACCTTCTAGAATGAAGCTTCTTGCTGTTGGCCGTTATCTAAGAGCCTCTTCTTTGGCGAGGAGCTAAGTTTCTAGCTTCCCTTTCCTTCAAGACTCTCCGGTTCTGTGCAGACAACCAAAACAGGGGTGAAGAGCTGCCTTTGTGGGAAAGGCTTGGAATTCTTTACCTTTCAGACTGAGCACAGGGCGTTTTACCCAACTGTCGAAGCTGAGCTTGGCAAAGTCTAACAATCTTGCGAAGGATGTTAACTCTGTGTGGGCTTTTGGCTGGTAGCTGGGGTGCAGGGTGTCTGGGTCACCAGTCTGACCTGGAGGAACCCACAGCTTGTGGAGACGCCAGGCCCTAACCAAAGACAGAGTCAGCACATGGTCACTCGTGCTGAGCCCAGCGGCTTCCAGGGGAGTCTCCCTAACTCGTGCTGGACGGGAAGTTAGGGCCTCCTCGAGGTTGTGCCTGACGCTGGGCTGAGCTGGCCGGTGCAGAAGGTGGAAAGAGTTATCTTCCTGCAGGCGGGCTGGTCACCAGCCTGGAGCACGCTGTAGGAGCAGCTGACCAACACCATCGTGCTTTTGCCTGTGCACTTGCCAACTTGAACTCACCCAAACACTGGTGTTTGGGGAGCATTCACAGGTTTTGTATTTTAAAAAGAAAACAACACAATCCCCAAACACAGGGATTAGACACAAAATTAAATATATATTTTTTATTATAGACTTTCTCAGAGTGCTGGATTTACAAACGTGAATTGTTATTATTCAAGACGATGTTGATGTGACGTGCATTTTCCAGACTAATTTAACTACAGAGCACTCTTTGGAGGGAAACCCCTGTAAACATCTCAAATACGTGTTCTGGGAACAGTTTAGGAAACGTTGTATCTTACGGGTTTCTTAACTTTCCTTTTGGCTGTTGACGTTATTGAAAAGACGTGTTCAGATTCAACTTCTCCTGGTTCTCGCTCAGGCTCTGCCTCTAATGACCAGAATCTCACGCTGAGCTGGTCTCAGACTTCCGACTGGGGAAAACCTGTCGTTTCTCGCAGCTCTACGGTAGCCACGCGCAGCCTGCGTCTGATCAGTCTGCCGGGCACAGCCTCCCCGGACCCAGGGCGTTGAGCCAGCACCCCAGACATTGCTCCCTCTCCTCGGGGCCCAGCCAGGCCCTGCGCCTCAGAATCTGAGTCCACCACGCAGACCTTGCCCTCCGCGGCCCCACCACAGGCTTCATCGGAAAGGAAGCTGGGCGCCCAGCACCCCAGGAAGGGCCTGGTGCTTGTCCCTGGCAGCTCCAAGTCCCCCGAGGGGCTGAGCGAACCTGGGCACGCACCTCGGCCTCTGTTTATTGCCTGATGACTGTCTCCGAGGGTCTGCGCGGCTCTCCTCCCACGAGGTGGACGTTATTAGCCTCCTCATGCATGAGAGACTGAAGCTTAGACATTAGACCACTTGTCTGAGGTCTTGAGTGGCAGGCCTGGCGCCTGGACCCAAACCCAGATGACCCTGGAGCCTGTCCCTGAGATCCCCACGCTCCACTGTCGCCTGATGCCAACACGTGTGGCCGCAGGCGCCTGAGTCCTGGGTTCGAGAGAGAACCAACCCCCCACCGCCGTGTGAACGCCTCACAGTGTGGTTCAGAATGTCTTTCTTTTTCTTCCCTTTTTAAACAGGACAATCTCCATGAAATTCCCTTGAGGATACCTCACGTCGTCCCTAATTCAAACTCGAAGTGAAGAAAACTTTTGAGATTTGGCGACTATTTTCTGCACCACGTTAAGGCGTGCCCTCTAAAGTTTGTGCGTGAGACCGTGGTCCCCAAGCCCACGTTGGGGACATCAATAAACACTCCCCCCCAAGCCCTGTGAACAGTGTCCTGTTACAGCCCTACACACTGCTACACAGAAGCTCCAAAACTTAACCAAAATAGTCACTGTCCTGGATGGCTGTTAGCTCACGCACTTGATAAAAACCGCGTCTGCCCCGCCCTTCCGCATGTTGTCATAACTTAGTTTATCATTATTCTCGATAGTAATAATAAAAGTTTCTGATGGTATGAATGAATACTTTCTCTATGTTCTTCTAGGTCAGAACCTTCTGCTGTTATTCAGATTCCCTGAGGATTTCACATCTAGTTTTGATCCCGTGCCATACCCTTAGGAAAAAAACATGTAGTTTTAACTTGATCATGAAGGTTACTATTTAAATGGAGTTTTCAGACTCCAGGCATCCTCGTTATCTACATGGACTCAGACGGTACAAGCCAGGCTCCCTGACATTCCAAAGCCTTCGAGAGTCGGTGGCTTCTGGCAAGTGCCCCTCAGTCCTGTCTGTGCAGCTCCAACACGCCGGTTCTTGAGAATTACGAGCTCGGTCGTAGGGTTTCAGTAGAGAGTATTCCAACGTGCGGCTGTGCCTGCTCGTGAAGGAAATTTCTCCCTATGATTCTTTTCCGGAACTGCAGCCTTCCCATCGAGCCCGGTCTGCTGGGATCACACAGGCTTCTGTCGTTTGAGCGGCCCCTTTGTGTCAGGTGTTTTGAATTTCTTTTATGCTCATGGTATACCTACAGGTCAGGTGTCATCACCTCCGCTTTACAGGTGAGGACACTGCGGCCAGAATAACACGGGACCTACTCCTTAACTATTAAATGATGTAGCTGAGGTTCCAACTATCATGTGTCATGTACACACAAAAAAATGTGCTTTTAATATAAATTGAGCATTTACAGTATTCTAATGACTGTTCTGTTTGGTTGAATCACAGGAAATGGCTACGAAATAACAATTTCTTATGATTGAACGTAATATTTGTCTCACTTGATCCTAACGATAGCTTTACTAAGCAGCTGTTGTTAACGGCGTTTTGCAAAGGAGGAAATTGAAGCTTCCCCAGGTTACATGATATGCACAGGGTTAAACCGTCAATGAGCGGGGTGCTTTCATTTTTCACCAGGCAATTCTTCACCATGAACTGGTGACAGTGATGAAGCGACGTGACACTTTTATTGTCCCCAGTGGTGGCAAGCCCGAGTTTGCTAGTTCCCCGATTTCATTCAATATAGTGAGCACCTGCTGTGTCTGTGAACCACATACAGTCAACCTTCGAAGGAACAGCGAGGCAGGAGATCAAGCTGGGTAGTCCAGACTCGGGTTTAAAGAAACCCAGAGCCGTCTGTGATCGATTTTCGTCAGTCCTGTGTCGGTGGCACTTGAAGCCTGGTCCTGAAGTATTCAGAGGCCAGTTATTATGTGTGTAGCCTTTCAGAGCTTTTATTTCTAAAGGAGCGACAATCCTGTAGACAGCGTAGGGCCTGGCGTCTTTGTTAAGTAGCCACTTCTGCTGCCCTCCCTGCGTGGGACGCCCAGCTCGCAGTCACAGGATCCAGGCCTTAGCTCAGGGTCACTCTCTCCACAGGCTCCTCCGGTTTCTCCGGCTGTGAGCGACCGTCCCTCTTTTGGCTCTCATTGCTTTTGTTTTCTAGTCACTGTTACAGGCCCTGAGGATACAGAGAAAAGACACAGCTCCTCCTCAAAGGCCTTGTAGGAGAGGCACAAAAATAAGCAAAATATTTCACAACGACTGTAGTTCTTATTTTTATTTCAGCTCCACACGTGTGAGAACGCCCTCCTCTCAGTCCAGTTGCCCGTGGCCGCTGTGATGCTGGTGCATGGGGAGGCCTGGGGGGAGGGAAAAGTGGGGGCGAGGGACGAGAGATGCTCCTTCACCCCACAGTGGGGACAGGGAACACGTGGTGCATCTCTGCCCTCCAGCCTCCTCGGTCAGATGGTGTCACTGCCACAGAGAGGAGGTGTCTTCACCCCACACTTGGAGCATCCATGGTGGTGATGCTGAGAAGACTTCTGGGAGGGGACGTTTGAATTACATCATGAAAGTGAGTCCCCTACACAAGGAAGTGGGGAGGAAAGTCAGCTAGAGGGGATAGGTGGCACCTGAAAAGGTGTGTGTGAGTGTGTGTGTGCACCCGCGTGAAGTCTGGTACGGCTATGTTAGAGGGCAAGGTGGACAAGAACTGAGTGGTCAAGAGCAAGCAGTGTCAGGATAATGGCATTTTTAAAAGTCGCTCAATGGTTGGGGGAATGGGGAATGTGTACCTGTCTTACGCTTGTCCTTCGACTGGATGTCCCCAGGGCCGGGCCTTTAACGCTGTCCACGTCCTGTGTGACGGCTTCCGGAAGGCCACTCCAGGCACTTTAGTGTTGCACGGCATTGCAGCTGCAGCTTGGGCATCACCCCCATCTTTCATCCTGGGCAGCCGGTGTGCAGGGTGGCGGCCTCCGGAGGATGCTGCTGGTCCTTGGTGGGGAGACACACTGGGCTGTGAGCAGCAAGGTCTGTCTGGAGGATGCTCAGGAGGCTTAAATCCGTGGTCGTGGTGGCACTGAGGCACAGCGCTCCTTCTCCAACGGCATTGTTGCTGTTGACTTTCTTCCTGTGGCACTGAGCTGGGCGCCCTGGCCGTCGAGGCACAATTACTATTTTATTATTATTTTTTTCACAGTTAAGCGGAGAAGTTGAGCATAGCTGAGCTGCTGGGAGCCTCGGTGGAAGAAATCTATTAGTGGGATGACTTGAAACCACACACAAAAGGCCCCCGAGTATGGTCTGCCCTCCTTGCTTCCGACTTCCTCACGTGGAACAGTAAATCTCCGAGTCAGCTACAACTCGGGGACTCCCACCCGGCAGAGGGGGCGGCGTTTCTATCTTTTATTCATTGGCAGGAACATTAGCTGTAGGAGGTATTCAAATCACACTTTTATTTAAACAAACACAGCTGGATCGCAGTCTCTTAATATAGCAATTCTCTAATGAAAAATAACAACATGGTATTTATCTCTTTTCTTTTGTGTGACTCTCAATTTGCTAAAATTAGGCAGACTTCAGTCCCATACAAAATTGGCATGTTTTCATGACCAGAGCTCATCGCAACTAACTGCAAAATTATAATGGGGATGTAATTATAGGAGGGCATGTGAAATACACATCCTTTTGCTGCTGTAAGCTATATGGGGTTATACAATTATGTTGTAATAACATCATTTATCTTAAAGGAGTCAGACAGCTGACTTCATTTATTTAACTCGAGCTCTCCAATTATGTGCTGTGTCAGTTTAACGTAGATGTCTTGCCCAGGGAACACGGTGTAATAATAACTGTAATAGCAGTAACAGTAATAACAGCACACATTTGCCCAGGGCTCCGCAGGGCACAGAGCATTGTTAGAACTGCCGTCTCGCTGGGGCCCCGTAGCTGCTCTGTAAGGCAGGCATCCCGGCCTGAGGTTTCAGGAGCCCCTCTCACCGGTGAGAAGACCGAGGCTCCGAGAAGCGACCGTCGGAGACCCGGGTGGCACAGTTCCTGGGAAACTCAGGGACCACCCCTCTGCTCCCGCCAGCGGTCTCGGATTTTGGGCGGTGTGAGGCGTACCTTCTCATCTCTTATCCTATTTTATCTCACGACCCTCATTTAGGGCGCGTGGGACAGTCTGTGGCGGTGGGAATCACAGGTATTAATCCTGTGACCTTGGGCAAATTGAATTAATTTTTTAGATCCCAGATTCCTTTTCAGAAAGAACCGACGCTGATACTCAGCAGAGGGGCAGAGCTCTTTCAAGAATTAAGTGAGATGGTGCTGCGAGTGCCTGGTAGGTGCTCAGAAAACGAGTTTGTCCTCTCCCCTAGGATGAGATGAAACCCTCTCATTTTACACGTGAGATTACCTGGCTTGTCCGATTCACCAAGCCTGTGGGTGTCAGCACAGCGACTGACAGGCACATCCTCCTCTTTCCATCTACTTGTCATTATTTTTAATCATATGGGAATGTCTTTACATTTTCCATCATTTTTCGGCTCTGTCAATGCTTTACAAAATTCATTTGCTTAAATACCCAAAGGGAATAAAATACTTCTCTGTTATTTGGACTAGAATCTTAGGGCCCTTTGCCCGGATGGGAGAGACCACAGGTGTGGGACAGCGGGGTCTGGAGTCTGGACGCCTAGCTGAGCTCAGGCAGTGGGGGTCGTCGTCTGCTGTGTAACGTTGGGCAATCCTCTGACTTCTCTGGCCTGGGTCAGCACGTCAATGATGTTATTTCAGTCTGAACTTCCTGGAGGAAACCTGAGGTGCAAGCTGTTTCTAGGAGGAAGGACAAAGCTCCTGAAATAATCTTCCTGGTTTACCCCGTGCAAGGCACTGTCAGCACGCTGTGCAAGACACTGTCCCATTTAACCCTGTGGGAGGACAATTTTCCCTGCTGTACAGATAAGAAAGGAGAGTAAAGGATTTGTCAAAGAGTTGTGAAGTTCATGTTTGGGTGAGTTCTAGTTAATGGTTAGGGACTTAATATTCAACTTTCCCAAACAATAAAGTAGTTAAATGGGAGAAGGTGGGTGGGGTCTCTTTGGATGCCTGCAACTTGCGAAATACAAAGTTTTGTGAACTTTACTGTGGGTCCTAGAGGAACCATCAAAGATTCGGTTTCTGTGACGTTGGCGTTTCTGACTGGGCCAGCAGGGATCGTGTTTCCCAACTCAGGAAAACCTGACTCAGTGGAGGCATTTCCAATGTCCCGCCTAATCCAGCGTCAGCCTCGGGGCCCAGGTCTTGTAGGCGGTGGATGGAGGCACAGAGACAAGTGGCTTAGCCAGGAAGGAGCAGAAAGAGGTTTTATCGCTCTGCCAATGTTTTTTTCCTTTCTTTGCCTCTCCCTCTCCCTCCCCTCAATTATCCATTCATACCTTTGACTTGTAAGATTTGAGTTAAAAAAACCCCTATTCTCTCCCTGCCCGCCAGGAGGTTGCAGGGCATGAGGAGGAGCAGCCAAGTGGGAGAGCATCTTCTGTGATGAGGCGGCGGTGAGGAAGGCAGTCCTCCAGAGAGGCCTGCTGGGTGCCACGTTGGCCCAGAGGGGCTGTCGATTCTGCCTAGTGGGTGGCATCGAGGAGTCTTCACACATGAGGGGTCCCTTGAGCAGAATGTTCTTCCAGACGCTTTTAACTGTAAGTGATAGAAAACCTACATGAATGATTTCCTCTCAGAGGGCTTTTCTCATAGAGACCTCGGTGTTCCACAGCAGCACGGCCGGGCAACGGGGAGACCGGACCCATGTATTTCAACATTGACAAGAATGGTCTTCACCAGACACCGAGTCTGCTGGTGCCTTCCAGCCTCTAGAGCTGCGAATGAACGAAAGTTTTTGTTTATAAGCCACCCAGTCTCCGATATTTTGTTGCAGCAACTGGAGCGGACTAAGGCAGTAGGCAATAGGGTGGGGTGGCGGTGTTGGCACAGCTGGAGACAGGCAAACAAATTAGCCAGCTGAGGCACTACAAGCACAAACAAGATGACAAAGTGAATTAAGGCGATGGAGGTAGGGACGGAAAGGAAGGGTGTGTCGCTGACATTGTTAGGAGACAGAATTGAAAACAATGTCACCTTGAGAGCAGACTTCGTAGCCAGAGCCCATGAGAGGTGGGAGGTTAGGCTAGATAATATCTCTAGGATTCTTCACCATAGATGGTCCCCTAGTAGTTAAGGCAGCTGTGTCTAACTCCTGGGTTCCCAGGTTTATTTTTGCACAGTTGCAGTGTCAGTTAGAATTAGGTTCAGCTGTACATAATAGGAAATTCCAGACAATAATGACTTAAACAAGAGAGCAGTTTGTCTCTCACGCAAAAGTTATTCAGGGCCATTTTCTGCTTCACCACCGTCAGCATATCGCTGCCGTTCTCAAGGTCACCTCACTGTCCAAGATGGCTGCTGGAACCATATCACACCTGCATTCCAGGCTGGCAGCAGGAGGAAGCGGGACAGGAAAAAGGGCTCAGCTGCCAGCTGAGTCAGCTTCCTTTGGCAGCTTTTCTGTTTTCTACTTCTCATTACCCAGATCTTTTAAACTTTTCCACACTCGGCTGCAAGAAGGCCATGACGTGCACTCTTTTAGGTGGGTTCATTGCCATCTCAAATATCAGGGTTCCTTTACAATGAAAGTTGGGGGAAATGTTTGTCAGATGACGTCCAGCAATCTCTGTCACAGAGGTCTAGATTTCTGCTTTCTCTTCCCAGAAATGCTGTTATTCTGAATTCTTGATCTTTTCCTTTTACCATGAGATCTTCTGGGAATGAGAAGTACACCTGCTTTTTTTATTGGAAGCCTTTTGTAGGGCAATCCCAAGTTTCCACGGCACAAGCTGAGAACTGAGGATGGAATGGATAGTCTACACTAGACCATTATCATCTCTTCACTGCTTGTCCGTTTGTTGGCATCTTCCACCCCAATCCTCCCCACGCACTGTGGCAAGATTTGTTTTTCTAACATGTGTTTCACATGATGCTGTTTCACCTGTCAAGAATCTTAATTAATTCCTCATAGCCTACTGCATACTCACAAACGCCCACAAAGAGTTCAAAGCCCTCTTGCAATTTTACCAAAAGCAACATTTCCAGGCACTCGTCCCATATACTGTAGCCAAGAGACTTATCCCCTTGGGAAATCTAACCTCTGTGGTTTTGTTCAAGTTGCTTTACTTTTTAGAATTCTAGCTGTGCGCCTACATGGGCAGTGAAACCCAGAGACAATACAGAGGATTTCGTGAATTCCTTTCCCCTCTCAACACTGGTCTTTGACAAGACATTGTAAGACCCAACTCTGTAACTGTTCCATTCCACACTTTATGCTTAAAGAACGTGTGCTTTCAATCCATGCTCAACCACCCGTAATAGTCTTAGATTTGCTTAGAAGTGCAGGAATCTGGGGATGAGCATAAATGCTGCCCCTATCCCTCTTACACAGAGTTCTCTGTGATGGTCCTGCCTGAGCCCTACCATTGCTAAGTGGGCAGTTTTTGTGGTTGGTGGTGTTGTTCACCGTCATTATTTGTTTCTGCTTTGACGTTATGCTTAACAACTCAAATGTCTTTTGCTTGGAAAGACGACATCTCAGCCTCATCCGCACACACACCTTTCTCTTTTATGCAGCATATACACAAACTATCGTTGACAGAAATAAAAGGCCTCGCAGGATTATCAAGTGCTTCTCATTACTGCGGGAAACTGTCTGTTCACGTTGGAGAACTGCTGCTCTCTTAGCTCTGGGCTCCTTGGAAAGGTGCTGGGGTACCCAAGCCCTTAAACACGTGCTTCCTTGTTTGCTCCCACCTGCTGCCATTGGAATTGTGTTGTGGGAATGCAGTGGACTTGAATGAGGACACTTGAAATCTCTCCTCCACCTTCGCCCACGACCACAGTGAGGCGTGGTATAAATTGTGCAGGCAGTTGACTCAGAGACTGATTCACCTGTGAGTACCACACAATTTGTAGGACATTGACACAGTGCTACACAGTCCTGTTAAAAGTTACAGCTTGAACCCGAATTTCCTCATCAATATATGGGAATTAGCGCCTGTAGAACAGCTTCCTTTTCACTCTGGCAACAATCCTTCAAGAAAGTGATGGCACTTACTGTTAATTAGCACCATTTAAAAGGTTCAGATATGTTAAATAATTTACTTAGTGTTGTTTTCTAACTCAAGGTAAGTAAATGTCCATTCTGATTCCGGTCTATCCCTCTTGGTCTCAGTTTTATTATCTGTAGAATAGATGTCTAGCAACGATCCTATAGCACGACTAAGTTTGGAAGACCAAGTGAGATAAAAGATGTGAAACTTCTGGCACGTGGTAGGTGCTCACTAGGGATTAGGCTCGGGAAATGTACCTCCGTCCTCTGTCGTTCTAGATTTTCCTCACCTTTGGCCGGTATTTTGGCTAGTCCCATTAGTTGCCGGGTGAGGGGTAACGCAGGCCTTCATCCCTGGTGGGAATGAGCCCTTAATTGCCTAGCTTTGTTGGATTGCGGTTGCTGCCATTGCCTGTCGATGGTCGTAACTTGGCATGGACATTTTCAAAGACCCTTCGGTGAACCTCTTGGGTTCTACATGCGGTCTTTCCCTCTGCCCTCGTCACACAGTAACGTCTTTCTTTGCCGACTGGCCCACTAGAAGGATGTGCCTAGAGTCACAGGACACAGTCACAGTGTGTCCAGTTCTGTTACTGAGTTCCTTGGTGGATGTGTTCTCCATCCCCAAGAGCAAAGTTGTGGGGGCAGGAAGCACAATTCTGCATGTGTGTTCCTGGATGTGAGAGAGGCCGTACCTACTTCCACTTCTAGATACCTGACCGTGTACTCTGGCTGTTGTAGACACAGTATCATATGTTGTTTTTGATTCAGTGCATATTCCATATTCTGGAAGTTGGGCAGTAAGGCAAGGGGCGATGTGTTACTCATTACTTACTGCTTCACAAATGCCACAAATATGGACCTCACATCTCTCTGTGGTTGGGTCCACTTGGCCTCATGAAACATTGCCAGTCAGGCTATACAAAGATCCCAGGCCTCAGAGAATTCTAGAAGGAATGAGAAGGAGAGAGATTTTATTTGCTTGGCTTGTTCCAATTTCCTTTATCATTGATTAAAGTCAACCCCACTGGGAGTTAACTCATGCTCACTTCTAAGTTGTATCATCCATTCCTTTCGCTGACACATTATTATAGCAGCTTAGTATTATTCGTACTGTTACTATGATCACTATTCTTACTCTCTGTTGGGAAAGAGAAGGGTACGCAAATTTACATGTATGTCTATGTAGCTCTCTATCTCTATCTATCGATCATCTATGGGTCTATCTATCTATCATAGTAAACACAATGACCAGTATATTTAATGGGAATGTCAGAGCACTGAGCAGGAAGAATTAATCCTCTTGGGGACCAGAGGAGCTAGCCAGGAAAAAGGAAGAGGGCTTGCCTGGAAAGTGAATTTGAGTCACAGGAGCAGCATGAACAGAGACTCTGAGTCACGATGCAGCACGAAGTGTGCAGGACAGCAGTCTAGCACTGTTGAGGCATGGAATTTGAGGCGGGGCTGTCAGGTCCAGTAAAGGCAATATCATACGGGGACATACACTTCTAGGGGGACCTGCAAATCAGTTCAGATGTTGGTAACTTACTCAGTTGTTGCTGCCCTGTGCTTTGCATTCATCATTTGCGCAGTGGGAGTAATAACGACACCTACCTCACAAATTTCGTCAGGAGTTTCAAGCATTCAGTAAACGTCAGCCATTATTAGCCAGCAGGCACCATGAAGCATTTTTGGTGGCATGATGGCGTGGTGAGATTGATGCTGTTGGGGTAGAGAGAGAATTGGAGCTGGTCAGGGCCAGAAGCAGAGACATGAGTTATTTGCTGATACGATGCTGTAATGGCCCAAGGGGTGATGGTGCTCTAAACTGGGCGACAGACAATGGGAAAACAGAGGAAATAACTAGAAGGCCAAATATACAAGACCTGTAGGTAATTGATGGGAAGTGGTAGATAAGGGGTGGGCTGACTCAAAGACCACACGCTCGGTAACTGTGATGAAGTCATGAGATAGGAAACAGGAAGAAGGGTGTCCAAGTAGCACTGAACTGGAAGGGTCACAACAAAAAGGACAGACACGCATCTGCTGCGTGTTGCTACTGGCGATCTTGGTGATAGGACTCTATCACCAAGGACAGGATAGTAATCATTATCTTCGTCTCTCTTCACACAAGAAGAGACTGAGGCTCAGAGTTGTTGGGAGAGTCCCTGAGGGTCACGCGGTGGGTGAGGTCCAGCCTCCAGAGTGGGTGTTCATTGGTTACAACAGCAGCAGCAGCGACAGCAGCGCCAGCCTCTTATTGAGAGCTTACCGCACGGCGGGCACCATATGGGGCACTGGGAACCCAGGGAAAGAAATGCACAGCTCCTGCCTTCAAAGAGCTCATAGTGCCGGGAGCCACGTGGAGAAACAACTGTGAACTCGTAACAGAGGTGTGTTCAGAGTGAGGCGGCTGTGGGCACAAGAAGGTGCTTGGACTGGGGATTTGCAGGATTCCCTCGTGGCGCAGCTGTCAGTGACTCCGGCTGGGTGAGCTGGGGCAGGGGGAGAGACGGAGGGATTTCAGGTTTGGGAGCAGCAGGTGCAGAGGTAGGGAGGTGAGAAGGAGCCCAGCACTGCCGGGAAATCACAGCGGGTCAGCGTGGCTAGAGGCGGGGGGGGGGGGGGGGGGGGGGGGGGGGGGCTGCCTCGCGGGGGCTGCAGAGACACGGTAGGAATTTTGACCTTGTCTCGCAGAGCAGAGGTCCCTACCTGGTGGGCTTCAGCAGGCCTGTGAAGTCCCTGAGACCACACACCTAATTTTCTACAGATCAACTTCTGAAGTTGAGCGGAGGGTTTCAAGAAGAAGGCAGTGGTTGTCGCTGTCAGATTCTGAAGTAGATGCACAGCTTACTTCTCTCTGGAGGCAGTTGTGTTTTACAGGAAAAAGCCCGTGCAATCTCAGGGGACTGTGCACTTCCTCCTCTGCCGGGAAGTGGGTGTAGGTTCCCTGGGGATCAGACAGATGTGCAAGAGAGTTTTTGGGGAAATACTTGTGAAAGATAAAGGGGAGGGAGCAGAAGGAGGCAGGAAGAGCTTGCAGACATGCTCAGGTCTGACACCTGTGAATGGAGGTGGAGGAAGTTCCTCAGATGCAGCACAGCTCTGAGAGCGAGTTGACTAGGCTGACGGGGGGTTGCCAAGGAAAGGTTTCCACTGGAGGAGTCTGTTTGGGACATTAATGGCCTGGGTCTCACCTTTCCTACCTGCCAGTCATTGTCTGGGAGCAGCTTGAGGACATGTGGTCTCAGTGTGAAAACCACATTGAATCTAAAGGTGTGGCCACAGGAGGCAGCCAGCCTCTCTCTCTGCGAGCCGGTTCTCTTAAGGGGAGGTCTGGCTGCTCCACGATAGTTTAGATTCTGGGAAAAACTAATGTTACAGAATGTTGGTTGGTTATGTCCACAGCCAGAACTATTGAATAGGGTCTGAGCTGAGGACAAAGATCCCAGTTCCTCACTTTTTATAGATAACTATCAAGAATAGGGGCAGAGGCTGCCACATCCTACCCAGATTACTAACAGCTCTCAGAATTGGCCCTCCCCAGCTCCATCGTATGTTACATCACCACGATTACGGTTATTATTGGTTGTAATTGTTGTCCCTATGATTTGTGGGAATTACCAGGAGAAGATAAACCAGACACACTTAGGGCCTGGTCACCGATGGCTTCCCTTTGCTGAGATGGTGACTTGTTACGTGAGATCACCCTTGCTTCCTCTGTTATCAAACTCTGGAATAGTTCGACCTGGAAGAGGGAACGGAAGGCCATGTGTCCCGGCTTCCCTCTGTGGTTGTGCAGACTGTGCACGACACAGCTCTAGGGGGCGTGGGTCCTACGGGGAACGGGACCACGTGAGTCTTACTCCCTCGAGTTGAGTGCTGCGTACCCTGCGTGGGTCTCGCAACCCAGCTCACCCAGCTCCACGGTGACCCCTGCTCTGACACCGGGTCACAGCCCAAGGTTTAGCTGGTGAAACGAGAGGACATGTGTTTTATTTATTTATTTATTTATTTTAAAGGGAGTTTTTTTTTTTAATGAGACCGTGTCTTTTTTTTTTTTTTTCTTTTTCTCCCCAAAGCCCCCTGGTACATAGTTGTATATTCTTAGTTGCGGGTCCTTCCAGTTGTGGTACATGGGACGCCACCTTAGCATGGCTTGATGAGTGGTGCCATGTCCGCGTCCAGGATTCGAGCTGAACAGTGGGCCGCCGCAGCGGAGTGCGCCAACTTAACCACTCGGACATGGGGCCGGCCCCCAGGACATGCATTTTAAATCAATTTTCAGATTAAAGTTTTGAACTGCACTCTGAGTCACGGAAAATGGCTAGAAATTGTGAAATATACCCAAGATGTTGTAAAGAAATTGGAAAGGGTGATTTGCCAGAGCATGGTTGAAGACGTTAATGGCAAAAAAGTTAAAATAGATTCACATTTTACCACAGCATGTGGAGAGTCCTCAATAATCCGCTTATGTAAAATTGGGAAGAAGTTACATCTTCAGACCCGAGGAGCCCCCACTCCTCCTAGAGAAACTGACAAGTGACAACGGGCCGAGTGGAAAAGGAGAGGAGAGTCCCAGCCGGGCAGGGAGGGGACCGGGTCAGTCCCACGGAGGCAGCAGAGAAGACTTCTTTGAGAGCTGATGGTTTGAACCTAAAACGTGATCAGTGGAATCCAAAACCTTGTCTGATCTCTGCAAATGATAAAAGAAGATGCTCTTGGAGAGGCATCGTTTGGTGGCCTGTGTGTTGTGTCCCCTGAGTTCATGAGCTGAAGCCTTAACACTCAGTGTGACTATTTTTGGAGGTGGGGCCTGTGAGGAGAGGATGAAGCTTGAATGAGGGCGTAAGGGTGGGGCCCTGACCCGAGATCACTGGTGCCCCTAAGAGGAGGAGACCCAGAGAGCCTTTCTGTCCCTGCTCCAAGGGAAAGCACGCGAGGCCGCAGCGCTGGCCCGTGAGCCAGGAGAACTCTCATCAGAAACTACACCCTGCGGGACCTTGGCCCCAGACGTCAGTCCTCAGAGCCGTGAGAAGATAAATCTCTGTTGGTTAAGCCTCCAGTCCGTGACGTTTTGTTATGGCAGCCGGAACAGACTAACGCACTGTCGCCTCTATTTTCTGCTCCGTTCAGCTCACGCTACCCCACAATTATAGTTTAACTCGAGATTCCCCAAACTTACAGGATGGTTTACCTTTAGCTTTGTTTTATATCCATCAGATTTCATTAGATTCTCACAAAATCCTGTTAAAATAAGTTATTTTCCGTCTTTTACAATTGAAAGTTATCGAAGTTCAGAGTGTTTCAGCTAATTAGCTGGTCTAAGTTGATTGCTTTTCTACCCAAATCCAAACTCTGATTTAAAGTCAGGGGCTGGACAGTCCTAAATCCTAATGACCACATCTCCCATCTTCAGCTCTAGGCTGTGGGGATTTCACAGGGAGAAATGAAACCAGCACTTGTTTTTTTTGGTGAGGAAGATGCGCCCTGAGCTAACATCTGCGCCGATCTTCCTCTACTTTGTATTGTATGTGGGTTGCCTCCCTCCGTGGCTGATATGTGGTGCGGGTCCACACCCAGGAACTGAACCCGCGAACCCGGGCCGCTGACGCTGAGCACGTGGAACTTTAACCACGCGGCCACCAGGTCAGCCCCCAGGTTTTATTTTTAAGGAATAAAGCTTCAGAGTTTTAGCTACTTTCTGAAGCCCAAACACCATAAAGTCATTGGCATTTTTGGGGGAGAGGATGGGAGAGGCAGTTACCACGTGGCTGCAAAGAATAATCCTAGAGCGTTTGATCTATCATCTTCTATTCAAACCATTCTTTCCAAGGGTGTGTTTTCCGAGTGATTATGCTAAAACGTCGGTTAAGAGCCTTGTCAGTATGGTAATGCCTCAGGTGCAGCTCGGAAAGTGCAATTATTAGCGTGTGAAGGTGGCTTCAGAACCATCAAGCAATCACTCGGTCGGCTGCCGTGTTGAAGTGAAAATAGTGCAATTGGCATTTGGAACGATAACCTGGAAACTCTTGTTTGGGTTGATTTGGGAGCCCAATTTCTACAGCAGAAATGAAGACTCTGCTTCCGAGGGTCCTCCCGCCGGCCCGGTCACCAATTGTCTCCAAACCGACCCACAGTCCGTGTTCTTGGTCCTCTTGCCTCTGACCCACGATCACAGCAGGTCCCTAAACATCCTGCGAGACCACAGTTCTAGAGCGACTCTCCTCTAATCCTCACCTACGACGTTTCTCCTTGCTGTTCTTCAAACCGTATTTAACGTTAATTTGTCATCTGGATTGGTTATTGATCGCACTGGAACGCACTGAGGAATCAGTTAACAGGCTCCACTCTTTAAAAAGTTCACTCGGGTGAATTTGCAAAGGATGTTAGCAGGTCTGAACTGGGGGAGTAGCAGGATTTAAGAAGAGGCAGGCTTGTCCTGAGACTAACAAGCCGGGCACACCATCTGATCTGGGGGAAAATGGATACGGCGCTGACAGGCATGTAGCCACAGGCCACTTACAAAATGCCTTCTCACGCGTTGTCTTGGTTTTTCTCCCCCCTCTGTTGTTTCCCTCCCTTTTGTCTTCTTTCCTTCCTCCTTCCTCTCTTCCTCCCTTCCTTCCTTCTTTCCCTATTTTCCTTCTCCTTCTCTTATAATCTTTTCTTCTGCAAACATTTAATGACTGCTGGGCACTGTGCCGAAAACAAAGCACATTCAGAACCAAAAGTTTGTTAGTTTAATGGGCTCCAAGTTTGTGGGACCGACAACAAGGAAAGAGGTGATTCTGATATAGATTGAAGAGGGTTTGACAAGGGCGCTAGTGAGGGACAAAATGTTTCCTAAACAAGAAGACCCCAACCCCAAGTGAGCTGGGTGCCGGGGGGGATGGTGAGGTTAGGAAAGACCGAGAAAAAGGTGACCCCAAGCTGCTTCTGAAAGAAGGGCTACAATTTAATAAGTGACAAAGGGGAGGAGGAGTTTTCTAGGAAAAGGGACTGCAGGCAAATGGGTTTGCTTTCGGGAAAGTACAAATCCTAATCAGGTAGAGACAGCATCAAGTGGAAGGACGGCAGTGAATGGGGTCAGGTTGAGGGGCCAGGAATGAGCGGATGTGGCTCTGGCCAGTCAGGCCATGGTCACATCAGGAAAGTGCCTGCACCCCGCAAGGCAGGCTGGATCAATCTTGAAGGTAACACAATGTTCTAAGAAGGAAAGTGCTGCAGTCTGTTTAAGCTCCAGCTAGATTTTTAAGTCCCTTGTCTGCCTGCAAGATTCAACCAGGTGTTCAATGCTGTTGCCTTCCTGGGCTTCTCCTGACCTCTGTGCTGCTGTTGCTTCACGGAAAGTCAGAAAGCAGCTGCTGAGTCAGCGCTGCGGGGGAGAAGTGAGGAACATGGATTATTCATGGGCTGTGCGCTGTTCCAGGGCAGCCCTGATTGCCGTGGACTGGGCCCATTTGTAATGCAGAGGCATGGCAAGAAAATCCATTTTCTCATTTTCAGAGCCGATTTTATCTCCATGCTTCTGCCCATGTTACAAATTTAGGCTGATAAAGTGAAGCGGGAGGCAGAAGAGCAAAATGGAATTTCTGACGACTGTTTGCAAAAGGAATTTTTAGACGGCAATTTGTGAACTCCTTTATTTGGAAAGAAACGATTCAGAGAGAATATATATTGCGGGCTTGTGGTATAAAACAACGGAGAGTGAATTCTGAAGTCAGACGAATCTGAAGTGAGTTCCATGACCTTGGGAGGTCATTTAGCCTCTCTGTGTCCTCATTTCTTTGCCCGTAAAATGTGAGCAATGATGCTGCGGCAGGTGGAATTTTGGCCCCAGTTCTTTGCTTCTTCCTGTTTCCTTGACTCTTCCCTGTGGCTGAAGTTCCTCCTCTAGGTTGTAGGGGAAAATCCGGAGGGACGGACACTTTCCTGTCCTCGTACTTGCTCACATGACTTGCCTTGGCCAATGAGATGTGGTGGGGGGAGGTATGCACACATTGTTCTCTTTCCTTCTTGCACGTCTGCTATTGCTAGAAGTTCCCCGGGGTTTTGCAGCTTCCTCGGCTTGAAACAAACTTACACTCAATCCACAGGAAGGAGCCAAGGCAGGGGGAGCCTGTAGCTTGACTCAGAGATGTTCAGTCGTGTCCCAGTTGAGCCACAGGCATGTGAGCAACAATAAATAATTTTCGTTTCAAGCCACCGAGTTTTGTGGTGACTTGTTATGCAGCAATAAGCCACTGAGACAAAAACCGGGGCAGGCTACTTCTGAAGTGGCTCCCAGGGACCCCTTCCCCTGGTGTAGTCACCTCTCTTTGTGTGTGGCCTGGACCTACTGGTAAAACAGATGGGATGTCACTTCTGAGGTTAGGTGATAAAAGACCATGACTTGCATCTTGCTGGCACTCTCTCTCACTCTCTCTGCTTACTCAGTCTGAAGAAGAAAAGCTGCCGTCTGGAGGGATCTGCACGGAAAGGAGCTGAGGGTGGCCCCTGGCTAACAGCTGGTGGCACTGGGGCCCTCAGTCAACAGCCTGCGAGGAACTAAATCCTGCCGGTAACCACGTGGTGTGCTCAAGCAGGCCTGTCCCCAGCTGACCTTCAGATGAGGCTCCAGCCTCGTTGGACACCTTGATTTCAGCCTTTTGAGAGACTCTCAAAGAGGAGACACAGCTAAGCTTCAGCCAGATTCATGACCCTGTGAGGACACTGTGACATAATAAATGTTGTCATTTTAAGCCACTTAGTTTTAGGGTAATTTGTTGCACAACAACAGATAACTAACATACTTACTTTTGGAGTAGAAATGAAAGAATAAATGAAAATAACAGAAATAAATTCCACCCCGAGAAGAATAAGTGAAATCAGATATGTAGGTTGTCATACGCAGAATACTGGTGCCCTGAGGTTCATCCCCTAATTCCAGGAGCCTTACGAGGCAAAAGGGACCTTGCAGACGTGATCCACATTCCAGACCTTAAGATGGGGATATGTTCCCGGGTTAGCCGTGGGCCTGATCTGATCATACAAGTCCTCGAAAGTAGGAAATGTTTTCTGGTCATGATGAGAGAGAGAAGGAGGTGTGTGATGGAAGAAACCGGAGAGAGGCCAGTTGAGAATCAAGCCTGCTATGGCTGACTGCGAAGGTGGAGAAAGGGGCTGTGGACCAAGGAGTCCAGGTAGCCTCTGGAAGCTGAGAAATGCAGGGAACAGATTCTCCCCGAAAGCCCCCGGGATGGACACAGCCTGCTGACAGCTTGACTTCAGCCCAGAGACCAGGCCGGGAGTCTGGCCCACAGAACTGCAGGATGAAAAATTCATGCTGTTTAGGCCCTCAGTGTGCGGTAATTTGTTACAGCAGCAGCCGAAAGTGAAGGCGGAGGGGAACCTATCTGGTCTTAATGAATATGAATTTCCCTTTCCCTTTTTCTTCCTCCCTTTCTTCATTTTTGAAACAGGCGGATTTAACTTTGTGTACGAGCAGTTTGTTTGCAAATTTCACAGCGTTATTTGAGGGTTACTGAGAGAGCGTCTGTGAGCTCAGAACATGCACACAGCACGCGGTCAAGGGTTAGCTGTTACGGCCTTTGCGGTTGTCGTTGTTACGGTTACTATGGTTCAGCGGCTCTGGTTTCAGTTCTCTGTTCCGCCAGGGAACAGCGTTCTGTAGTCCGCTGAGGAACGGCCATATAGGCAGCAGTGAAAAGTGTTGGACACAAGACTTATTACTTTGTTTTTTTCCTGGGAATCCCAATGCTCAAACTTAAAACTTTACTATAAAAAGTTTAGGGTCATTTGTTACAAACTTGTATTTTCCTGAAAAATAGCCACAGTTTGAGGCATTTCCTCTTATTGCTAAGAAGAAGCCTCAGGAGGTGACAGCTGTCCCCAGATGTCTCGTGGGCTGTCCTGTGGGAGCAGATTTTCTTTCTTTCTGTGTCATCTCATTGGGCAGAAGGAGCAATGGTAGATGGTTCAGGGAAGCAGAAGAGGAATTGCTGGAGCTGCAGAGAATTCCAGGGCCCACAAAGAACCTTACGACCTATGAAATCAGCTACGTGAAAAATTAGAGCACGCGATGCTCTCGCAGTTATGGTGGAATGCACACTTTCAACTGCAAGGACACGCCTTCATTTTGCAAGCTGACCTCATGAAATGACCAGAGATGCAGACAAAGGTGTACGCAATTGTTTTTTTATTGCATCATCAGTTATAACAGCCCAAACAAAATAAAACAGCAAAAAGGAAAATAACCTAACTGCCCACCAGCTATAGAGACGGTTGTATAAACCAACACACATCCACTCACTGGGTTGTTACACAGACATTAAATGTGACTCAAGGTGAAGAGTTTATATGACGTGGAAAATATGGCATAATTTTAAAGGCAAAACATCAGCATAGGAATCTGTATATTCAATAAGATCAAAACTATGTGAAACAAATAAACAAGCGAAAGTATGCTCAGAGGGTAGAAAACTATATAGTGAAATAAATTTTGCTAATAACAAGCGTTTTCTTCTGGGAGAGGAACTCTGAGTAACTCTCCTTTTTCACTTTTTACGCTTCCAGGTTTTCAACATGTTTTCATAATGTGCAAGTATTAATTTTGAATTGAGAATGTAATACACTTTATTTTAAAGAAAAAAGTAGACAGATGATGCTTTTGGGATTTGCTTTTCCCTGTCCATTTTTATTGTCCCCAAAGGGCTCCACAGACTCCACTGTGTTCACACACACACCCACTTGAAAACTCGCTGTGCAAATTATTCAAAATGGTAAGCCACTTACATTTACAGATACATACAAATACCAGAGGAGGTTCCATCCTTATCAGGCGCTGACCACACATGGGGTAGGTGAGGGTTAATGGTGGGGTTTCACATTCATTGTCTCCTAGACTATTGTGTAGGAGTATTGGGTAGAAGTTGAAGATTGTACCATTTCCTGAGTGTCTGCTACGTGCTGAACACTGTACATTCTCTCAATTTAATCCTCACACCGCCATGCAAATTATGTATTCTATTCTCAGTGCCAGATACCTGGATGGAAGCTTACCCCAGGCTGCCCAAATAGGGGCCTGCCCAGCAGGAGTGCAGGCTGCATCTGTCTGTTTCCAAAGCCGGTGTCCTTCTTTCTGCCCCATCCCACTCAGACGAGGCAGGTGTAATGCTCCGTTTTCTCTGCTCTGACCCAAACCGTCAGCTTTGTCCTGTTATGGTGGCACCTCAGCCCCCTCATTTCTCTGTTACGTTGTCTCCTTGTGACTCCTTTGGCAGTTACACAGCTTGAAGTTTGGTATCACATTCTTCGCGGTGTTAGGATTTCCTCACTCTGTTACTTGCCTGGCCTATTTTCCTCTAGGCTCCACAGAAATATACTTTTCCTAAGTCAGATATCCTCCAGCCTCTTTTTAATTCTATTAGAGGGGAGTTTATGAGGCTCTACGTCCTCACAGGACAGGTGCCCCTGCGGTTGGAGCAGTTGGTTGCAGCTGACCTAGCCAGGGGTGGATACCTGGCTCAAGGGCAGTCAATAATAGATCTGTCCAACAGGGATGTTATCAGTAAATGAACCAATTAGATCTGACCTCAGGGAACTTAAGAAGGATGCATAGAGAGAAAGACAGCAATCGGTAGTGAGGGCGGGAGCCACAGTGCACATAGAGGATGGGAGTTACTACAAGGTGGAGGTGATAGAAGATGTGAGGTCCATTTGAGCAAGCAAGGAAGGAGACTAGCCAGGATTTTGTTGGCAGAAATGGGAGAATGAGTCATGGTGACGGTAAACATCAGAGAGGGACATTAGAGGTTAACTGCTGATGCAACAGCAATGAAGTCTAGTCTCTAGAATCACTTGAGCAGGTTCCATCCACCTGGAGGCTGTGATCTAAAGGAATTAAACTTATTTCTCTGTGTATTCTTAAACAAACAAAAACTTACAAAGGTAATATATGTGCGTGTGTATCTCTGGTCGACTGAAATGGCCTAGCCATCAGGTCACACCTGGCTGAATGGTTAAAGTCTCTCACAGAGCCGAGAAGGCGGACCACACGAAGGGATGGGTAACTGGTAATGCACAGCCCCGAGAGCTGTCTTCACAACCCCTGATTCTGGAACCTGACTTGCTTGAGGAAGAGAAGGAAGGAGAAGCGCTAGGATATCATCGGCTTTCAATGTTTTTCTAAACCTCAGGCTTTCTCATTTGATGTTTTTCATTAAAACAGTGAACAATTGATGCAGATAAGAGTGCAAATGCCTCAGATTATGATCCCGCCTGTCTCCCAGACAGGCTCGGCGATGTGGTGGGAAGGAGTATAGGATCGGGGATTGGGAAACGGAAAGTCATGCCCTATTTGTGTACGTATTAGCTGTACGATTCCTGGCAAGTTACTAAGCTCTCTGGATTTCAATTTCTTCACCTGTTAAAATGAGAATAATAGTCCCTGCCTTCCTAACTTTTAGGATTTCTCTGCAAATTAAAAAAGATAATGAATTTGAAAACTATAAAGTAATTGAAAGAGCTAGTATTTTTCTTACCATCAATAAGATGGACACAGTGCTAGTAATCCACTTTCTGAATTTGAAGAGTTTAATAAAAAGTGCTTTGATCTGTAAACCTCAGCTGGGCAGGCTCAGAAGGAAACGTTATCAGGCCCTGTGAACCGTTTGCTGGAAGGGCTATGTCCGTTTCCACAGGCACTGGACATGAGCTGGAGGTGGTGTTTGGAGTAGGTTAGCATCTGAAAGCAGCTGTGGATGGTGTGTGGTTCCCTAAGGACCTTGTCTGTCTTCCACGTCTCCTTAAGGGTTTCACAGAGAAGGAAAGGGCACCAGATCATTGATGACAAACCTGCCTGTCACATCCCAATGACAGCCAGCCCAAGGTGCAGGTCAGGAAAGGCGGCTGCTTCTTTCATGTCGACTGTAGAAGCCCAAAGCCTTTACGTGAGCATCGTCCCAAGAGCAACTGTTGTCCACATGTGCAGCTTGCTGCCCTTCCCGAGGTCTTCGGTTGTGGGGTCGGCTCATCTTCAACCACCTACCCATCCAGGCCCCCTCAAAGGCCAATACCACGAAGCCCTCCCAGTTCCCTTAGGGGAGAGTCATCTCTTTTCCTTTTAAATCTCTCAGTGGTTTACCTGTTGTTCTTTTATGCTACCTAGCACTGTTGCGTTGAATTTCACATACTTCTGCACACATTTAATTTCTATCACTGGAACGTGTGACATGAGGGTAAGTTCTGTTTCTGATTCATCCTTTATGCTCCAGAATGCCACGCTTGCTGCCTGGTGCAGAGAAGTTTCTCAGAAAATGATCAAAGAACGAATGGGTATAGACTAAACAAAGAGGAAAATAGAAGAGCAGGCAGAATCTAACTTATGAGTGAAGTCTGTCTTGAAAGTACCTGCAAGTCTGCTCTTTGAAATCCAGAGCTTCAGTCCACAGAGAACGTTGAGGGTGAGTATATTCTCAGATCAGTCCTTTCACTCTTGGGCTAAAAATTCCAGTTTTTACACCCATTCTTCTCATCCTCTTACCACCATAGCCTCTTTATTCTTCTTGAATTCCATTTTCAACTATTTCTTTGAGAGCTCTGGAAATTAGCTTAACCCTCTAGACATGATCTGCTGGCCCCTGTTCTGTGGATAAAGTGTGTGGGTGAGCCTGCACCCCTTCTCCTCTTTGCCGCCCTCTTTTCTCCTCCTCTTGTTTCAGTCAGCAATCCTTTATTTCGCTCCAGTTACTATATCAAGTACTAGTAATGTGAGAGCTCTATATTGAAGACCTGTGTACCAGGTGCTGTGCTAAGATCTTCGTATGCTCTGTTTTGCTTAGTTCTCACTACAAATCTTGAAGTAGGTACTGTTAGGATTCCTCTCTTACAGAAGAAGAAACTGAGACTCAGAGAGGATAAAGGGAGTGTTTCAGCTCACTAGGTGGGGGTACAGCTAGTCTTCAGATCTGCACTTGCCTGCCTCCAAACCCAGGCTTCTAGTCACCATGCTAGTTCGCAGCGATGGATAGCCACCATTTGGATGTGGGGTGGGAGGGGGTCAAGAGAATCGGATAGAGGTCATGCTTTTGGGTCTGACAGAAATGGATTGGAATCTGAGTTCTTGGGTTTCCAACCACTGAGATCTTGAACAAATGATTTAATCTCAATGAATCTGTTTCTCATAAAAATAAATGGGGATGACCAAAACTACCCCCTTATGAATAGTGCATGAGATAATGTACTTGAAAGGTCTGGGTCATTGGTTGGTGAAACTATTCAGCAAATAATTCATTTTTCTTCTTTCAATCTTTTCCTCTTGTCTCTCTGTTTACTTTAAGTGTAGTGACCATAAATGCCTGTTTCCTGGCATAAATAGGAGCCTCCTTTCGCTCTTAGTCTCCATTTGGGCACAATGAATTATACGGTCATGCTTTGGATGACGGTGGTATTCTCTTTGCCTTCATTGTCCACATCCAGTGGAATCTTCCTAATTGCAAATACGATTGCATCTCTCCTTTGCTTAAAACTATTTACCTCATTGCCCTAGAGATAAAGTCCAGCCTCTTTGTGGCGGGGAACAAGGTCCTCCTTGATCTGAGCAGCGCTGGCGGCCTCTTCTCGTACTCACCCAGCTGCTGTTCAAAGTGCTGGTCACAGCAACTCCCTGTAGTTTCTTGAAACTCCTATCTTCTCTGCTACTTCTACGCCTTTGCAAATGTTTCTCATTCCTGTCACTGAAGTTTATCACTCTTTCTGTTTCTCTATGATCAGGACCCTTTCTGAGGGTGGGGAATCCTCCACTTTGAGACACAGTATGGGACAGTCTGGTTTACTGCCTGGGGGATAAACTATTACCTACTGCATTATAAACCCTCTTGTAGCGAAGACACGGGCATTGATCCCAGCTCTGCCAATCACAGTTTGGCTCAGGAGCTGGTGACACAGGAGGGTCTAAGTCCTGTCTACCTTAGTGACTAGTTGTGTGACCTCTCACAAGCTGCATCACTCTTCTTTACATCAGTTTATTCAACTGTAAAATGGGGATGATAACAGTGCCTACTTCAAAGAGTGCTTGGAAGATTGGACACACATGTAAGGTGATGGAAACAGCACCCCGCACGTTGCATATGCTCCAAGCGTTAGATCTTATCGCTATTGTTGTTAGTAATCATAATCATATTAGCAATAATAGTAAACTATTTTCTGTAGCATCAGCTTTTGTTTCCTGCATTTAAAAATTGTAACCAATCCGTTTCCCTTTGGCTAGGCTGATTTGGACGTACACTTAATTCTAAGTTGAGACTTTCTTCCTCCCAGAAACCTTTCCTGAGCTTGCTGCCACATTGGACAACAGAGCTCTGGACTCGCGTCCTGTTCGTACTGGTAGCAGAGTGCTCAGCACGCTTTCTGTAAATGTTGGTTCTTGCCCTTCCCCCAGCTGGACCTGAACTGCTTCTGGGCAGAGCCCGCCACTCCATCAACTTTGGACCCTGAGAGTCTGGCTCAGGCAGCACCGTGACCCCTTGTCGGTGTTCAGTAAAGTTTACCAGGTCAATGAGCAAACGCCCTCCCCGCAGAGATCCTGCACTGGGTGAGTCAGCCAAGAGGGGCATCACTGATTCCTATTCACGTGCTCCAGCTCTTCCTGCAGGTTCTCTCCCTGTGACCCCTCCACGATGGTGACAATCAGCACTCATATCTGTGCCGATTCTCCTGAGACGTCCTTGACGATCTCAAGAGAGTGGCAATCAGTGTATTTCACTGCTGCTGTGCTCCTGCCTCCCAGGTTTGGCTCCATAGATGGAACTCACCCCAGAGATTTGGTCCCAATCAGTGCCATTGTGCTTCCCGAGAAGAGTGCTCTACGGAGCCAGGAGGATGCGAGGCTGTCCTGCAGGTCTGGGAGCCGAAGGCATCGAAGCAGCGGCGAGGTGCATTTGCCTGCCCTCCCCTGCGTCAGCGACGGAGCAGCAACACACTGCCCTCTGGCCACGTGGGACTGCTAGTGTCCTCCAGGGCTGAGCATCATCTTCTTGCCTCTGTGGATGCTATTATCTCAGTCTCTGTGCTTCCTCACCGTATGACGTCTGAAGCCTTAGTGACCAAGCAGGCCATTCTAACTGGGCCTCATTTGCCATCCGGTTTTACCTCCTACCACACACTATCAGATCCCTTCACCTCCACAGGATTGACACTCGTTCATTCCTTTCATGGCTTTAACAGTAATTTACAGATTATAATGTGGACGTGGTGGTGGCTCTACGGTATTCCAGTCTAGTAATAGAAATAGACATTTCAAAGTAATGTAAAGTAAAAACAGAAGTAAAAATTAGAAGTAAAATTATGATGAATACTTTGAAGTTAAATTATAACAGGGGATTCAGGGTGGTAGGAGACTGGACTACAGGGTGGCCGGATCACGGAGGGTCCACGGAAGTGGAGAGACCTTCAGAAAGCCCTTTGGAGTTTGTCTAATCTGGGCTTCATTCTGTGTCGTCCCTGTGTCACCAGGGTGGTGTAGCTCCAGGCCCGGGACAGAGCAGGCGTGCCACCAGTGTCAGTCAAATAAGTGAAGGAATGAAAAAATTAACATTGACACGGGATAAACCAATCTGCTCATTCTCATAACTGATTTCCACCCCCCGTTTTTAGGTAACAGTCGACAAAAGCACATGTACACACATCTGTCTAGGAGCAAATGCTAGTGCAATTATATATTAATTAGTACTCTACAGTTTACAATGCTTTTCTATCCGACATCTCAATGAATTGAACTTAAACCCATCAATACAGGGAGATAAAATTCTTACCTTTATTTATAGGAAACTCAGTCTATGAGAGAGTTCCCCAAAGAAACACATCTTCGGTCTTCCGGCCTCAAATCTGGGGCTTCATTCTTCTTTATTTACAAAGAGTTAAGGGTGGGATGACGTCAATAATACAAGAACAAGTGATGCAAATCAACAACTTACTGGATAAAACATTAAACAACCTCTGCTTGAAGAAATAGGAACACTATCAACGCAGTGAAGAATCACAGGCCCAGATTTGGGAGAAGCAAACCCAGAGAAGCAAGTCTGGCAGGCAGAGCCCCTTGTCATCCAGGAATATCCGCCAGTCCAGGTAGAAACACCTGAGGGGCTGAGATGTGAGGTCCAAGGCCCACGTGGATTGGAAGCCCAGCAAGTCACTCATGCTTTGAATTGGGAACCTGAAGTCCTCCACTCATCACGGGCCAGAAATAGTTCTGTTCTCTAGAGACTCAACCACTGTAAATGGCTGAAGGTGAAGTGTCATTGTTGGTACCCCAGGCCACTGCCAGAGGTCAATCTAAATCCTCATTGGAGCAGGACATCACCTCCGCCACGATTATTTCCATAACAAATCTTTTTCACATAAACTATCCAGAGCTCAATAAAAAATAACCAGAAAGGAATCATTCTTGAAGAAGTTAAGCTTTGTCTCTCAAATAGCATTCTGTCCACGGAGCTTGGCTTTATATTGCGGCCATGTAAGGACTTTAAGAGGAGACTGGAATGTTCGGTGTGTTTTCTGGAGAGAGAACTCTGGAAGCCATATGAAAGTTGGCTCAGTGTTCAGTTAGAATTACCTCCACCAGCTTCCACTCACCCAGTGGACCATGTCGACTGACTCGCACGATTAGAGGCTGCTCCTCAACCGCTCTGTGAACCACTCTTGTCACTGTCTACACGTGCTGTGGCTTGTAGGCAATGCTCCAGTTCTCTCACGTACTTCTGCTCCAGTCGGTGAGCCATATGCTTGCAGAGTCACTTGTGCTAGTTACCAAATCATTTATGCAAATTATAGCTCTTATTATAGACATATAACTTGAATAAATAAGCTAGTAAAATACTGGAAAGTACAGTTTTTGCTTCACTGAAATTAGGCTGAATACTTTGGAAAAATTCAATACAGTCACATACTGAAGCATTATCATCAAATACAGTGTGATCAGGAGAATTTAAAAAATTGGGGAAAATTCCAAAATTTTAGAAGGATTCTGAATTTAGATTATTTTTCAAATATTTTAAAGTTTGTATTTAACTAGAAATCAAATATGGGGTAATGGATCCTTGCTCTCATGGCAATTACGTTCTAGCTTCCATTGGAATTCTGATATATGAAAGATTGTCATAGAAAAATGGACTTATTATGTATGTAATGTTACTTCTATTAATAATAACATGGAGTCAAGTGAAAAACTGCCATATTAATAATATGACATAAGATCGTATTGTTATATCATAATATATTATTGTATCCATCATTATAATAATTATACTATTAATTTTTGTTATATAATTATATACCATATTGTTCATATATATTATTATTAAAAATAATGCCATAACACTGTGTTATATTTGTTAATAATAGCAAAATAAGAAGTAATATATTTAGTTTTTCCAGCCATTCCATATATGAACATCCTGTATCCTTAATGACTAGCCCAAGGCTTTTCACAGAGTGGACACTCAAGATTACTCAAAGAGGGCTGGCCCAGTGGACAAGTGGTTAAGTTTGCATGCTCCGCTTCCGCGGCTCAGGGTTTTGCTGTTTCTGATCCTGGGCGCGAACATGGCACCACTCCTCAGGCCACACTGAGGCAGCGTCCCATATGCCACAACTAGAAGGACCCACAACTAAAAATATACAACTATGTAATGGGGGTATTTGGGGAGGAAAATCAGAAAAGAAAAAAAAAAAAGAAGATTGGCAACAGTTGTTAGCTCAGGTGCCAATCTTTAAAAAAAAGAACAAAACTAAACAAAAAGTGAAAAAAAAAAAAGATTACTTAAAGAATGAATAAACCAATACATAACCTTTCAGTATTACAACCACTTTTCTCAGATACCACTCAAATTTGTCAACATCAGTTGAAAAATGTGAACCCCCAAATTGACACAATAGTTGTCGTCAGTGTGCTCTCACCAGAGCTGGCCCCGTTTCTCCCGGGACTGACGGATGTGGTACTTGTCATCCAATAAAGCTATAGATCTATTTTCACACAAACTGCTCTTATTTCAGGTCATCCCTCATTCCTGATGTGTGTAGCTGACTTTGAGAGCCTCAGGAGAAGAGTCTGTATTTATTAACTCACTCATTTTTAATTCCACAAATATTTATAGAGTGCCCACTGTGTGTCAGGTACTGGTCTACTTGTCCCTGTGCATTGCTGCTTTATTCATTTTGGCCCCCTCATTAAATTGCTTGAGTTATTTTGGGCTTGATCTTATCATCTAAAATTTAGCTATTTCTACCAGCTGTTTGTCACCTGCAAATTTGACAAACATGTTATCATGTAATTATTCAAGTAATTGAGGGAATACATTGAACAGGATAGGGACAAATAAAGAACACAGCAGACACCACCGGAATATTTTTTCTAGGTTGTCAAATTCCTTTTCTCATCTAGCTGGGGCTGGATAGGGAACAGATCTGACAAGACAGAATTACAGATAACCAGTATGATCTGGGGATGGTGTGGTACCTACTGGTGATGTTTAAGAGGCTATCAAAGAAAAATAGATAAGGAAATTCCACCCCAAAGTGGAAAAGGTCAACCCCCAAGGGTCATCTAAAAGAGAAGGAGCTAGTAATATAGCCAATATGGGGAGAAGAATCCAGAGGAAGTAAGTTAGGTTCATAGCGATAGAAGGTAAGCCCTTAGGAATTTCCTGGGGAAACAGGAGCTGGCCATGACAGA
The DNA here is from genome assembly GCF_041296265.1 of Equus caballus. Lineage (NCBI taxonomy): Eukaryota > Metazoa > Chordata > Mammalia > Perissodactyla > Equidae > Equus > Equus caballus. The sequence continues at coordinate 104,662,195 of NC_091688.1, forward strand.
TGTTTTAGACCATCTTGTGTGAGTGAGTCAGGCATTTTTCATGGGAGCAAAACTGAATGGAGGCAGGTTGACATCAATTTACAAATCATCCCTCTTTTATACTGTCAAATCTGATTGGGCCCTCCTTTATCCCAGTTATTGGGAAAGAGTATTAACAACTTGCAAGAGTAGGGTTCCCCGACTCTCAAACCAGTAAAAGAGCCGACCAGACATTATATCAACAACCTTCCAGGGACGACCTGGAGATGGAGAAAGAGAAATGGAACTTCCTGGCCAAAGTGCTGAAGGGCTTTTCTGATGCTCCCAGCTGACACCTGGCCCAGAATTCCCTTGTTCTCAGATCCTGGTGTCCTTTGCTTGGATTTCTTCAATGACAGGAGTTCCTCTGTCCTGGTGGGAGAATGCAGAGCTCTCACTGACGTAAGCCCAGGATATGGGGACATAGTGCCAGTGGGGAAGTTTCTGAATTCAACAAATGTTTGTTGACCACTGACTGTTCCAGTTACTCTTCTAAGTATCTGAGTACATCAAGGAGAAAATAGACAAAGAAGCCTGTCCTTATGGAGCTGTTGTTCTCGCAGAGAGAAATAGATAACAAATGCTAAAACCAGTCAACACAGAAATCAGGTAGTTTCTTAGAAGATCGTAATTACCATGGAAAAAAGAAAAGTGAACCTGTAAGAATGGGAGGTTCCTAGGGTGGATGGACGGATGGGTGTACAAAGTAAACTGCTCAAGGGGGAGCTGAGTGAGAAGGTGAGATTTGAATGAAGTCTTGAAAGAGGTGAGGGACTGAACTGTGCGAATATTGAGGGGAAAAGAATCACCAGCAGAAGGAATAGAGTAACGTCTTTGAGGTGGGAGTGAGTCTGGCATCTCTGAGTAAGAGCAAGGAGCAGAGGCAGTGATGGGTGAGTCGTAGGAGGCCAGGGTATTAATGGAGGAACAGGTCACATGGGGCTTAACAGGCTTTGTAGGACTTTGTAGAACATCTACTCTGAGTGAGATGGACAATGAGTGCGGGGTTTTGAAGAGTGGAATGAAATGATCTGACTGAAGATTTAAAGGACCGCTTTGGAGCTTGTACTGAGAACATGCTGCACAGAAGCAAGACTGGGTGCAGGAAGACTAAATGTGGGAAGGCTGGGTGCAGGAAGGCCGGGTGCAGGAAGGCCGGGTGCAGGAAGGCCGGGTGCAGGAGGACTGGGTTCAGGAAGGCTGGGTGCAGGAAGGCCGGGTGCAGGAGGACTGGGTGCAGGAAGGCCGGGTGCAGGGAGGCCGGGTGCAGGGAGGCCGGGTGCAGGAAGGCCGGGTGCAGGAAGACTGGGTGCAGGAAGGCCGGGTGCAGGAAGGCCGGGTGCAGGAAGACTGGGTGCAGGAAGGCTGGGTGCAGGGAGGCTGGGTGCAGGGAGGCTGGGTGCAGGAAGGTTGGGTGCAGGAAGACTGGGTGCAGGGAGGCCGGGTGCAGGAAGGCTGGGTGCAGGGAGGCCGGGTGCAGGAAGGCCGGGTGCAGGAAGACTGGGTGCAGGAAGGCCGGGTGCAGGAAGGCCGGGTGCAGGAAGACTGGGTGCAGGAAGGCTGGGTGCAGGGAGGCTGGGTGCAGGGAGGCTGGGTGCAGGAAGGTTGGGTGCAGGAAGACTGGGTGCAGGGAGGCCGGGTGCAGGAAGGCTGGGTGCAGGGAGGCTGGGTGCAGGAAGGCTGGGTGCCAGAAGTTTTTGTAAGAATCTAGGGAAAATCTTTTGATGTTTTTTGGGTTGGTAGTAATAACAAGAACTGGCCAGATTCTAGATGTCTTTTAAAATAGACCTACCTGCATTTCCTGGCAGATTGTGGGTTGCATGAGAGAAAGGCATATATCAGGAATGACTCCAAAGGTTCTGGACTCAGCAACTGGAAGGAGCAAGTTGTTAGAAGCTGAGATGGTAGGACTGTGGATGGAGCAGGTTTCAGAGGGAAGCAGTGTTCAGTTTTGAACATATTAATTTTGAGATATCTGTTAGACATCCAAGTGGAGAAGCTGAGTTAGCATTTGAAGATATGAGTCTGGACTTCAGGAGAGAGGTCTGGACTAGAGAAAATAATTTGAGAGGACAAAATACAGATGACATTTAAAACCATGAGACTGGAAGAGTTCCCCAGGGCAGTGAGTGTTGATAAAGAAGAGAGGATGACTAAGGACTGGTTCCTGGGCCACTCCAATGTTAAGACAAGGAGAAAGGAGTAAAGGAGACCAACAGAGCGGCCAGGAGGTCACTGTCCTGGATGCCTGGATGCCAACAAGGACTGGTGGTGCAGATGGAGTGAATGCTGACAGGCCAAGAGAGATAATGACAGAAGTAGAATCTAGCAATGTGGAGGTCATTGTGACCTTGTTGAGCACAGTGTTTGCTTTGCTATGGAGAGAGGACTTTTCTGCTTCATCCTGCAGCAGTTTTCCTGTGGTGAGGGGAGAGAGAACATAAGCTGCCTGTTGCCTCTTGCTCTTTGTTTCTGGGTGGGATTCCTGCAAGGGCTCATGTCTGTATTGGAATCTTCTTCCCTCTCTACTGTTTCTGAAGTGTGGACCTGCCCAGTCCTCAAAGATGATCTTTCTCTGAATCTTGACATTCGATTCAGGACTGCAAGGAATCAACATGCCTTTGTTTGATGTAGTCCCTGATACGGGCAGTTTCACCCCTCCTTTTTGCTATTTTCTCTAAAACTCTTCTCTATGTCACTGTCTCTCTTGATTCCCAGGAAGTCAGGGTTGACTGACCTAGTGGTTGTGACAGCAAGGAGTTATCATCAATAATCATAGTTGTTCTACCAACTGCTGTTCAATATTGTAATTAATCCTGACTGCCTCATCTTGTCCGTAGGGTGTCATGAGAGATTTTGTTACGTGGCATTAGTTTGTCACCTGAGAGATTTTATGACATTTCGTTACTCATCCCAGATCGTGTTAGATGTCACATTAACTTCCTGTATGGTGCTGTCCTCAGGTTTGTTTGATAGAATCATTTCCAAGTGAATCCACGATGGCTCCACACGGCCACCTCACTTTTCCCGCATGCGAACCTCTCTCTTGCCAGGGACAAAGTCATACTTGCACATCTTGATTTCTTGGGAATTGTGTAACTATCGTCCTTTGAAATTACAGGTGTAGCCTCTGTTTGATCTTCTGGCCTATGTCCAGTTCTCCATGATTTTCTCATACAAGCATGAATTTGAAAAAATTTTTTGCACAGCATTTCATTAACACTTTCTGGAATTCAGAGTTGGCAAAAGACATCATTTTTGAGAGAAAAATAAGGACTTTTCTATTAGGAAAGAACTCTGGGATGGTTTTCTGACATATGTTACTATATCTATGAAAATAAGCTATTTTTAGAGACCAGTTTATAAACTCAACGTAAGGTTTAGTATTTCCATTCTATTCCATGAAGCTTTTAATTTTCTGATGCAAATGACACAGGAAGTCACATGATTTTTACTCATGGTCTAGCTGTAAAATACACAGTAAAGTCTTTTCCATGCATGGTGCGGTTTAGTGGAAAGATAGTGGCTTTGGACCAAAAATCTCAAGATAAATTCTAGTTCTACTACTGACAAAGTTTGTAACTTTGGAAGTCACAGCAATTCTTGTAAACTTCTTTTCATCCTCTGCCAAATAGGCATAATTATGCCCCATGCCCATGGGTTACTGCCTTTTATCAATTCAACAAAGTAACTGAGTACCTGCTGTACTCCAGACACCAGGCTGGACACTGAGGATGCAAAGATGAAAATATACCCATGTCTCAGAAACAGATGTGTAAACACGTTAATAAAACACAGTGTGGACATTTTTCTAATGGAAGGATCGTATTGGAAATGTGTCATTCATGACAGAGTGTGGGCTTCAGTCTATGAAATAGTTCTGGATTCTCCTCATATTTAAAGGTCTTTAAGTGTATGAGGAATTAAAAACTACAAAAATATCATCAAATGGCTTAGCTACCAGGTGGGCATGTAAAGTATAAGTTAAATGCAAAATTTGGGCTTCATTAGAAGCCATACCTTTTTTGAGGTATGAAGTCACTGATAAAGCAACAATCTTTAGTCTTTGTGGGACTTGAGACAAGTTGAAAAGGCAACTCCAAATTATATGAGAAGGTCATGTGAAAGACGATGTGTCATGAGATAATGTTGGGCCTGACATGTTAGACTTCTATAGCTCCTGGAAATTTTAGAATCAACTGAGGAAATTAAGCAGATATCAACATCAAGAATACATATTTTGCGTCCTGAAAGCCAATATTCAGTTTTGTGTCTGTCCTCACTAACTCTATTTGTCCTTAGGTAGTTTACTTAAATTCTCTGTACCTCCTCCGTTTCCTTATCTGTAAAATAGGGAGAGTGACAGAGCTGTTGTGAGGACACAGAACAGTGTCTGGAACATAGTAATTACTATAAAAGTGTTTACTATTTTTTTGTTTTTGAGGAAGATTAGCCCTGAGCTAACATCTGCTGCCAATCCTCCTCTTTTTGCTGAGGAAGACTGGCCCTGAGCTAACATATGTGCCCATCTTCCTTTACTTTATATGTGGGATGCCTGCCACAGCAAGGCTTGCCAAGCAGTGCCTTGTCCGCACCCGGGATCCGAACCGGTGAACCCCAGGTCGCTGAATCGGAACGTGCGAACTTAACTGCTGCATGCCACTGGGCCGACGCCTAAAGGTATTTACTATTATAATTACTAGCAATAATACTGAAAATCACTACGACTTATCATGAGCTTGATATTTTTAAGTCAAAGAATTTGTATTCAAGTTCCGGACAGTACCACAGACAAAGAACAATACATTACAATCACAAAGACTGGAAATAGGAAATTTAGTTTCCATTATTTGCAGATGATTTGATCATCTACATTGAAAATTCAAAAGCATTTACTGATGAAATATAGGAAAAAAGACAAGATTTTAGCATAGAAGTTAAATCAACGTAGAAAAAAAATCCATTGCATCAATGTACCAAAATAAATATTGCCCCCATTGTATTCTTAATACCCTGAGAACTCGAGCTAGTAATTTCCCTTGTCTGGGCGTGGCATTTTATCTGTTTACAGTTCAGCTCTTGTACACTGAGTTCATTTTACTCGGCTCTGCTCTGGTCTAGTTCTAACACACGATGGGTCATCTGATCTTCTGCCTCACCTCCCCTTCCAGGGTGTTTTTCAACTGAAAAGTACGCTCTGACATTTGGTAAGTGCAACATGTTATTTCAGATGCTAATTTTGATATAATCCTTGCCTCTACTGAGTTTATAACCCAGTAACAACAGAAAGATTAATACTTGCATTTTCTTAGCTCATCAAAGTTAGCACAGTACTTTCATTCTATGATAAAATGTTTCATGTGTATAACAAGTACATAAACGATGGAATACCACACAGAATGTAATAGATAATGTGAATGCCATGCAGAATGCGTTACGCTCAATTAAAGCAGTAGAAACTGAATAGTATTTGTGAGAACTTCAGTTCACATTGGCTGATTGGCCACACATTTATTTCCCTTTTCTTACTTGGCCTTAATAAAATTATGGTAAAGAATTAAATAAAAAAGCAACAAACTATCAGCCCATAAGGACAATGGTTTCATCTGCATTGTTTGCTTATGTATCTCTGGAACCTGGGAAAGCGCCTGGCACCGGGTGGCGCTGAGCAAACGCTGCCTGCGTGAATGATTGATGAATACAAGGGGAACTGAGGAGACGCCGTCCACAGATGAGATATTTCAACAAATTTATGAAAGACAAAGCAGGTGGGAAATTCTATTTCCTGTTATGTGGGAGAGTAGATAACCTAACTGACCCTCCTGCTGAAAGAAACTAGAAGTTCTGGATTTATGTGAGTGTTTTAAAATAAACTAATTAGCTAGCAAGAAAGGAGGCCCAACCAACTGAAAACAGGAACCCAGAAATGTCGGCATAGCACTTTGTGCTGATTTTGCTCTGAAGGCAACTGGTGAACACTGGGGACTTAATTCTCATGGCTCTGATGGCACCTCACACAAGAGATCAAGCCCCTGGTCTAAAACAGGACATCCTGCCTCCCCTTCTCATCACTGGGGATGGTTCCCCATGCTTCCTTTGTCAAGTCGGAGCTTCCTAACCCTGAGGAGACGCAAGGAGCAGAGTCTGTCTGTCTTAGTCTTTTGTGTTATTGGAGTGAAAAACACGCTCTCTAACAATTTTAACTCCAGAGTAGCCATCATTAAAATGTGAGCCAAAATTGACATGGCCTGGGTTGTCCAAAAAATCTTGATTTGAGAATTTAGTTAAGAGAGTTCTAGATTTATTGTATCCAAAAGGCCTGGCAGACGCATATGTAACAGCTCTTTGAAGAAATTCTCAAACTAGTCCTCAATGATATGTAAATTTTAAAAGATTATAAATTGACAGCTAAAAATTATAAATCATGGGGGCTAGCCCCGTGGTATAGTGGTTAAGTCTGGTGTGCTCTGCTTCAGTGGCCTGGGTTCGTGGGTTCCAATCTTGGGTGTGGACCCACACCACTTGTCAAGCCATGTTGTGGGGGAGTGACCCACACACAAAGTAGAGGAAGATGGGCACAGATGAGCTCAGGGATAATCTTCCTCAAGCAAAAAAAGAGGAAGATTGGCAACAGATGTTAGCTCAGAACAAATCTTTCTCAGCAAAAAAAATAAAAAAACCCCAAAATTAAAAAACACAGAAGAAAATGCACACCATGAGTAAGAGCCAGCAGAACCTACAGATGAAAGAATCAGACTCAATCCCCCAAATTTTGAAGTATCATGCAGAATATAAACTAAATGTATAAATAAGTTTTATGTAAGTCTGTATAACAAAGTACTTCAAAATGCAATGGATTACAAAATTAAGCCCTAATTTCTTGCTAAGGCTCTGTAGGTGGGGATATGGCTCTGCTCAACTTTTGGGTGTGATGAGCTTGATTTAAGCAGAAGCTTGGCCTCAGGTCTACACCACGTGCTTCTAACCCTGGGACTCTGGCAAAGGACGGAGCAGAGCTGGGATGTGCTTTTGCTGTGCTGGATCTCAGGTGTGCAAGAGACCCAGCCCAGCAATGCAGGCACGCTAGAAGCCCCACTCAAACACGTCGCACACCACGCCTGTTCACATTGCCCAAGTCACAGTCAAGCCCAGCATCAGCAGAAGAAAGAGGAAATCTTCTCCCACAGGTTTTGGGGGAAAGGAGAATGAATATTTGACAAGCGATAATCCAATTTGCTGCAATAAGCATGACCAGTGTGCTTAAACAAACAAAAGAGAATGCTGAAAATATTAATTATGAGCAGACTATAAAAGTGACCAAGAAAATCTGAAAAAATAATCCAATAAATGTATAGCAATAAAAGTATAATGTTTGAAGTGAAGACTCAATTTTATAACAGATTAGACTCAGCTGAGGAGAGAATTAACACACTAGACTACACGTCTGAAGCGACACAGAGAAACAAAGAGATTTAAATCCGTGAGTAGGAGGGAAAGAGACATGGGCGGAGTGAGAAGATCCAATGAAACTTTGTCAGAGAAGAAGAGAGGGCGTGAGAAGGGAAATGTTTGAAGAAAGTATAGTCGGGAACTTTCCCAAACTTAAAAATGACAAAAATCCTCAAATTTGGGAAACCTAATTAATTTCAAGCAGGGTAAATAAAAATAAATCTACACCTGGACGCATAATGGTGAAACTGGAGTAAAATTCACATGATAGAAACATTGCAGAGCATTAAAGAATGACAGAATAGCTTTAAAACAGCCAGAGAAAAAAGACAGGGGACCTGCAAAACCATGCTAATTAGTGTGTCAGCTGACTTCTGACAGCCATAAGGGAAGCTAGAAGCCAGTGGAACGAAGGCTTTCACATGCTCAGGGAAAATACTTATCAAGCGGAATTGCATAAACGATGAACCTTTCTTTCAATAATAAAGGTGAAGTAAAGTTACTTTCAAACAAAATTTGAGTTTACCAACAGATCCTTATTGCAGGAAATTCCAAATTATGAACATTAGGGAGACAGAAGTTAGATCAAAGGTTTAAGATGTAAGGTAGAATGATAAACAATAACAACAAAGATGACCAAATGAATAATTGTTAACTGTGCAAAACAAAAAATTTTTTGTGGGGTTAAAATAAACTAATGGAAAGTGAAAATACATGGCAACAACATCATAAATAAATTGGGTAGATGTTGATAAGAAGGAGCATAAGGTATCGATAAAATTAGGACTTTGGTCAATTAACTACAAATGTGAAATTTCTAGAGTGACCACTAAAAGGAGGGAAATACAGTGTAGATAAGAGAGAAAAAAATTGAATGAGAAAAATTAATCAGTCTAAAAGTTGATAAGAAAAGAGAGAGAAACCATAGAAAAGCCAGGTCAAGGAGAAAGTACACAATAATGTTGCAGTAATAAATTCGTGTAAATCATTGTTATGGAAAATGTAAATGAACTAAACTCTGCAATCGAAAGGCAAAGATTATGAGGACAGCTTTATTAACAATCTCAAGGTGGATGCTGTTCAGGAGAGCCCTACCCAAAATACAGACACGAAAGATTGAAAGCTAATGGATGGAAAAGACAAGTCAACAGATGTGGCCATGGGTCTCTCGTATTCTCGCTGCATTGATAATATTTGACAAAAATTACTTGCTCCAATCTACCCTGGGCACCAGTTTCAAATGTAGTCCCTGCCTTCAGTGTGTATCTGGCCGACCGTCTCTTCCTGTGACTGATGGCCCCTTCCCAGTTAGCTGGGGTTACCCCCGACTCAGTGCCACAGGCTGCCTGAGTGGAATACTGTCCCCCGTAGCCCTCATCCTCCCCTTCGGTTCAAGTGCTTCGTGGGGAGGCTCCTGTTAATGTCATTTTGGTGAATAGTCTCATGCCCTTGGGGTGGAATTTATATCTGCACACAGGCCTCACCTCAGGAGGTCTAACGTGGTGTTTTCACACAGGCTGTTAGGAAAAAGGCATTAAGAATGGGGCCTTTGGAGCTTCTTTTTCTTCTTTTTTTTTAAATTGTGGTCATAATAGCTTATAACATAGTGAGATTTCAGTTGTATGTTACCGTTTGTGAGACACCGTATATATGTGCCCCTTGACTCCTTGTGCCCACCGTCCACCCCGCTTCCCCTCTGATAACCACTAATTTATTCTCTTTGTCCGTAAGTTTGTTTATATTCCAGAAGTTTTATGGTTTCAGGTCTTACCTTCAAGTCTTTGGTCCATTTTGAGACTATTTTTGTGCATGGGGGAAGATAATGGTCTACTTTCATTCTTTTGCATGTAGCTGTCCAGTTTTCCCAGCACCATTTATTAAAGAGGCTTTCCTTACTCCAGTGTATGTTCTTGTCTCCTTTGTTAAAGATTAGCTGACCATAGATGTGTGGTTTTATTTCTGGGCTTTCAATTCTGTTCCATTGATCTGTGTGTCTGTTTCTGTACCAGTACCATGCTGTTTTGATTACTTCAGCTTTGTATATTTTGAAGTCAGGGATTGTGATGCCTCCAGCTTTCTTCTTTTTTCACGATTGCTTTGGCTCTTCAGGGTCTTTTGTCGCCCCTAGATGAATTTTAAGATTCTTTGTTCTATTTTTGTGAAGAATGTCATTGGGATTCTGATTGGGATTGCACTGAGTCTGTAGATTGCTTTGGGTAGTATGGACATTTTAACTGTTTATTCTTCCAATCCATGAGTATGGAATATATATCCATTTCTTTATGTCATTATTGATTTCTTTCAGTAATGTCTTATAGTTTGCTTTGTATAGGTCTTTCACCTCCTTGGTTAAATTTATTCCTAGATATTTTATTCTTTTTGCTGCGGTTGTAAATAGAATTGTATTCTTGAGTTCTTGTTCTGTTAGTTCATTATTTGAGTATAAAAATGCTACTGATTTTTGTAAGTTGATTTTGTACCCTGCAACTTTCCTGGAGTTGTGGATTATTTCTAATAGTTTTCCAATGGATTCTTTAAGGCTTTCTATATATAAAATCATGTCACCTGCAAACAGCGAGAGTTTCACTTCTTCACTGCCTATTTGGATTCCTCTTATTTCTTTTTCTTGCATAATTACTCCGGCCAAAACCTCTAGCACAATGTTGAATAAGAGTGGTGAGAGTGGGCACCCTTGTCTTGCTCCTGTTCTCAGAGGGATGGCTTTCAGTTTTTCCTCATTGAGTATGATGTTGGCTGTGGGTTTGTCATATGTGGTCTTTATTATGTTGAGGTACTTTCCTTCCATACCCATTTTATTCAGAGTTTTCATCATGAATGGATGTTGGATCTTGTCAAATGCCTTCTCTGCATTTATGGAGATTATCCTGTGGTTTTCTTCCTCACGTTGTTAACGTGGTATATCACGTTGATGGATTTGCGGAAGTTGAACCATCCCTGTGTCCCTGATATGAATCCCACTTGATCATGGCGTATGCCTTCAGAGATTCTTGAATCATCCAGAGGTGCCCGTTGGTTCTTTGCCTGGTGTGAAGCAGCTGTGACTGGGGGGTGTTCGTTTTTCCTGTCGTCAGCCCTGACGTCCCACCTGAGTTGGAGTCACTGTTTTTGCTTTGTACGTGAGTCGAGCTTCATCTACGCACTGCCCATTGCCCCGTGTGCATCGAAGTGGAGCACACGGTGCTGGGGAGCTGGCACCCGGCACTCAGCAAGGCTCAGCTGGTTGACTGAGGGACTCGCTTGTACACACCTGTCCTCCAGAGCACACAATGCAGGTTCACACCTCAACAAGGTGAGAAACGTCTCTGTGTGGGGACCTTGCAGGTCTCTTATGAAAAGGCAAAAAATGTTCATGGTAAATTCACAAATGTTGGAGTCCTACGAACACTCTGTTGCTTCTTGCTTTTCTCTGTTAGAGTTCTAAATGATTTCCTTCTCCCTCCTTTGTTTAATCCCACATGTGCCCACTGTGTTAACTTTTTGATGGCAAGCTTCCGGTTATGTCACCTTTGCTGAAAGACCCTCTATTATCATTTGGTGCTCAGAGAAAATAGTCAAACTACTCATTCCAGCCTCTAGACCCTTAGTTATCTGACTAGTCATTCTTTCCAGATTTTTTTATTGCTATTTTCATTTTTCATCCTAAATTCTTTCTGTCAAAGTTAATATTTGTTCTTTTTATACATCTTATGTTTCCTGCTCGCTTGCCCTTCACGCTGTGCTTCTGCCAGGAATGCCCTCACTCTCATTCCCACAACAATCATTTTTTTGTCTTGGTAAATACAAGGAAACATAACCCTCAGGTGGTGTTTTGTGTAGGTAGAGACTAACTGACTATCACACAGGACATTTGTTGGCTACTGTCGACAGCGTGGAAACGCTCAGCACCATAGAGTCTACAAAGCTGTGTGGACCTGGTCAGTCTGGCCAAGGCCAGAGAAAATGTCCTTAGAAGCAGGTACATTTTGTTAAGTGAGTGGCCTCCTACTGATCAGATCTCATTTATCTCAACTGCTTTGTCTTCATTTTTGACTTAATCCAAGTAAGAAGAAAGAAAGACAAACCCATGAGAAACCCTGGTCAATACATTGTGAATTTAAGAAGACTTGGGTAATATGAGTGATGCACTGATGGTGTGGACCAGTGGTTTTCATATTTTTCCCCATAGATTTTTGGGGTTTCTTAAAATGCCTTACAGACCATGTGAGAGATGAGGGCGAGGACTGAATTGCTGTCTGTCCTCCTTCCAATTCCACTGGACTCCTTCCCCGTCTTTCTGGACACGTGGCTGGCCACACCACTGGGATATGCGTTACTTTGACGGGAGAGACAAAATATCACTTACCTTTATGACCTCGCCCTACCCTGTGCTATGGACTGGATGCGTGGGTCCCCCCCAAATTTATTTGTTGAAATCCTAACCCCCCGTGTGATGGAGGTGGGGCCTTGGGGAGGTGATGAGGTCATGAGGGTGAGGTCCTCATGATGGCATTGGTGCTCTTGTTAGAAGAGACACTGTGTTCTCCACCGAGTGAAGCCACAGCAAGGAGACTGCGAGCCAGGAAGAGGGCTCTCACCAGGGGTCAAGTCAGCTGGCACCTCAGACTTGACTTCCAGCTCCAGAACTGTGAGAAACAAATTCCTATTGTTTGAGCCACGCAGTCGGTGGCATTGAGTCACGGCAAGCCCGAGCTGACGGGGACTGCCTGCCTCTCCCGCCCCCTCCTGCCCACAGCACACACAGGATGTGTACTTAGGGGTGGTAAGTATGTTAGTAAATTTGACACCAAACCATTCAAAATGGCCCGGTCAGCCTCCTGGACAACACATAAACCCGTGCTAGAAAACTTCCAGCAACAGAGAGGGTCCCAGAGAGCAGATTTTTAAAATCCATGAAGAGTTTGCTTTTGCCTAGGTAGTTTTAACCATTTTTATCTCCATTCAAACTCTTGTGTCTTTTTATATTGCAGGATTATTCTCTATTCAAGATTTTACAGAGAAAATATTCACATGATATAGACACAAGCACTAAATCACTGTACACCATCTCTGGGTATTTACCACTATTATTATAGCAACTGCTCAGGCACATTTCAGCTCATGCGTCTCAGCTGATCCTTGTGCTACCCTGTGGGGTTGGTGATGGTCTCCTTCTTTTTTATACGAGGAAACTGGGCATAGGAAAGTGAAAGAAACTAAAATTATAATGGTCATAAAAGGGCATTTGAATTTTGAATTATACATTTTATTCCATATCATTTCCTTTGCTTTTTATGTGCTTAACCTGTGTAAAAAATAGAATCCAGAGAAGCACGCGTTTGTAGGATGAACAGTCAGACGTGAATCCGTATGGCCAGTTATAATCAGGTCCAGATGCTTAGTGCTCTGAGCTACGAGAGACCCCATTTGATGCCCCAGTTACCTACCATCATCACGATTAGGATGGGCATCCGCCGACACTTGATAAAGGAGATAGCGTAATTTGGTGGAAAGAGCACGGGCTTTGAAATCTGTCCTGGAATCGGTTTTCAGCTCTGCCACTTACTAGCCATTAGATGTGGAACAACGGAGAGTGAACCCCTCTGAGTCCCCATCTCCAGATGCATCAGATGTGATGACAGTGATTTTATCTTATGGGGAGTAAAGGAGATAGCGAACAGGAAAGCACCTGTGATGGTCCTGGACATGGAGCGGGCACACTGTAGGCACCCAAAACTGCTAGTGGAATCTGAGTTGTAGGGGTTCTGCACCAACACTCATTAGTGTAAGTCAGTCAGCCTCCTGCTCATCGGGGCTCACCAGCTGTTGGTGAGTCACTGAACAGAGACAGCACAAAGGCAGCAAAGACCAAGATCCAAGTGAGCGAAACCATGGCGGGCTGGTGCGGGAGGAGAATCTCAGGGCTAGATAGTCAGGCCAACTGACCTCTTCAGGAGACCAGCCTTCTGGAAAAAGGCAAGCTTTTGTTTAGATGGACAGGGAGGAGGGAGCATGTGTGTTGGAGGACGGGAGAAATGACTTCTAGGAGAAGCGGATGTTTGTATGGGAAGGAGAGGCGATCATCGTGGGTGGAGCAGAGGTCTTGAAGGTGGCTTGTGCACTGTGCTTTACAGTTTAAAAAACGTTTTGCCTCACTTGAGCCTCTGCTCAGATCTAAGAGGAGGAGAGGACAAATTTCACGACCTTCTTTTGAAGAACAGATAAAACGGCACGTGATTCTGAGAGGCCGAGGGACTTGGCTAAGGTAACACGTCTGTTACCGACAGGGTGGAGCCTCAGGCTGCAGTCTCCTGCCTCCCAGGGGTTAGGGAGGTGGGAGGGATCAGACCAAAGAAGTAAGAGGGGAAATTGTGACTTTGAGGGACAACCTTAGGGGTTTGGGATTTTTATTCTGCAAGCCACAGAAAAACTATAAAAGCTTATGACCAAAGCACATATGCAAGGTAATATTTTTGAAGATCAGTCTGGCAGCAGACCTGGGGTGGATGTCTGTCCCTCAGACAGGGCAGTGTTCTTCTAGAATCTCTCTCTTCCAAGACCATTGTCCAAATGAGTTTCAGGGCAAAGAAGGCTCTGTTCTTTATGCCATCTTGGAGAAGGTACTCTTAATCAGGGAAATGGAGCTATTAGCACACTGGCAGCCTTTTCTGTTCTGCATTTTAAATTGTTAATTCAATTTATTTCTGGATAAAATATCTGTGTAAATCAAGCCAGTTTGCAAAACTGACAGCTCCATGAAAAAAATATCGGGGGGAAAAGATCATATGCATGACTAAGCTATATTTTAATCTAAGCAAGTGTTCTGATTAAATCATAAGGGGCTGGCAGAATGGGACATCGTAACTCACTGAACTGGGTCAGGCTCATCTCCCCAGACAGCTCCAGTGCAATGAGCCGTTGGGTTTGGTGGAAAGATTAAGGTCTTGGAGTAGGTCAGATCTGGGTTCAAATCTTGAATGTGAGCCCCCAGAGGTGAGGGACGTTCTGCCCACTGTTGTGACTACAGCACTAGGACAGTATCTGACTCAGAGTAGGTACTGTACAAAGATTTTCCAAAATTAAGCAAAACGAGAACTCAGCCCTACCACCTACCAACTGGAAAACACGGGTGAGTGACGTCATCTTACTGCTCCCCAGCTTCTCCTCCGGAAGTAGAGACAGTGCTGTTCACTTTACAGAACTACTGTGAGGATCAGTTGCAATGAGAGTGAGCAGGATGTGGGCTGTGGGGCGGGATGGTTTGGACGCCTGTCCGTGAATCCAGGTCGTAACCTGGGTTTCCCGTCCAGATGTTCCCAGCATGCTTTGCTGGGTGGAGGCGACGTCCTAAAGGGCCCTGACTGAGCCAGACACTCGGGTTTCTATCCTTCTCAGGGACATCAGTACTTTTACCAAAGGTCTTCTACTGTTGAAATCCAATTTTTCAGGGTGGTAGAACTTTGAACCAAATTATTCCTAATTAGCAATTAGTTCATTTAGGAAGATGGTGGATGCCCACATAGTGGACACATTTTTTATATTATTATTATTCTATGATCTCTCCCATGGAGAGATTCTGTGAGATTCATCTCATCTTTTTACTTGCTATGACAAAGCTCCTTCTCAAGTGTTCCCATTTTGAAGATGAGGAAATCGACCTGGAGAAACCAAACGAGAAGCTCACAGTCACTCATTAAATCAACAGCAGAGCTGATGTCTGAACCAGGACTCTGGGTTCAAAGCCACCATGCTTTATGGCGGTATTCCACATACGTTTGTTGATTGAATTAATGGGCAAAGGGCATCACACTCGGCTTTAACTCTCCTTCGGTCCAAGATGTTCTTTCAGCTCCCACCGTGAAGATATGAAAAACGAGGAGTCTGGCTCTGATTCAGTAGCTAAAAGCATGTGTGCTGTGGAGCTGTTAGGTTTTTGTTGGACTGTTCATGAGTGTACATCAGTCTTACAAGAACAAGGGCATCCTGTCGATTTATTATGTGCCGTCCCTTCCGCCGAAAGAAAGAGAAATGAAATAAAATATTGCAAAAAGGCCAAGGTAAAGCGGCTATGAAACGACGTCCGTGACGGCAGGAGCTGACCTTCGCTGGGTGTGATTATGCCACAGGCCTCAGGCTCCGTGCTGTACCGTCATTTCACAGTGGCCCCCGGAGGGCGAACTGTTGTCCACAGTTGTAAGAGGAGAAACTGCCCTGCACTCTCCATGGCGTCCTGTCTCCCTCAGGACAGTGCCAGACGCCCTCACCGTGGCCCACAGAGCCCTCCACCACCAAGCTGACCATCCCAAGTTGAGCGCAGGAAACCCAGGATTGTGAGTGTGATCAACACCCCATCGTCTTGCTCAGCAGACACTGGGAGGCAGCGGGATTCCACGGGCACGGTGTGGTCCCCACGTCCGCCGGAGGTGAGGAGGCCTCTTTGGTTCAGGTCCAGCAAGCGAGAGGACAGGCAGGGTCAAGCCTCTCCGGCCCCGTATTGATGTCTGAGAAAACCCCAACAGGAAGGGGTGGGGCTTTGCCTCTCGTGGCACAGGGCACGGGGGAAAATGGGGCTGCAGTGCCACCAAAACACCAAGACCTTTCCCAGGAAACACTACGAAGTCGCAGCTGCTGTTTGGGGAATGAACGAGGATGCAGACTTCCTTAAGGGTAATTTGATTAAAAAATAAAATAAAGTCTTTATTAAAATGGAGACTGAGCGGTTAGAGAGACCAAAGCTTTCCTGTGGGTACAAGGGACAAGGAGGAGGCCCCTCTGCTGTGAGATGAGCACCTTCCTGGAGGATGTCAGTGTCACCGTCAAGAAGGTCCATTTATCTGTCTTCTGAGCCTTGGGAGGTCCCTCACTAATTTGTGAGCTGGGGTTCCGGGCGAAGCTTGATTGAAACTCAGCTTACTCTTACTTTCTCTGACAGCCATGGAGAAGGAGTGTGGGAGACGGAAAGAGGCTCCCGGGACCTCCTGGTGGCTGTGTGCTTACCTGACCCTCTGCCTGGATAGACGAGAGAGGCAGGTCCACAGCTGTGCTCCACATGACCTTCTCTGTGCAGCGACCAAGCCATGCGCCCGGCGGTCATCAATCCTGGGCACGGCCTTACACCAGCTCTCCACCCCATCCTTCACCCACTCCTGACAGGTGGAAAGCAGATTTGCATAACAACCTGTTTAAACATTCAATTTTTATCCACCTCCGAGGCACTCCGTCCTCAGCAGTTCTAATGGTTAGTGACCCCTTCAAAACCAACATCGTTTGTCAAGTCAAATTAGGCTTGTCACTAAGTGCAAGGCAGTGACATTCATCTTTCTGATGCTTGCACACCAGTGTGAGGAGAAGTTCTCCTGCGGACTCGGGCTTGCTATGCTGAGTGAGTCGGCTCCCCAGTGAGGCAATTGTAGAGAAACAGGAGACTTAGCTGGAAGGAAAATATTGTTGGGTCACTTGAAATGTATGCAGATTTGACATTTCCCTTCTGATTAGCGTGTCTACACATTAAAGTTTGTGTGTGTCACATCGGATAGTTCAGACGCCGGGGAATGTCAGTGAGCACTTGAAGGAACTTGATTTTGTTGCTGACGGAGAAAATGGGAGGACTAAGGGGAAAACTTAAGATGGGCACTTCATTTGGGGTGACACATGGACTGCGTAGGGGTTTTCAGAATAAAAATAAAATGCCGGGAAGGGAACTAACTCGTCTCCGAGGTGCCAGTTGCCCTGTATACACACACGCACACACATATATGCAGCCTAATTTCCATCTTTGAGGGGCTGTGGTCCTTTTGGTAAACAAGAGGCAAGCATGGCTGAAGGCCCGGCAGACAGTAAGAGCACAGAGCTGCGGTCTCAGACTCACACCTGGCAGAGGCCCGGTCCTGCTCCTCCCGCCTCGGCCTGCCACCTCCTCAGGGTGCAGCGCATCCCGCCTCACCCACCGCGGGAGCCGTAACCGAGAACGCCAAGCAGTGCCCGAGCGCCTGGCTCTGTCCTCAGTCTGCAGAGCTGGAGATCAGACTCAGCCTTTCCGCTGGGGCCACACGCCAGATCAGGCCAGATCCTGCTCACTCCTGATGCTGTAAACAAAGTTTTCTTGGAACAGACACGTTCATTCATCCACACGTTGTCCAGGCTGTGCGCTCCAAGGGCGGAGGTGAGCGGTTGAGACAGGCTGCGGCACTCACAACCCCTTGTCTATTTACCCTCTGACCCTTTAGAGAGATTGTGCTGACTCCCGTGTTCGGGCTCTTGCTGAATCCTTTACACCACCTGTGGGGACGGCGCACAAAGGGAGTGACAGGATGTCATGGGGTGATCGTGTACGCTACCTGAGAAACTGCGAAACAGTAGACAAAATAGTGTGAAAGCTGGAGAACCAAGGCAAAGAAATGTTATCCAAACCATATTTTAGTTCGAGCCCTCTCCTGTCAACGCTAGGATGCTAAAGTCGCTCCTCCAGGCCCTCCTGCAGCCCCAGAGGGTATCCACTCCCTTCGCTTACCCTGACCTCCCAAGGCTGTGGCTCTCAGCCTCAGGTCCACTTGCGGAGATGAACAAAAACACACACACGCTGCTGCACCAGGAACAGAACCTCAGGTTTACTGAGTCGAAAATCCTCGGAATGGTAGCGGGACGTTTATATTTTCAAAATGTTTTATCAAGCAGCCCATGTCTGGGTATCCTTGCCACAAACAACTACAAATCTGTCTACTCCATCCTCCTGCAAGCGCTTGACAATAGTTATCCTTCCGTGGCCTTACACATTATCTACATGTCGACTTGACCTTGAGCTTTCTCTCAGCTGCAGATGCATTTGTTTCACTGTCTACTTGGCATTTCCACTTGGAATCGCAAACTTCACCTGTCCCAACATAAATTTTGATTTTTCCACCAGAGTCATCCCCATCACAGTCAACGGCATCACCTAATCAGTTGCTTAAGTCCAAATTCTAAAATGTTTCCAGGATTCTTTTTTCCCCAGTCCCTTGTTGGTGAGTCCAAAATACATCCTGCTTCTAACTCCCTTTCCTCTCCAACACCACACTAGGTTGGGATACCATCCTCTCTCACCTGGATCACCGTAAGAGATCCAGACTTTCTCCCTGATTGGATTTTTTTGGGGGGGAGGGGAGTTAGCCCTGAGCTAACATCCGCCGCCAATCCTCCTCTTTTTGCTGAGGAAGACTGGCCCTGAGCTAACATCTGTGCCCACCTTCCTCTATTTTGTGTGTGGGACGCCGACACAGCATGGCTTGATAAGCGGTGGATATATCTGCACCTGGGATCTGAACCGGTGAACCCTGGGTCCCCTAATCAGAACGTGGGAACTTAATCACTATGCCACCAGGCCAGCCCCCTGATTGGGTTTTTGGATGCTCACAAACCACAATCTTCTCTCCAGGGCAGTTATAGTGATCTTCCTAAAATTATGTCAAGACACTTTCCTGCTTAAAGCCTCCAGTGACGTTCCATTGTGTTTAAAAACACCGCAGCTTCTTACTGCGTCCTGCAAACTCTATACATGTTCTGCCTTTGTCAGAATCCATCTATACCACTTTCTCCTCTATCCCACACAACAGCCTCCTGAGACTTCTCACTGTTTCTTGAACGCCAAGCTCGTTCATTTCTCAGGGACTTTGCACTGACTGCTCCTTGAGCTCAGACAGTTTGTCTCGTCTAGCTCCTCCCTATCACGCAGGATTCAGCTTAGAGAAGCCGTTCCCGACTACCCTATCTACAGAAACCCCCTTAAAGCAATATGCCACTTTTATTGAACACCTTGTTCTATTTCCCACATAACTCTTATCTATGTGAAATGATTGTGTTTATTTGTTTCCTTGTTATCCACCTTCCTGCAGCAGAACACAAGGGCCGCAAGAACACTCCACGTCCGGAAGATTGCATAGTGCATGATTGTTGCTTAGTATTCTCCTCAATCTTTTCTTTTTCAGGCTAAATTTTCCTACTGTTTCAAATACTTAGTAAAGTATGTTATGTGAGTTCATTAACTATGACCCATTGTGTGGTCACAATCTATTCGAGCCAACTTGCGTATACTTCCTCCGAGCAGAAGCTGGTCTTTGCACTCCTTTGAAAGCTTCCTATGCATTTAGTACAATATTGTGTACATAGTGGGTATTGAATAAACGTTGATGAATGGACTATATAATGGGCTTTTGGTTCCATACATCAAGATTTTCTTGAAGGACAGATAATTACTTCTACTTTATATCTGACATTTTAATATAACTGGTTGTGGTCATTATCCTTTGGAATTGAATCCTAGTCAATTCTTCCAAAAAAAAAAAAAAAAGAAGAAAATAAGGCAAAATTACCTGTGAGCAATCCACAATTGGATTTGCATTTAAAAATTGCCGAGTGAGCACTCCTGCCTGACGGCCAAATGAAATTAATCTCTCGTAACTCAAGGTCTCATCTATTTGGAGGGGGTGCTGGACTCAAGAAGGGCGGCAGGCTCTCTAAGTGGTACAAGTCATCTCTCTCATTATTTATATTTATAAGGTGTCCACAATGTTCCCACACGATGCCAGCAAGTGGGAATACAAAGGTGGTTATGAGACTGCCCTGTTCTTGAGGGGTTCTCCGTCTCATTCACATGGTCAAGTTCCCTGTCCAGCCTGCTCTCTGCTCCTTGGAAGTGTCCACATTCTTGAAGAAGCGATGGGACAGGTGTCCACATTAGTAATAGTTTTTCTCCTCTTCTGGATGCAGCTGCTGGTCTGTGGGCAGACACCCGACCCAGTGGAGTCAGTTTCTCTGTTGTAAAAGTTTGAATTTAAGGAACAAACACTGAGGGAGTTGACCCCTGAGTTGTGTAAATGGTGGAACACAGTGGTCCATGAGTTCTTGCTGCTCTGGTCCTGAGAAGGCCTTACTCCTGACCTCCCAAGACCTGACTATTTATTTGGTTTTCAGATTTCAATGATGCCTTAAGAGAATTTGAATAGGCTTCTGTTTCTTGCAACAAAATTTCGAAAGAGACCGGTTCCGCAGATGAGGAGACATCAACTGAAACCCACACTTCGGGTGGTCGGTGCCATGAGCGAGGTCCAGGCAGGTTGCTGTGTCAGTGAAGAGGAAGGGCCTTAGACCTGGCGTAAGAGAAAGCTTGCAGGAGATCTGCTAACCCGAGGGTGAGGCGTGACGATCGTCTTGGCGAAAAACGGTGGGGCGAAGAAACGGAGGTTTATGCAGCATGACCAAATCCAGGGACCTGTGCAACAGCAGCTGTACTGGGGGAAGTACAAGTTGAGTATAATTGGAACTCCAAGTGTCAGGTGGGGAAGCACAAGGAATGCTTCTGGAAAAGTGGGTAGAAGCAGGACCAGGGACCTTTCCTGAGATGCTAAGGAGACTGGGCTACACTTTTTTGGTTTCTAATCTGTCCCATGGCTGTTTTGGTTCCTTCTCTGTGGAGCTCCAGACCGCATCCTCGGGCACCTTCTAGCTGTGGCAAGCTTATGAAGAGAAACACCTGCTATGTGGAAAAAAGTGAAGATTCAAAATCGGGAGTCCAGAGTCTGAGCCTCTGCTAGCTGAGTAATATTGATCGAGGAATTTACCTTCTCTAAGCATCCATTTCCTCACCTGCAAGATGGAAATTATGAAACACCCACATCCCAGAGTTGTAGCTGAGACCCAGGCGAGTGGGTGTGGTGCCCGGCTCTGTGTGAGTTTCTCCATGAATTGCAACCGTTTTCTGAGCTCGAGTGTTGTCTCCTCATTGAGAATGGGAAACTCAGGCTCAGGGCGTCGAGCGTCTGTCCAGTTTCCTGCAGCTGGATGCAGAGCGGCTGAGGCACACGCTCCATCGGCCGGACTTTGAATACAGGGCTCATTCCCCAAACCACAGCTGCTTAGAGATAAGGAAGAAAATGAGAATTTTTAAAGCAGCACTGTTATGACTAAAAAATGTCGTACACACACTAGCTCTTGCCCTTCAGTGTGTGAGGTCAATGTCTGCTGACCGCCCACATCCTCCTTTTGGGAGGCCTCTGCCGCTCAAGAGCCCTGGGCTCCTTGGCTTGCTTCTTGTTATAGACAAAATGTTCACACACCCCTTGGATCCACCACGGCTGCCACCAAGGCGTGGCCTGGCTTCAAGGTCCTCACCAGCTCCCTGTCCAAGCTGACTCTTTCTGGTGTTCCGTTGCATTGGGCTCTGGCTAAGAACCTAAAAATTCACCTGATTACTTCATTTATCCTAAAGTATAAAAGACTTTTATTAGCTTATTTTATTGCTCCTGAGTTGTATGTTTCCTCTTAAACAGAGGTTCCCTGGAGACTCATTTTCTTAATCCAGCATTTCTTAAAGCTGTTCCTAGGAATGTTAATGCAAGGAGATGTTCCATTAAAATAGAATTCTTGACAATCACTATATTGGCTAACCTATTAAAGGCGCTGAGGAGTCCTGCAGATTTAAAAAAGTAGCTTTTCTAACTGAATGATTCTCCTTTGTTCGACCACCAATTCTCTTTTTGTGGATCACTTGTTAAAGTCTCATAAAATTAGCATTACGCAGAACTCACGTTGGGAAACAGCACCTTCACAAAAATCTGTCTCTGTGGAAATTCTGCCGTTGTGCTGCCTGGAAGGAGTGATCTTGTGAAAGCAGAGGCATGTGGGCATAATTCTCAAATACAACATATCGCGTTATTCTCAGGGGTTTTATGGGACTTGAAGATTATACAGTTGGTAGGGCACCCTCTAAGGAAAATAAAATAAATTATGAATCAAAATTAGGTTTCAGCGGTAACTTGTGCGGGTAAAGACCCCTGCCTGAACTTTATCACCAGCCCACAAAAGATCGGCCTTTTTCAAATGAGCGTGAGCCCAGCCTGGCTTGTGTTCCTGCACAAGTGGAAGAACAGAGGACCAGCCAGCGGAGGCTTATGCTCCCGTCCAGCATTGCGCACTTCCTAAATAAGGATCCATATACTGGTTTCTGTGAAATTGAGTAAGTCACTTTATTTCTCATTCTCATGGGCTCTATTTTTAAAATAGGGCAATAATTGTCCTATTGATGATGAATAATTATTTTGGAGAAATAATTAATGGGGAAGTATTTTTTAAAAAACAGAGCTGCAGCTCAATACAAATATTGGTTATGATATTCTTGCAAAAATGCTTAATTCTAACTACTACATATATGTTAAAAATCACTTATATTATTACTAACATGTCAAATAAAAAACAAATCTGGACTTCAGTAGGGGGAGACTTTATTCAAAAGGAATATTGCAGTAAGGAGAATGAGACTATTGCAATAGAGAGAAAGCTGTGACCATAAGCTCTGCAAGCATCTTGCACAGAAAAGGGATTTTCTTTCTTTCTTTTTGTTTGGTGAGGAAGAGTGGCCCTGAGCTAACATCTGCTGTCAATCTTCTCTTTTTGCTTGAGGAAGATTGTTGCTGAGCTAACATCTGTGCCTATTTTCCTCTGTTTTTTATGTGGGATGCCGCCACAGCATGGCTTGATGAGCAGTGTGTAGGTTCACGCTGGAGATCCAAACTGGTGAACCCCAGGCTGCTGAAGTGGAGTGCATGAACTTGACCACTATGCCACTGGGGTGGCCCCAGGTTTTCTTTTATAGAGAGAAGAAACACCACCGAAGTCAGCTGATTCTCAGGAGAGGCTGTTAAGTGAGGGTTGTTCTAAGTTACATGCTCAGTGGCGGCCAGAGTTCAGAGACCTGGGGGAAGGAGAGAACCGAGTGGAGTTTGGTCAAGCCAAGTTATGGGCATTTCGTCCAGTTTGGTCAGTGGAAAGAAACAGCTCAGCTAATCATGCATGAGACAAAGAATGGGAGTTTGGAGGTCTGAGTCTGGTCTTGTCACCCAGAAGCAAGAGGCTCATCCATGCATTGTACATGGGTCACACGCAGCGGGGCCATTTTTGGGAATATGATGGGATTTCTTGACCATTGCTGTTTTCCAAGAGCACAAGGCTTAGGTGAGGTCCAACATTGTCACATGTCATCACTGTCATTGCCTTTCTGAGTTTGGTTAGTCATTCAACATACAGTATCTGTGGGCAAGATGTTTAATCTTCCAGACCTTCAGTTTTCTCATCAGCAAATGGGAATGATTGTAATGATAACTAGTTCACTAGGATGCTGTGAGGCTCGAGTGACCTAATGACAATACAGGTGCCTCACAGCTGCGACTACTGTAGAGATGCTATTTATTACTTTTCATCACCATTACTAGTGGCTCCATGGACTCTGCCTCCTCCTCCTCCTCCTCCTTCTTCCAGGATAATTCTCACCTGACACAGTAAAACGGAGAGGGCGTCAAGCATTTATAAGACGAATAGGTCCCTGACACAGGGCCACTCAGTACTCACAATGAAGTCCCAAGATGTGTATTTGGTGTCCCCATGTTACAAATAAGGAAACTGAGGCTCAGCAAGGCAAGCTCACACATTCACAAGCGACGGATGGAGATAAGGCAGGTCTGGAGGAGTCTGACTCAGCTCTTTCTCATGAGGTGTGCAGAACCTGAGATGGTCACGCACGCGAAACAGCCAACTCTCATCTCAGGAAATAAAGAGAGATGGAGAGATGACTGGGCTACATATGCATGGGAGTAACTGATTTTATTTAATTCTGGAAGCATTGAGTTTGTTCTCCTATATAGTTTCTTTGAAATAGGCAGAAAAAGATAAAGAGGAGAGAGAGAGAAAAAAAAAAAACCTCAACTCATCAAGCCCACATTGCACGCTGCCTGCCAGCAGTGTTTCTTTTAAAAATAAAATAAAAATGTTCGGTTGTAGGTTTTTTTCCTTTTTGGAGAGATACAGGAATTGCAAAGAGAGTGCCAGACAGCACTAGCATATGCTTATTTTTCTAACTCAATGTGGGCAGCCTTTCTTAAACATTTTGTATAAATATATTTATTCTCCCACTGAGACCTTGCCTGCCAGGTTCAGGCACAACTGAGTAAGCAGATGAGTTATAAACCAAGGAAAGAAAAGGAGAGATTGCCATGGAAATGCTGATGGCCCCTTTGTTCCAGCTGAGTACATTGCCCGAGTGTAATAAATTAGTGGCTGATGCGTTGATGATAAATCTATAGCGGTTTTCATATTCAAAGTAAAATGTATTTCATTCTGTCTTTGTGGAGATGTAGTCAGAAAGCAAGGAAATGTTGACATCCGGTGGGCAAGATTGAAAAAAACACACACACAAAAACCCTGTGGTGCACAACCCAAATTTGCAAGCTGTCTGCATTTTTTGCATTGGCCTCAGCTTTGACAAATGCAAAAAAGTCACTAATATTTTGACACTCTCCCTGCCCATGTCTGATACCAGCTGGCTGCGAAGCCACATACTCATTGTTCTGCTGGATTTTAAAGACTGGGTCCCAGCCAAAGGACTGGACTGGATCCATTCATTCATTTTCAAGATTGAAGTTGCAGCTTAACTGTAATGACCATTTCTCATCTCAATCTGGAAACCTCTTCCAAACCCAACAGATGCCCTGAGAGGCAAATGTGCATTCGGATGGGAAACCACTCTTGGAGACAGAAACAAAAGGCGATCTCCGAATCTGAGAACAATTCCTTGTGTGGAGAGAAATTGATATTCTGTGTATTGATTATATCCTACTTTTATTTATTTCTTAAAAAAATGCTCATGCTTTTCGAACTTTGGTAAAAATGCTTATTTTACCATTTTAAGTGAAAATGAAAATTTAAATTGCAGATACAGTATGACAACAATTATGGAAAAATATGCCCAGAAAAAAAAATGGAAGAAAACAGCTAAAATGCCAAAAACATTAACGGGGGGGGATCTTTAAGGTTAGGGTGAGCTTTTTTTCTTTCTACTTTTAATGTAGTTTTCTTCTATAATGAGTTTAATTTTATAATTGGGGTAAAAAGGAAAATACACTAGTTGTTCCTTTGAAAAGGTGCTCTGTTTCTTTGCTCTGGCTGTATTTTCAGCTCTGGGGACCATATTGTTAGAGTAATCACAAGCAAGGATTGCTCAAGTGTGCTCAGCCGCAGAAAATAAAAGCACTCCATAATCTACAAAAAATAACTTTGCTTTCTACTTCTGAAAAATGTTCCCCTGCCGTGTGTTCCTGCTGTCCCATTTTTCCAGTCACTTAATAATTGGAGACATTAACCCTGATCGCTTTCAAATTTTCCATGTAAATGTACTTTCAGGTGAGCAGATGCCCGGGAAAGCTGCCATCCCGGGGCCAAGGGAGAAGGGAGCTACAGCTCCATCCAGGTGCCCCGAGATGCCTATATTTTTAGTCAGAGTACTCCTTGAGAAATAATTGTATTAACATTTTAATGTAAGTGTAATTCGTGTCCTTCTGTGTGCTGGACACTGTGCGAAGGACTTGTACGTACTATTTCGTGTGACCCTCAGAAACTTCATCCCCTAGATGCCTTCATCACATACGCCTACTTCAGCCGAGGAAAAGGGTGGATTGAAGATGGGAACCTGCATCAGTTTGATTGCAGCCCAGGCATTGTTGCCCTTAAGCTATTGGGTTCTGCCGTCATGTCCTGAAGACTTCCCTTGGGATCTCAGGGGCTCCACTTAGCAGCTGGCGACTCCAGCCCATCCCTGGGCCTCTGAGTCTTCCAGTTAAGCTGTCGGTAAATTGGGGTAATAAAGTTGAAGAACAGGAGTACAGTAGTTGACGCCGTCAGCATCGATTGGAGGAAAACTCTCCAATTCCAGAGCATCCTTTCCAGATAAAAACAGCTGAAAATGAACAGAGATAGGTGACTTTGGAAACATTTCCTTATCCTGCCTGTTACAATCGGACAGCATCTCTCCATGCCTGTACTCATGTTCCTCTTTCTGGCTCGTGCAGTGTTGATTAAAAACGATTGCCAGCAGTCGTCCACGATTGTCGGCCACGAACGCTGCTCTCCTCTTCTCTACCTGCTACCCCATGCACTATTCATGAGTTCTACGGTATTCGAAACTTCAATTTCCACAGATTAATTCTTACTAATTATTCACCATATGAACCTTCGCAGGAGAATTCCACTGGATGCTTCTCCATCCTGAGGCGGGGAAGGCAATGTCGAATTGTTTTCTGATTTCAAGTGGAAAACAAACTAATTATGTGGAAATATGATAATAGATTGCGCTGTGGGGACCAGGCGTCTGCAGGCTGCAGAATGTCTGCTCGCGGTCGGCCCCTCGTGCTATTTCTTCCAGGAGGAGCTGCCCTTTCATAAAGCATCAACATTATTGACTGGCCTGTGATTCCTTTCCTGGAGTTGAGGTAATTTGCATAATTGTATATTACTTCCGTCTGGTGGAAACAAACAAGATGTTCGGGTGCTAACGATGAAGCAGGCAGCATGGACTGCTGGGAAAAAGAGCGTTAGTAGAGTCCAAAGAAAACAAATAAACAGCAGCGTCTCTTTGGTACCTATAGCCACCGTCCTCTGATCTAGCTCTGTTCCCCTTGGCCACAAGCGTTGTTGTTTTTCCGTCTGTCCAAGCTTAGGAGGTGGCCTGGGCGAGGCACATATTCCAGATCTGTCGAAATAGAAAGCATCCTCAGGCCGTGAGTGTCCACACTTGGCGTATTTGTTCAGGTCATTTCTTCTGCTTGGAGTGTCTTCCTTCTTCCCTCTGGTGGAAGTGTCTTATTCGTCACGATCCAGCTCAGAGGCTTCTCTCCTTTTGAGGTCCCCAAGGTTTCCTCTTAGTCTGCATTGTTCTCTACCTGAGCAAATATCAAATCAACACAACACGCGCTCGGCAAATTCATTCTCATTCACTTGCTTAACAAACAGTTTTGATCTTTACGATTTGCTGGCTCTATTTGCTGTGCTCTGGAGAGAGTGAGCAAACAAGAAAAAACTAAATCTTCCTTAGCTTCAATTCTCCAAGCCTCTTCTTCTCTGTAGCAGTTCAAATCTCTAGCTAGCAAATATTTATTCTGCCTCGTAATACACCTGGTGGACGAGTCGCAGCTCACTTATCTCTACAGCTCCATGACCAGGTACACAGTAAGGGCTACATAAATGTCTGTCAAACAGACTTGAGGTTTAAGGAGAGTGGGTCATGCAAACTGATGAATTACATGAGCGTTGCAAACGGTTATCTTACTTGCCAGCTCCAAGTGATTTGTACTGCCTGCGTACCCTTAGTGGGAAAGCCTTCTGTGATTGATTAGTCATGCCTGCAATGGAAATCTCAGTGGAGAATCGCAAACCACGTACAGGGTGCTTTCGTTCCCGTGACAGAGATTAACCTCTGGCATCTTCAAGAGACTCAACGGGTATAGGTATGGATGTTTCATGGGTGGAATTGATGAGTTTATCAAGTTGGTTGCCTACAGTTCAAGTGTTAAACAGGTTATAATCCACCAAGAAGATTGCAATATTGTGGTTTTGAACTTTAAGCCCTTAAAATGAAATATTTTGATTTGCTTTTCATGGAGGTAACAAGATCTGCCTTTATTGGGCTGGGCACCTTTCATATATTATTCCAGGTGACTTGTCACAGCAACACTGCACATTAGGTCATTTTCATCCCATTTTACAGATGTAGAAACTGAAGCCCAGAAACTTGACCAGGATGAAAAGGTTGTGAATGATAAATCCAAAATTCAAGTTCAGTTTGTCCTGACTTCAAAGTTTATGCTTTTCTTTCTTTTTTTTTTTTTTTTAACTATCCTCATTACAAATTGTCATTCAGTTCTAGTCTAAAGCAGACTGCTCTGCACTCTGAGACCAGAGCCACTTGGACCTGGTGGATGAGGAGCAAACGTGTGAGGCACCCCAGTGAAGTGGTCTTTGAGGGCATAGAGGAGCCGGGCCCTTGTGTGAGGTGTGTGTGTGCAGACCGATTGACTGGGAAAAGCGGCTTCAAACGGAAAGAGGTTGAAAATGGAAGAGAACTCCTTTCATTGAGTGTTTGGCATGCCGGGCAGTGTGTGACATGCTGAATGATTTTCCTGAAGATCTTTTAGGATGAGCATTGCTAGCTCCATTTCTTGGAATAAGAAAATACAGGCTCGTTAACTACATTAACGACAAGAGGAGTATTGTTTATTCTGCTTCTCTGGTATTGAATCCCTAATTCAATATTGCATCTTCTGCCTGGCACAAAATAGAGTCTAAACAAACAAAAACATAGAAATATATTTTTGTGATGGTTAATGAGAAGTAAACGAGATTTTAAATCCAACTCTGTTCAACGCCAAAGTCTTTGCTGTTTCTATCATGTCAGGCTGCCCTTGGGAAGTTTAAAATCTGCTTGAGACTTTGAAACCAGTTCCATTTTTCAAGGATAACTTCTTGTACAGCTGCCTCAATGCAGCCGGTCCTTTGGAAAAAATGTTTATAAGAAGTCTTGGCAGGTTTCTTGGACATTAAATATCTCCTAAAAAATAATATTTAGATGGATTACATGTAAATGAATCAGAAACATATGGCTTCCATTTCCTTTCGAATGCACACACGGAACGTTTTTATGTATTTGGCAAAATGGATTTTCCTGAATGCCACCTCCACGCGCCCCTCCCCTTTCAGCCCCAAGCACATTATATCCAGGAGGACTGGAAGATCTTCTAAGAATCCCACAAAAACCTGGAACCTTCCATCTCTGCTTCTGACTCCACAATCCTATGTAGGTCATTTCCCCTTTTGTTCCCATAGCAGAGGCGGCTGCTGTTCAGCAAGGCAGGCCAGGCATCTGCGCCGGGCTGCCCGAGAACGTGAGGCCCTCATCACAGCAGAGACCCATCTACCTATCTTGGGAGTGCTGAGCACTGTCATTGCAAGCGAGGAGACTTAGTCTTCATGTATACAATGTTGGGTCATGTAAACTTTATAACATAAATATGTGCATATTTTGAGCCTTTTTAAAAAGAAAAAGACCGTTCCTTGAGATGTTTCGTTGGAAAAATCCCCTGGACCGGGAACAATCAGATATTTATTTAGAACAGTTAAAAGCTATTATGTAGCCTGTGGAGTATAAGATGCACCCATCATGACTTCGCAGCAAGGGCAGGAACCACAACATGCAAACTGATGAAGCGGCAGAGGGGACTGATGACCAACTGGACCACAGAGAAAGGAGTGCGCAGGCAGGCTTCTCAAGAGCTTTTTATGTACATTCCCAAAGGCCAGTGTCCAAATTGCAATGGTTGACCTTAATATTCAACTTAGATCAATTGAAAAAGTGAAGTATCTATTGTTAGTGATTTATTATAAAAGAACTATTGTAACATCCAAATATCTATAAGTTGGAGAAAACAGGGCCTGGGCAGAAAATAAGATCCTTTTCAAATGATGAAAGCAAAAAAAAGTGACTTCAAAGGAAACAATAGTGTGCAGGTGTCACCTAAGTCTATGGACATCACAGACTCACACGCCTTAGGGACCAAAGTAAATGAGGGAACACAGGCAGGATGAAAGTCAGTCAGGTTGGCTGGCGGCTGTGAGAAGCAGGAGTGAGCACAATCTCCCTGCAACCCACTCACGTTCATAATTTTTAAATCTCTAGTTGCAGACACATGTTTGAATTGCAGAAATAGATGTATCTTTGCATACCTGGTTTTCAACCTCGGTGACCAGTCACCAAATCTCTTTCTCCTACACCTGCAAACGTTCCCTCCGCTTTCCACCCTCATCTCCTTCCCACAACCTGTCTTGACCTACAAACGGAATGACTGGATTGGCCGGAGGGAGCTGGCCTGCATTTACTCAAGAAAATTCGCTGAGAGTGAGGTGCTGCCAGGTTCTCTTTCTACCCCTTTTCTTTCTCCTTATCTTTCTCTTCCTTCGTATAATTTCTGTTTTCAGGAAAGCAGCCTGATTCTGTTCAAAGCAATGTGATTTATGCCGAAGGAGGGAGCTCAGGTTGGAAGAATGATGGTGCCATTGTTGTGTCTTCGGATTGGATGGGCACAGCTGGAACAGAAGAGCGAGTGAGAGGGACAAAGGAGGTGGAGAAAGGAGCAGGGTGCTATTGAATGAAGTAGATTAATGTGAAGAAGGTATTTTTAGCTGTTTGCTTGGGTTATTTTCAGTTTGCTATATGTCCACGACAGCAAGGAAAGGAAATACTAATGTGAGTTATTCGAGCAAAAGGAAAATGATTCCAAATGAAAGTATGGAAATGCAAAATGGAATGAAAACCAATGGAAAGGATAAACGTGTGCGGTGAATCCAAGTTAATATAGACTGTGTGAGACAATAGTAACTGCCTATTGTATTTGACATACATGGAGAAATGAAGTCCATAACAACATAGCAGAAAAGGTGGGTGAGGGTGGATGAGTTAAAGTGCTCTAAGTCTTGAATTGCCTGCATGATGGAAGTTCTCATTTGTAGAACTCTGATACGTGAGGGTGTGTTGTGCTCTGTAGGAGAGCCATAGGAAAAAAAAAGCATGCCTGTTTAACATGCTAATGGAGAGGGAAAATGATACAATGAAAGAATACACCATAAATCCAAGAAAACTATATAGAGAAGGAACAAAAAGGATAAAGGCAACGAGAAAATAAATAGGAGGATAGTAGATTTTAACCCAAATACATCAGCAAGCACATTGTCACATTAAGTGTAACCAGAATAAATATTCCAATAAAAAGTCAAAGCACATCACGCTGGGTTTTCAACTACAGGCTGTTTATAAGTGATGCATCTTAAATACGAGGACTCAAAGTTCCGAGTTAAAAGCATGGATGGAGAGGTAGTACACAAATATTGATCATAAGGATGCTAGTGTAGCTTTACTGGTATCAAAGTAGGTTGCCAGGCAAAGGGTATTGATAAACAGAGTTTTTTCATAACTATATAAGGGGCGGGGTAAATCTATCAGTAAGCTATCAGAATTCTGTATATGCCTAATAACATAGCTTCAAAAACCTATGAACCAGAAACTAACAGAAATAAAAGGAGAGAGAGTCAGATGCACAATTACAGTAGGAGACTTTTAATAAATACTTCTTATGAAACAATCACAGAAGCAGACAAAAATCAGCAGGTGTATAAAATTAACAATATGGGAATTAACAATATGGTTATCAATATGACCCATCTGATTGGAAAATACACTGGGCGGAGTCCATATCTCCCGCAGGAACCTGCCCACCAGCTCCAGCCAGGAGGCCCGCCACAGCCACTCAGCCATGGACAAGAGAAGTCACCTGATGGCCGTGTGCTTTCTCAGTGTGGTCTCTCCCCACTGGTGGCTGTGGGAACACTGTGGTGTCTGTGCTCCGGGCAGACGCAGGACACGTCCCTCAAGCCTTTAGGAGTTTGGGGGTGAAAACAAGTGATCTCTGTGAAATCACATCATGGTGATGGGCAATAGAAAGGGTTAATGACAAGTCTCCTGTTTCAGTTGGACTGCAGGCTGCATGATGCAAAGAGCACAGGCCTGAGCGTTCAAGTTCCAGAACCCAGAGCCACCTGCAGTGTCAAGTCCACCCCGTAACCTTCCTGAGATGTTTCTTTGTCATGACCTGGAGATCAGAGCAGCTGTAACGTGGGTGGAAGGAGGATAGGCTGATAGGAAGAGGCTGGGCTCTGCCATGGGCTCGACCCTCCTGGCCGAGACCCTGGTGAGGGTGAGGTTAAATGCAAGCACCGTGCTTCTGCTGACCGTGAGGACCCGCCCTGAGGTCAGCCATCCCACGGTTTCAGCCAACTTACTGCAGATGCAGCGAATCAGAATATATTTGTGAAGTCATTTAAGATTTTCCAGAATGTGCAAAGAAATGAAGAGGAAAATTACAGGCCAGATACTGAAGCTCTCATTTGAGGTGAGCCCTCCGGAGGTCAGCCCCTGACGATGAGATGCTGGGGACTGGATGTTGCAGTCGGGTTAACACAGACACTGTCTCCTTAATGGGCAATGATCTCTCGTATCTGTGCCTTTGCACATCCTGGTCACTCTGCTGAGCACGCCTTTTCCTTCTCTACTTGGTTAACTCCTATTTGTTCTCCAAAAATAACCATACACAGAACACCCAGGTGCGAGGTGGTATCATGTACAGAGCACATTATGTGTGGTTTCCTGAGTGTGCTGGTCAGGCTCTTGGTTGCCAGAGAGAGAAACCCAAGCCAAACGGTCTTAAACAAACGGCTTTGAATGGCTCGTGACACAAGGATGGTTGTGGCCCTGTCCTCAGGGTCTTGTGGCTCTGGCTCCTCCTCGGTTGGCTTCAGTCTCGTGCCACCAACAGCTCCAGGCTTACATGCTGCCATGTCAGCAGTCAGCAACCCTGAGAAAGAGCTTACCTTTCTCATCTGTTCCAGCGGAAGTTCCAGGGCCATTTTGGGTCATGTGTACATCACTGAGCCAATCTCTCGGGGTAGGGAGACGCAGCATTCTAATGGGCCAGGCCTGGGTCTGGGTCAGCCCTGGGGTCAGCGGTGACTTTACATTGGTGGTTGCTGTCTGATTGTGTCCCCACTGTCCTGACAGCCGGCCCATGGTCCTGTGTGGAGGCAGCAGTGAGCTTGTGGCGAGGTGGGCAGGGGCAGGTGAGGCCATGCTCAGCGAAAAGACTCTGGGTCAGAGCCAGGCTGGAGTTCAGGATCCGCCACCTACCGGCTATGCCAGCGGGGACCAATCAGTGATGCTCTCTGAGGCCCATCCCTTGTCTCCAAAGTACGAATAATGGTAGATGATGACAGGCCTCCGTCAGAGGGCCGAAGAGAGTGTCAGAGGAGTTAATACACGCAGAGAGTTAGGATTGTGTCTCGGACTGTCTGATTACGTGGAATTTTTATCTTTCTTCACAGTGTTCTTGGACCCGCGTCAGTCCTGGCACGTGGTAGGCGCCTGTAGGTCTTTAATGATGAATGTCATCTGCTCTTCCTACCCATCCTATGAACGCAGCGTTGTGATCCCCACCCTACAGGGGAAGAAAAGGAGACACCAAGAGGTAAAGTAACTTGTTCAAGGTCGTTCAGCCGCTGCTTCTTCAAGTCTGGACTGATGTTAGATCAGCCGACAGCAGAATCTGGGCCCACGAACACCCTGTTACCCGCTCTGCAGACCTAGCTTGGAGACGACCTCGCCGGGTGAACTCCTTTAACACCTCTCCTGCCAGGTGAGGGAGGCCCCTCCCTGAGTCCTCGTTGCCTGTCCTTGCACCGAGGACACGTTCTGTGTCTCTGCATCTCTATTTCTACCACACTGTGTTTGTGGATTCTGCAGGGTGAGGAAGAAGCTAACTC
Source organism: Equus caballus (assembly GCF_041296265.1). Taxonomy (NCBI): domain Eukaryota; kingdom Metazoa; phylum Chordata; class Mammalia; order Perissodactyla; family Equidae; genus Equus; species Equus caballus. The sequence goes on from NC_091688.1 coordinate 104,695,873, forward strand.
TCCTCTCCCCTGGGAGAGATGGCTTGAGACGCTTCCCCAGGGCAGAGGATGGGGAAGGAGCAGTGTCCCAGACACATGGAGAAGGTCCTGCAGATCGCAGCAGCTGGCCTGGCTGAGGGCTCACCCTGGAGGCTCTGAAACCCGACTCCTCACTTTACAGACAAGGACGCTGTGCTCAGAGGGTGGGAGGGACCCGCTAGGAGTCATACAGTCTGGGGAGGGTGCCACTGAGAGCCCAGTCTTCTGATCCCCATTCTAGATCTTTCCACCCTGTTGTGTGATGAGCAAGCTCGGGAAACAGGAAAGCCCAGGGGAAATGACGAAAGAGCCACTGGCCACTGGCCTCATGGAAAGGGCTGAGAATGAAAATACATTCAACTTTTAGCAAAGGAAGAAAAATGCAGTAACAGCTCCAACAGGAGGATAGACAGGGAAAAATTTATTAACTTAATACATATCGGGCTGAGGCAACCGGTGCTGGGTCTGGCTTTGGAGCCAGAAAGAAATTCTCAGCTGCTTTTGAGCAGAAGATTCCTCTGCTCCTCTGACACCAGTGCAGGCAGATAACAAATCCTCGGAAAGCCCAGGAACCCTGCAGATCCCAGGACCCCTCCCCTCGCCCTCGGGGTAGAGGCTAAATGCTCGTGAAGTGGGGACCACAGGCCCCATCTGGTGCCTCGGAGCAGCACAGGGCTGGGCCTCGTGGCACCTCACCCGGATCCAGGTCGGTGGCGGGGCAGCTGCTTCCTCTTCTCTAAACTGGAGCGTCCTCACTTGTAGAATGGGCTGTGCATCTACCAGTGGGAGGCCGGTGAGGGCTGAATGAGGGACTGTGGAACGTTCCGGGACAGAGCTGCCCTAAGCACTTGGCAACCAGTGTCACTGCTCCCAGGGCGGCAGTGCCCACAGACAAGCCGAGCCCTTCCCAGCCAGCGGGACGAGGACGCTGGCCTCACGCGGTCCATTCTCTGATTCCTTTCCTTTTCCTCTCGAGTTCTGTTCTGGAGGACGAAGCCGCGCAGTGTTAGGTGGCCGATTTGGGACATTTGATTCTCTGGGTCCCACACGAGGAGGGCTCCCACGAGATCAGAGTGAGACCAAGGGTTTGCGGAAAGATTTCATGTCTCTTTCTGAGAAGCTAAAATAAGAAGCGTTAACTAGTCCATGCTAATTATTTCTGCCTCGATTCTCTGAAATTCTGAGAACAGCCTATTCAATGTGGCGGCAGGTGCGCTCGAAGCCGCGATGGGCCAGGAGCAGCATGGAGAGCAGAAGCCACAGGAGGCCCGCGCTCCCGGCGCCCTGTGGGAAAGCGAGTCAGATCCTGGCGCGGACTTTCTTAAATCGTCAACTAAAGCAGCTCTCTGTCCCCACGCTGAAAGGACAGGAGACTCACGTTCTATGAAGAAGCGACGCGGGAGCCAGCTTCACGCAGAGAGGTCCTGGCCGCCGCCCAGGGTCGGCGCAGAGGGACCTGGGCGCCCGCTGTCTGGGTCGCGGCTTCACAGGCATCGCATCCTTTCTCTGCCTCAGTCTCCTCATCTCAGGAAATAACAGGAAAGGAAGCAATCGGGAGTGGAAAGACCTCGGGCTTTGTGTTGGAATTCTTCTGGTTGCAAATGACAGAAACCCAACCCAGAAAGCTTAAGTACCATACGTATAAATTAATATCTTAATTAATGTGGTCACTGGAGCATCTCATAGAGCAAATTACAGAAATCCTCCGAGGCTCCAGGAGAAGAGAGCCGGGGCTCAACGCCCTGGACTCTGCTCCCCCGCTGCTTTCCCTACAGGTCTGTGTTCTCTTCCCTGCTCCTCTCTCTCCACACCGAGCTCCTCCAACTGTCCAGTGTGCGTGCAGGGAGGCGGGGCCGGGACAGGTGAGAGGGGTGAGGCAGCCTGGCCCAGGGCTCACCAAGGCCTCACTTTCTGGCCCTGCAGCGCCGGCTCCCAGGCCTTGTGCCCGGGGCGCCTGGCTCACCTCGCTCGTGCCGGCCCTGCTGGGAAATGCAGCTGCCAAGAGCAGCCACTCTTAAAGAGTCTGCTTCTGTCACTCTTCTCGCTCCGTCCCACGCCCACACTCTTCAGGGCTGCTATCCTTGGGTCCCTTGGGCTAGTGTGCCCGAGGGCTGGCCGTGCTTTACGTGGTGGGGACCACGTGCCCCTTTGGAGGAGACTGAGGAGGATGCAAGGGGGCCAGTTCCAGGAAGGACGTGCTCAGCAGAGAAGGCATCGATGGCACCCCGCGTGCTGGATCGTGGCCAGGTCCTGGTGCTCCAGTGGGCTGAAGGGTACCCCCAAGAGATGCATCCACATCCAAGCCACTAGACCTGTGGATGTGACCTCATTTGGAAGAAAAAGTCTTCGCAGATGTAATTAAGTTAAGGGTCTTGAGTTAAGACCGTCCTGCTATCCAGGTGGGGCCCTAAGTACAGTGATGAGTGTCCTTACAAGAGGTGCCCAGAGGAGAGAGAGAGAGAGAGGAAGAGGCAGATGAAGACAAGAGGCTGAGGCTGGAGCAATGCAGCCACAAGCCAGGGAGGCCTGGAGCCCCCAGAAGCTGGAGAGCCTCCCCTGGAGCTTCAGGAGGGAGTGTGGCCCTGCCAAGGGCTTGATTTTGTACTTCTGGCTTCCAGAACTGTGACAGAATAAATTTGTGTAGCTTTAAGCCACCAAGTCTATGGTAACTTGTTATGGTAGCCTAGAAAACTAACACAGGTGCCAAATAAGAAATCCGGGGCAGGACATATGGCTTCTGTGGCCCCCGGAGGAGGACAAGCGACAGAGAGAGGACGAGCGTGGGCCCTGGAGCCAGGCCACTGGGGTTGGCTACTGGTTCTGCCGTTTCAGAGATGTCATCATGGGCAATTATTTAACCCTGCTGGGCTTCAATTCCTCACTCCTAAAATGGGAATCACGCTGGTGAATTCACGCAGAGCTCAGAACAGCGCCTGGCGTGTTCTGTGTGCTTACTGTGAGCCATGGTTACTCATGTATGAATTTGGGGTGACGATAACAGTTCCCCTGCCTGTCTCGTATGTTGTTGGGAAGATTTTCCGAGAGAGGACACTTAATTCCATCTAAGTCAAATGACCTGTGTGTACCAGGAAATAGGGAGGAAATGCAGGGAAAATAAAATAAACTGAATAAGCCGTCTGACCCTGAGTTGCTTATGGTCCTATTACGGGCTGAATTGTTCTGCCCTAAAATCCGTATGTTGAAGCCCCAACTCCAACAGTGACTGCACTTGGAGCTAGGGCCCTTATGGAGGTGATTGAGGTTAATGAGATCACAAGGGCGGGGCCCTAGTCCAATAGGCCTAGTGCCTATAAGAAGAGAGCTCAGAGACCACTCTCTCCCCACGTGTGCACGGAGGACAGGCCACGCGCGGACACAGTGAGAAGGGGGCCCACAGCCCAGAAAGTGAGGCCTCACTGGAAACTGCCCTGCTGCCCCTATCTTGGACCTCCAGCCTCCAGAACCGTGAGAAACCAATTTCTGTTGTTTACGCCACCCTGTCTGCGGATTCCTGTTAGTGCAGCCCAAGCAGACCAACACAAGTCCATTAGTGGGATTATAAAGCAATGCACATAGTAATTATTATATTTTATACTATTAATACCAACAGCTAATTCTTCCAAACAACATACTGTCTGTGGAAGGAAAAAGGATGCCTCTAAGGTACAAAACTTCCTTTGCTTTACCCTCTGACTCTCAGAAGTTTGTGCAAACACAGTGGAATTCAGGAAATTCGACAGCTCTGCATGAAATGCTCCCTTGAGGGATGCCAGCAGGAAGGGGGGAAGGGTAGAACGAAATGCTTTCTGCTCAGGGAGACCTTGACTTTGCGCCGTGTGTGTGCTCCTATGGCCCTCCCCTCCATGCTGTTGCCTTTGTTTGGGAAGTCTTTTAAAATCAAAACACTAGTTTTCCTCCAATGTGGGTGGAAATGAGTCTAAGGGAGGATGTTATTCCCTCACTGGAAGAGAAAATTATTTTCCCTCCACACATCAGACAAAGGCCCTTCTTCAAACGTCCCTTCCAGCTATGTTCCTGCTCACCTTTCAGGTGCACTTAAGTGTCACCTCTTCTGTGAAGCCTTCTCTGACACCACTTCTCTCAAACTAGAAGTGACTAATCCTCCCTCTGTGCCCACCACGCCGACAGGCTGACGGATCGCACTAGATTGCGAGGTCTTCCACGTCACGGGCAGTTGCCTCTACTTCTGAACGCAACCCCTCCATGGCCAATGAGGAGCCCACACTTAGGAAATTAGAAGAATGCAATGTATAAGCTGAAAGGAGCCTCACCTGTTCCTATTAACATGCGCGTGCACACACTGTCTGGACACTTCTGTCTTCAATTCCTATCTCTTGGCACAAACTGAGTTTACCACCCACAAACCACAGTAAGAGTGGAATGTTTAAAAGTCGAAAATTGTTATCTTCTCCTGACCCCTCTAATCGTCTAGATGGACCTGATGGACCCACCCCGACACCCATCTCTGCGGCCCTGGGGAGTCTGGACATGCCTGTGGCAGTCCCCTCGAGCCCTTTGACTTGGCTCCTCATCCCAGCGCTGTTCTGCTTCCCTGGCGTGGGACCCAGGGTTCCGCCCCGTCCCTGCCTCTTGAGCAGAACAGCTGATTTGGCCATCCTGGTTTTGACCAACAGCACTGACGTTTCATACTTCAGTCAACGGCTTTAGACCTCAGTGCTGTGCACCTGCATGCTAGAAAAGTGGTTTTCAAGGTGTGGTCCCTGGACCAGCTGCAGTGTCACCTGGGACTATGTTAGAAATGCGGATTATACGGCCCCACCCCAGGACTGCTGCTCCGAACCCTGGGGGTGGGGAGTCGTGCCCAGCAATCTGTGTTGAAACAGTTCCAGGTGGTTCTCATGATGCTAAAATTTGAGAACAAGCACTGTGGAAAGGCCACCTGATTTCTTCGAGTCCTCAACTCTGTGGGTGTAATTTTCACTCTGCAAGAAGAGTTTTGTGACTTAGTAAGTCCTAAGGTCCACTAAGTTCACAGGGAAGGTGCTAAATAAACAGAGTCGAGTCTGAACCCGATAGTCCCATGTTGGAGCCGTGGGTCTGAGTAACCACAGTTTCACTTCACGGAGCCTCCTAGTCACATGGGCTTCCGTGCACCTGTTTCACAAGACAGCAACACCCCCACCACACCGTGGCAGGACCCCCACGCCTGGCGCGTGTGTCGCTCCCAGGCTCATCACACCTTGGCGAAGGAACACATGGGCCCGTGCGTCAGCCAACGTGCTGATATTCTTTTATGCAGAAGGGGAAATATGTGTCACAGTAAATGTTTGCATACTTTGGAGCAGACTTCTTTAAGAGAGAAAGAAAGAGGAAAAGAGGGAGAGACAGAAACTTTGGCTGGAGCAAGTTGAAACCTGGTTCCTTTGCAGTGCTTTTGTCACCCACCCTTGAAAAGAGCCTGCGTGCTTGCTGGGAAGGGTCCTTGCTGAGGTTCGGGTCCCTGGGAGCGGACAAGGCAGAGAGTGCTGGTTGAGAGAGTCAGGAGGGAAGAGTCGATGGATTAGGGGTAGGAGTGCTCAGAACCCAGGCAGGGAAACCAAAACTGAGAGGCAGGAAAGCCCACAAGCCAAGGGGCAGGAGCTGGGAGCTAGAAGATACAGGAGAGACAGCGTGAATAATCCAGAGCTTGCTGGATGACTGCCAGTGTCCACACCCGCTTTACTGGGCTTTCACGGACAAAGTGGGGATGGATTGCTTTGAGGAGCCATAAAGAAATGTTTGTTTATTAAACTAACAGTGATTCAATAATAATGATCATAACAGTGATGACGGTGATGGTCTGTGACATAGACTGACGTGGTCTCATTTCCCCCTTCTCTGTGCGCATCTCTTGGGCCCCCTGACATCCTCCCATTTAGGCTCAGAAACACAAAACAAGCATTGCTGCAAAGTGGAGAAAATAAATAAGTAAATAAATGTCTGTTCATATCTGCTGCCCATTTTTTGACTGGGTTGTTTGTGCTTTGTTTTGTTGAGTTGTGTGAGTTCTTTACATACTTAGGACATCAACCCCTTGTCTGATAAATGATTTGTAAATATTTTCTACCAGTTGGTGAGTTGTCTTTCCGTTTTGTTGATGGTTTCCTTTGCTTTGTAGAAGCTTCTAGTCTGATGTAGTCCCATTTGTTAACTTTTTCTTTTGTTTCCCTTATCCGAGTAGACATGGTATTTGAAAAGATGTGACTAAGACCAATGCCACAGAGTCTACTGCCTATATTTTCTTCTAGGATGTTTATGGTTTCAGTTATTACATTCAAATATTTAATCCATTCTGAGTTAGTTTTTGTGTATGGTGCAAGATAATGGTCTACTTTCATTCTTTTGCACGTAGCTGTTCAGTTTCCCCAACACCATTTATTGAAGAGACTTTCCTTTCTCCATTGTATGTTCTTGGCTCCTTTGTCAAAGATTTTTTTCAAGGAAAGATACACAGATGGCAAACAGGCACATGAAAAGATGCTCAACATCACTAATAATTAGGGAAATGCAAATCAAAACTACAATGAGATATCACCTTACACCAGTCAGAATGACTATAATTACCAAGACCAAAAACGACAAATGTTGGAGAGGGTGTAGAGAAAAGGAAACCCTCATACACTGCTGGTGGGAATGTAAACTGGTGCAGCCACTATGGAAAACGGTTGGGAGATTCCTCAAAAAACTAAAAATAGAAATACCATATGACCCAGTGATCCCACTCCTGGGTATCTACCCAACCACTTTGAAAACAACAATCCAAAATAACATATGCACCCCTATGTTCACTGCAGCACTATTCACAATAGCCAAGACGTGGAAGCAATTAAGTACCCATCGACTGACGATTGGATAAAGAAGATGTGGTCTATACATATATGGAACACTGCTCAGCCATTAAAAGACAAAATCATCCCATTTGCAACAACATGGATGGACCTGGAGGGTGTTATGCTAAGCGAAATAAGCCAGACAGAGAAACACAAACACCGTGTGATTTCACTCACATGTGGAATATAAACAAACACATGGACAAAGAAAATACTTCAGTGGTTCCCAGGGGAAGGGGTGGGCGCAGAGGGTGAAGGGGAGCACTTCTCTGGTGACAGACAAGAAATAAGGTACAACTGAAATCTCACATTGATGTAAACTATTGTGAATTTCAATTGAAAAAATATGTATATAAATAAAAAAATTGAAAAAATAAATGAAATTACTGTTTTTATGTTTTAGAAAACAACAGTTTAGGTGTAACAGAGGAAGATTTGGGAGGAGGTGAAGATAGAAAGAATTTGTTCCAACCCTTCTTTCCCATCCTCGCCCCCAGGAAGCAAATACACTAGAAAATATGATTCTCCAACTTGACAAGAAGGGAGCTGCTGAAAGATGTAGGACGCAAAGTTAGTCACCACGCAAGGTCTATCCTGGTCCCCGTTTCCTCCAGCCATGACAAGGAACAGGACCCACAGGACCCTCAGACAAATATGGGACCCGGCACAGAAGAAACCCATGCTCGCCTCAGCCCCTGACTCAGAGACGGAAGAGTCACAGGTGGTCCCCACACCCAAGTCATGCAGACTGTGGGGCATGGAATTATGCAAGTTCTGTGCTGGGCTCTCTTGATATATTTTCTGAAAGGAACGCTGCATTGTTAGACTCCTTTTAAAGAGGAAGAATGAGATTTAAGGAACCGGCCCACGACTGCACCGCGGGTACGTGGAGAGTGGCAAACCAATGCAGTCGGAGGAGAAGCGAAGGCCTTGGAGTCCTCAGGGCTCTGCCTCCGTCACCTACATGAGTGTGGACAAAACTCAGTCTTCCCTCGCCTATGACACGTGGACCTTCTCTGTGGCTGCTTCTCAGGATCCCTGAGAGGATAGCAAAGTGGGGTGTTTACTCTTTACCCTGCTTGGGGCTCTCTGAGATTCTCGAATCTGTGGTTTGATGTCCTTTGCTATTTTTTGTGAAATTCTTGGGCTTTATCCCTTCAAATATTTTTCCTGCATCTTTGTCTGTCTTCTACCACTCCAGTTTCACAGATGCTGGACCGATGTTGTCACACATCTCTCCACGCTCTGTTTCTGTATGTTTTATTTGATTGTGTTCACCTGTCTCTCATTTGTGTTTCAATTTGGGTAATTTCTAACTGATCCATCTTCAGATTCACTGATTCTGTCCTTGGCTGTGTCACATTTAGTGATGAGCCCGACAATGGAATTCTTCATCGCCAACACAGGCATCTTTTATTTCTCCTGTTGCCATTTGCCTCTTACGATTTTCATCTCTCTGCTGAAATTTCCTACTGTTCACATGCTTTCCTAACATTCCTTTTTCTCTAAATTCTTTACATATTAACCACAATTGTTTTCATTTCCAGCACTTGTGTCTTTTCTGGTTTTGATACTGTTGAATTGTTTTTTCTCTTGACAATGGGTTGTTTTCTTTGTGTCTTTGTAATTTTTTTATTGAACACCATGCACCTCATGCGGAATAACAGAGACTTGAGTAAACACTGTTTACTCCTGGAAATGGGCTCAGATCTCGTCAGGCCAGTGATGCGGCGGCCTGGGAAGGTCTGGTCGGGACCTGAGTCGGCCGTGGGTTTTGTCCTTTCTGTGGTTCCTCTGTGCTCAGGATGGGAGCTGTGGTGCTGCAGGGCTTTCTCAGTGCATGTCCTTCACCCTCGCTTCTCAGCTTTCCCGGTGCCACGTGCCGCAGAGCAGCGTCCCTCACCCATGCCTTTCGGCTCCCTCAGTGGTGCACTGTTGTCGCTTGGTGTTTGGCATGTGTAAGGCTGGTGGAGGGGACAGAGGGGTTTCTCCTTTTCCTAGTCTAGGCTGAGTCTGAGGAAGATGCTATGTGCCGGGGCCCCCTTCTCCTTCCTGCAGGCCCCAGAAAGAGGCCACTGCTCAGTCTGGGCAATAGCACGCAGACAAAGTGGAGCCAAGCCAGAACTGACCGCTGGTGGACAGATAATGTGGGTGAGGAGCGCATCTTCGTCACTGCAAGCCAACAAGATTTGGGGCCTTCTATTACTGAGTAACCATTTGGCCTATGGTGACTGATGTAACTATAAATAACTACTTTCCATTTAGGTGATTAAAAGTATTTGTATCCAATTAAAGCTTTTAAAGTTTTGGGAAATGGTACATTTGGTTACCCAAAGATTCTAGTTACTAGAAAATCAGACCTTTTTGGAATCTCTTCTATTCAAATGGTGTAGGTGGGGAGTGGAGCAGATTCGTGTACTAATACCATTGGGCTGGATTTTAAGTCAAAAGGTATGGGTTTGATTTTTTACTTCATTTCCTCCATTTATCAAATGAGGGAGATTTGACTAAATTAGTAATTTTCAACTTGTGGGGCTTGGAATGCTGAGTGGCCTTGCAAGCGCTTTGCACGTCCAAATAAGCCTGGACATTATCTTTAGCCTGAACAGCTAATGTCTTTTACGTAGTGTTAGGGGTTGAATTGTTCCCCACAGAAAGATTTGTTGAAATCCTAACTCCCCAGTCCCTCTCAATGTGACCTTATTTGGTTATAGGGTCTTTGCAGAGGTAATCAAGTTAAAGTGAGGGCATGAGCGTGGGCCCTGATCCAATATGACTGGTGTCCTCACTAAAAGGGGGCATTTGGACACAGAGACTGACATGCGCAGAGGGATGATGAGGTGAAGACACAGGGAGGAGATGGCTGTATGACCGCAGTGATGCGTCTCCAAGACAAGGAACACCAAGGATCGCCAGCAGACACCAGAAGCAGGAAGGGGAAAGCAAGAACTCTCCCCTAGAGCCGTCGAGAGAGCACGGCCCTGCTGAGGCCGTGATTCTGGGCTTCCGGCCTTCAGCACCGTGAGATGATAAATCCCTGCTGTTTTAAGCTGCCGTTTTTTGGGACTTTGTTCTATCAGCCCTGGGAAGTTAATGTAGATTTTGGTCCTGGGAAGTGGGTGCTGCTGTAACAAATACCTAAAAATGTGGAAGCGGCTTAGGAACCGCTGATGGGAGAGGATGGGAGAGTTTTGGGCACTTGGTAGAAAAAACCTTCTTGCCTTAAAGAAATTATTGGTAGAAATATGAATGTTAAAGTTGCTTCTGTTGAGGTCTCAGATGGAAACAGGCAACATGTTACTGGAAATTGTAATAATTCTTATGATAAAGTGGCAGAAGACTTGATGAGTTTTATTCCATTGGGTGGAAAGTAGAACTGATGAGAGAAGAACGTGGACATTTAGCCGAGATTTCCGAGCAGTGTTGAAGGTGCTGCATGGTTTCTCCTTCGTGCTTATAGTAGAATGCAAGAGGAGAAAGAAGAACCGAAGAAGGAATTCTACTTTAAGACTGCAACGTAGAAATGCTGACAGTTTCCAGCCCGCTGACCTTCCCTGTCGTTTCAAACTCAAGACATCAACTCTCACCTGGATTTCCAGCCTGCCTATATGCGTGGTAATGTGACTCCTTTCAAATCTATAAATGCTTGGTAATTAATGTAAACAAGTTTACTTAAAGCGTTCTCATTTCCTTTTGTCCCTGTGCAACCAGTGAATCCCAGCTCCTGGGCTAGCTCCTGCCCCTCTTTCACTGTGCAGTGGGTCCCTTGTCAGACGCTGTGCTGTCTGTATTCCATTCTGTGAATCTGACATTCCGTGAGTCCCCGGATTGCAGTGCTGGGTAAAGCTCTGTGCAGAGGAAAGTCAGTGAGTAGAATGGATGTCAGTCCCTGTGAGGATGGACTGCTGGTCCATCCAGGATGGAAGGGACCCAAGGTAGGGAACTTGTTATGAAACAGCTGGTTGGGTGGATGCTCAGAGTCAGCAGAAGCCTTGGCAATGGAGAATCTGTGCTGTCTGGCTCATACGTGGCCTTCATTTCTGCCTCTGTGGCTGCTCCATTCACCCGTCCATCATACCAGTTTGGGGTGGCTGATTAGAAAGGGCGGCTTTTGTCGACTGGCTGAGTCATTTTGTCTACTTTGTTCTTCCACGCCTCTGCCGTGGTGGGTGCTTCCGGTGTGCATTAATGAGATACAAAACTTCATACTTTGTGGTCGCTCACATGCTTCTATCCCAGGCCTCCTCATCTCTCATCTTCCAGGCTTTTGCATGAAGGTCCCTGTGGTCTGCTCAGATGGTTACTATTGCCGGGACGCTGTACTGTTCTCACCTTGGGCCACTTTTCCTTCCACATCTGTAGATGAACAGCTTCATTGCTCACAGCTGAGTGCAGACTGTCCCTCCCTGCTGAACTTCAAGTCTACCCCTGAATGTGGCCACAACGCGGCTGCACATTTCCCCCCATAGACCGCTCATCCATCAAATCCATCTCAGTGTCTGCTTCTCAGGGGAACTAAACAGAACAAAGGTGATATCAAGAGAGGTTTGAGAAAACAGAGTCTTGGGGACTGGCTCACTTATTGACCAACGGGCAAGGAGGACCTCATCCTCAGTGGAATGTGGGAGACAGATGGCTCCTGGCACAAGATTGCACCATAATTTGCTGATGATTTTACCTGCGTGGATCTGGGAAGACATCTCAGAGGAAGAGAACACCCGGGTCACAGTGGCCTGGCTTCTGGTGTTGAAGCTCTGTCACCTAAAGTAACAGGGGCTCCATCGTGCCCATGCTGTTAGGGAGCCCAGCTCTGAGACCACTCTCCTACTGTCAGCATCAACCTGCAGAGAGGCCACCGCTGCACCTTATAGCGATGCTGGTGCCCCTCTCACCAGCACATTCTTCTTCTTTTTTTTGGGGAAGAAGATTGTCGCTGAGCTGACATCTGTGCCAGTATTCCTTCATGTTATGTGGGATGCTGCCACAGCTTGGCTGGATGAGCGGTGCTAAGTCCACACCTGGGATCCGAATCCAGGAACCCCCAGTTGCCAAAGTGGAGCGCACAAGCTTAACCACTATACCAGTGGGCCAGCCCCTCACCAGCACATCCTTGATGGCCTTAAGGGCATTCTTGAGGTCCAGGCTGGTGTGCTAGCAATGCTCCTGCTTGTGCAGACCCTATGGAATTGTCAGTGGTTGAAAAAGATGTCGTATGGAGTTTACGGTGAGCACTGTTGGAACGACAGCATAGGCCCTGAGGTTCTGCAGCAAGGCCTGCCATCTGCAGTGGGGAATTATGTGTCTTTGAGAAATGGCTCCTTGTTTGTTACTGGTCCTAGTAGAAACATAGGCTTGCTCATGGAGCGCCAGAAAACATGCACACGGAAACACCCATGATGGGCTGGATTATGTCAGAACCGCAATTTTAAGTCAGGTGGGGCCGGGATACTCCAGTGTAAGATGAAAATGGTACATCTGGGGTTGCTCTGACGTGGACAGTGAAGGGGAGGGAACAGACCAGGCAGTCGCACCCTAGGTCTTATGCAGATGCTGAAAGCTACGGGAGGAGGCAGGGGAGGAAGGATGGTGAAGAGGAAGAGCCCCAGACTCCAGTGCCATCCCAGAGGAACGCTGGCAGGCTGATGGAGTCTTTTGGCAAGGGCTGCCTGCTGGAGGCGCCTCGTGTCAAGTGGGAATGACCTGGTGTAGTGCCCCTGCTGTGCTTGGGCATCGGCTGGGAGCAACCTGGCAAGTCTTGCCTCAGTGCGAACACTTTGCTGGATCCAAAGTGTGCTGGCTGGAGGCTGCTATGAGCCATGCTTCTCAGAGAAGGTCCTTTTGAATGGAGATCTAAGTGGTTCTCCTCTATTGCTGCCATGTCTACTAATTTGTAGGACTTGCTTTTCCTTCTTTCTCTTTCTCTGAGTCACATTGCACCCTCCCTCTGCAGAGTCCTAGCATACGCTGTTCCCTGTGCTTGGAAAACTCTTCACCTCCCCCGTCACCCCGGTGACTCTTCAGACCACGGCTCTAACAGTGCTCCCCCAGGGAGGCTGCCTTTGAACCTCCAAAGAGCTCGGATTCCTTGCTACAAGATTTCATAACTCGCTGTACGTTTTGTCCATGGCACCTGTCAAAGTTTGTAATTACACATCAGTAAGATGATTGTCCTGGTTTCCTTACTTGGCTGTAAGCTCTGGAAAGGCATAGTCTTTTCTATTCTCTATCCCAATACCAGTCACAGTGCCTGCCATGTAGAGTGCATGCAATGTGTGTTGGATGAATAAACGAATGAATGAATGAATGAATGAATGGCTCAGTTGTCTTCATTAATTTCAACCAATTCTTTTAATAAATGAGAAACTGAGAGCCTTAGGTTCATAAACTTGGACATAAATTACCATCATGCTATGTATAGATGAAAGTACAGAACATTCAAGGAATTGATGCCAGGGAGTTATAGTTTATGAAATATACAATATTTTTGGCTCTTTTTCCTGAATATGGAGTTTGACAATAAGAAAGTTATTGATTTTTTCAGGATTTTGCATATTTGGCTTCCTGATCTTCAAGACTTTATAAATGGGCATTTAATTAAAATGAAATTCTATAGTAAAAATAATAGTGATATTTTAATTTAATCGCTATCACTATTATATGCATATATTGTACTGTCTCCCATGTGAACCATTTCACTAAATATTCTCAGCAGGCTGTGTTAGGTGTTATTATTGTTCTCATTTTGCAGATGAGGAAATTAGCATTTAGTGAAGTTACATATTTGCTCAAAGTCTCAGGCACAGCCTAGTATGGATCTAGCTTTAGATCCACCATATGTGTCTGATTCCAATGACCATGACTTTAGCCACAAATCCTATAACTGCTTAAATTTTGAATTTCTTACCCAAATACTGAATTTTTTATTTCTCTCTGGAAGGTTCTTAAAAAAATAAGAACCTTGAAATAAGAGCCTTGATTCAAATCAAATTTGAGCCTCAGATTCTCCTCAGCAGGTCAAAACCTCCCTTATGAGCACTAGCTGTCCCACGCCTGCCCCATTTCTCTCCCTGGATATCTTCATTGTTTATTTCTCAATCACAGCACGTCCAAGGCCAAACTCAGTGCTTGATTTCCCACATCACTCCTTTACCTTGGTTCTCTTTTTCAGTGGTGTTGGTGGTACAGTGCTGAGCAAAGATGCCTCCTTGGTCCCCTTGTTAATGAAGGCCATCACCATATCCCCAGGCATCCAGGTATGAAATATCAAAACTACTCATTCCTTCCTCAAACGACACTTGATGTGAGCTTCTTGAGGATAGAGATCCTGATCTGTTGTCTCTCTGTGTGTATCTTACTGATGTCTGGCACGGAATAGGTGCTCGAGGGTAATGATAGGAGATCCTCTTCTTCCCGGACCCAGGCATCCATTGGAGATAAAGCCGTGTTAAACACAACGGAATTCTCTAGTGAGGACTACACTCTGTTAACTGCAGTGCTTTGAACTGGAGGTCAATGGTTGTGTCAGTCAATCCTTTGAAAATATAACAAAAAGTTTGTGTGTCTGGGTATATATCATCATTTTTGTAGGAAAGAGCACCTGCTTAAAAGAGCAAGAATCGCTGGTCCTTGGAATTTTGCATCATGGAGATCATCATCTTCAAGAGCAACTTCCGTCAGTGGTAGAGGCAGAAACAAATTTCAGAATGTTAAGTGAGTGGAAAATAAGAAAGTGGGAACAGAGAGAAGTAGGCTCAAAATAGAAGGGAAAAATAAAGGTGGATATGTGTTAGAAGGACACTATGTTCCAGGATGGAAGAGACTTGAATTGGAAGGGACTTATAGTCTTATAGAGGCACGTTCATTGAACACTTACTACATTCTGATCACTGAGTCGTGTACTTTACATAAATTAGGCATTAGTTTATTGATCAAGTCGGATCCTGAAGATGATGGAATTGGCTGGGGGAGGACACTAAGGAAGCACATGGAACAGATGACTTGCCTTGGAAAGTGTGAGGGGTGTCTCATCCCCTGAGACTTGAAAGAGGGAGGGAAATAGGGCATAAACATAGATGAGGGGGCCCAGAGGCCCAGCTGGTTCATACAAGCGGCCTCAGTTTTCTCCATCAAATGAGGCAAAGTCCTCGAACAAAACTGAGGAGGTGAAGGTGGGACTTGAGGAAATTGGGGAGACGTTCAACAGTTCCTGAGAGGGTTTTCTTCTTTATTTGATAAATACTTGTTAAGCATCTGTCATGTAGGTACTGAGACTACATGTCCTCGTTCCCTAGGAAGTTGCCATATTAATAAATTATAGTCCCTGATGGGTACGGAGCATGTTAGAATTATTTATTATTTCCTGAGAGTGCATAGACTAGTGTTTTGGGCACAGCAGGTAAACTCTAAAGTTTTAGATCAACGAATTGAATCCACAAGCACTCTTTATTTTAAGCAACGCCTGGGGCTTTTTCGGTGGGAGTCCTCGACAACCAGACAGCAGAGATCTGCCAGCTGGGAGCATAGCTTGTGATGCTCAGTAACTGAAAATATGTTCAGGGCAGCGTTTCTCAACCTCAGCACTATGCACGTGGACTGGACAGTTCTTCGTTGGGGAAGCTGTCGTGTACATTGCAGGGAGTTTGGCAAGATCCCCAGCTTGTGCTGACTAGATTCTGGTAGCACCACAACTCCCACCCAGTCCTGACAAAAATATCTCCAGAAATTGTCAAATGTCCCCTGATTTAGAGTATGGATGATTAATTTATGTAAAGATTCTGCATAACAACATCTAAACTCAGAAAACCCACCATCAGATGGTGAGTACCAAGGCGTGGCTGCTTCCTCCTTGTCCACTGTCTGGTGTGTGAACAGGTGGCCAGGTCTCCAGCACGGAGAGTGAGGGGGCCTCAGGTGAGGACTGCTCTCTCCTCTTAACAGCCCTAAGCAGGAGGCTGTCCACAGTTCTCTGATCTTGCCTGCCTTCCTTTAGGATTCGAGAAACTGGGCTGTCCCTACTGTGGATCCTTTCAGTGACTGTGCCCACGTTCATACAGCACAATGCATGCTGAGTAAGTGTTGGACTTGGAACCAAGGTCTTCTGTTTAAAATCAATTTAGTTCTGTAACTTTGGAAAATCACCTACTTCTTTTGTTGAATTTGGAGTGTTTGCAGGACACATAAAAGGCTATTTTGGGGGGATTGTTAGCTGTGTGGGTCTTAGGCTTAGGAGAACAGTGTGAGTTTGAGATGTAGATTTGGGCATCATCAACATGCAGAACTGAAGACAAGAGAAAGCAAGAGCTCACCCAAGGAAAGTATTAGAGAGAAAATAGCAGAGCAATAAAGACACAGGTGTGAGGAAGACCCACGGCTCTAAGGTCAGTTCTGATGAATATCTGTGGTCTGTGTGGGGGAGGATGGGAAATGGGGAGACCAGTTAGGACTGTGGGCAATCAGGACTTTCTTCTGAGAGGATTTGCACGGTGGGAAGGATTTCACCGACAGAGCTGCAGAGAATGGCATTCTGATGTAGGGTCTTAAATCGTGAGAGATGAGGAGGAGCCCACTGAGCAGAGGAGTGTGCGAAAAGCTTTCCATGCACGGGAACCAGCGTGTGTGGAGGCACCGTTGTGCGCAGTGCCTGAGGAGTTCCGGACAGTCACACAATTTACGTTCGCTCGGTGGTTGTTCTGTGCCAGCACTGCGCTGGGTGCTTCCCCAGATGACCTCATCTAAGCTCATGACAGCTTTCATTTTAGAGATGAGAAGTAGACTCAGGGATGTTCTGTAACAAGCCAGGTTCCACAGCTAGGAAATGATGGAGTCCAGAAATGAACCCAGGTCATTTGGTTCTGAGCCTGGAGTCTCCACCGTGAAGTAACTCATCTAAGTACCTGTAGGTATTGGGAACTAAGTACCAGTATTCAGGCCAATGGTCACTCCTGGTAGCTGATCACGTGCCTCTAGCCCTGGTCCTCACTTGGTGGCTTGATTTGATGGCTAGGTTGGTATGCTCTCCATTATTCTTAATTCTAGAAGAGGGAGTCTGAAACATCACATTCATTTGGGAAGTACTTAAAAATACAGATACTTGGAAGTTTCTGTAAGATTTACGGTCTTCAAGATGAGGCCCCAAACTCAGGACTGCGTCCCGTCAGGTGATGGTGCTGCATCTCCCTGCGACTGTGCTAGGTCTGTCCTCTGAGGGTCCTCAGACGCTCAAACTGGGAGACAGTACTTCCTGACTTTCCAGGTTCAGTTGCTGAAATAGTAGAAAATGCTAAAGATGGTTGTGTGGCCATCCTGGACCGTGTTTACCCTCCGGTTTTTCTTCCACACTCGTTGAAGAGGACTGGTTAAGCACTCATCATGTGCTAGGTGTTTTCACTGAGACTGACTGACTTTCTTCTCAACATGTATCTAGGAGATGTGTCACATTATTTTAGTTTGACACTGAAGAAACTGAAACTCAGAGAACTTACATAACTTGCCCCAGCTCACAGGACTAGTAAGGACTCAGATTTAAGCTCAGATATTCAAAATTCAAGTCCAGGGCTCTTTCCACTACCCCAGACGATCTCTCCTCTGGGAAATGTTTAATAATGAGATTAATCCATTTACTGGTTTTCCATTAATATATTCATTTCCACAATGTGCAAAGACTTCTGCAAGGCTACCTATAAGAAAATTCCAATCTATATACTGGTCACACTTCATGATGTGACTTATAGGTTTTAGAAAGAAATTTAGAAAGTTTGAATTCTTCCTTCTCTATTATGCAAATCAGAGCCATCATGTGGTCTGAGGCTGCAGTCTGTTGTCAGATCACAGACCTTGCTGGCAGAGGAAAATAAACCCCAACAGTCAGAGCTACAAGCCATCTGTTTTTAGCTATTTCATGTTTTGTTAAAAATTATCAGCATAGTTGGAGAATAGCTGTGACCAACTAATGTTAGTAAAATGTAAAGTGATTAAATGATTAAATGGAACACTCAAACTGTTTATTCAGAGACAAAATATACGTCCTTTGAAATTTTGGAAGAACACTAAGAATTATGGAGGATATTCATGTTGCAAAGTTATTACAGAATATTTGACGGTTGGTTGGAAGGAAAAGGATTCGTATGCTAATGTTTTACAGGTACAGAATCTTAGGTCCTCACATTAGAACTGTACTTGAATTTAGAGGCCATTTTACTGAACTCCTTTGTTTTAGAGGTGAGAAAATTGAGACCGAGAGAGGTTAAATGAATTGTCTGAGATCATAAAGTAATGAAGTAAGATGGCACCTCAATCTTCTCACTGTATGAAAAGACAGAGTCAGACAATTATTATTATTACTAATACAAATAGCCCCAATTTATTGATGTTATGATTTTGAGAACTTTACATATATTAACGTATTTAATCTACATGGCAAGTCTAGATGGTAAATATTATCATTGCCGTTTTACAGAGGAAGAACTGAGGGTCATGAAGGTTAAGAAACATGCACTGTGAAGTCTACACAGGTACATGGAATGACACAAATAAATAGGCAAATAGATAAATGAAGCAGGAGCGAAAGCTCTTCCTTGGATGGGAAGGCCATCTAATAATTGATGAAGGAACGATGAAATTAGAAAAATCACCATTTGGCAAGCATCATAGTAGTCACTGATTAAAGGAAGAATCATAAATAGATGATAAAACTAGTGAGTGAAACATTGATGGGACTTCGTTATTTGCCTAGACCCCAAATTTTTGTCTCGTAAGATAATTATTGATCACAAATGGAAAAATAGTTTTCACAGTGGAGAAAACTAACAGATGCCATCTTAACCAGTGATTGAAGTTAACATCTACATAAATAGGACAGATAATATCGTGTTCCTCTGACCTCATGCATGGAAAAGAATAGAACATCACATGCAGGCTAATCCTGCCAAAGATGCAAAGCTGAAACAAATCATGAGAAAACTAAAAATGAGGGACATTCTAAAATATATCTGACTCATTCTCTTCAAAAATGTCAATGTTATGAAAAACAAAGACTGAATGCCACAGGTGATCCAGGGTTTTCTTTTGATATGAAGGACAACATAGGGACCAGTGGAGAAGTACGAGCGGGAGCTGAAGGTCAGATAACAGAATTACATCAGTGTTAATGTCCTGATTTTGTAATTGTACTATGATTATGTAACAGCATGTACTTGTTTTTAGAAAATAAACACTGAATTATTAACGGTCATCATGTCAGTAGCCTTTAAATGGTTCAGAGAAAAATGTGTGTGTGTGTGAATGATAAACAAACATGGAAATACATTAACATTTAGGGACTCTGGGAGAAGGTTTAAGGGCAGTCTTTGTACTATTCTTGTAAACTTTCTTTAAATCTAAAATCACGTCAAAGAGAAGTTAAAAGAAAAAGCAAACGGATTTGCAACATCACACTGTCAGGTCTGGGGCTCTTACCCCAGCCTGCCTGCCTGGGTTCAGAGGCCGTGCTCTCCTGCCTCAGGAGTCAGAGAGTGCGTCCAGCCCCCATGGATGCTCTGCCCTGGACAGACGGGCTCTCACCTCACTCACGAACCCACTACTGATACTGAGAGGCAAGGAGTTCTGTTTGCTTAGACTTCTCTCTCTCAGGTACTTTCACTAACGATGACTCTTACCTTCTTCTGACAGTGCAGTTCAGATGTGAAGTCTTGAACCTATTAATGTCGTTTGTGCCTCTCAGTCCTCTTCCAAAAGAGGGTCTAATAATACCCACATCTAGGATGGCTGTGAGGATTGAACGTAATCAAGAGGGGAAATACCTACATGTTGACAAACATGGTGGCCTTTCACAGTCATGTTAGCTGTGCTTTCCTTCTCCTTTGGTATCTACTATGACATGCGGGGTAGGCAGAGAGGGTCCAGGGAATTGACTGGATGGTGCCCAGAGCTTTCTCGAAGGCTGGATTGAACCCTCCCAAACTGCCTCTCTGCTCCTCTAGTTGTGTAAGAAACGTCCTGGTGCCCTTCATGTGCTCTGCTGCGAGGGTTGCAGGAGGGAGGTGAGGCCACCCCAGCTCCCCAGCAGCGAAGGAACCACGTGGAAGCAGACACACCTCTTTTCTCTGTGCTTATATTGCACGTCTACAGGATGCGAGAAGAGGACAAGGATCTGTCCTCTGTTGGCGTTTCTAAGTCAAGAGCTGCCGTGAAAACCTTTAAGTGGCAGCAGGCCTGCCACTGAAGAAGGATCGTTGGGTTTGGAATTTGAGTTTGTTAAAAAGTCATTATAAAATGCATAATCTACAGTGAAATAAACACTAAATGAATATTGTGTCGGGCATACCCTAAAGGTCATTCACACCAATCTACACGCTTTGTAGGTAAGGAAGGCAGACCTGGGGAGGGGGGGTGACTTGTTACGGCTGCAGAGTTATTTAGCGAAAAACAGGATGAGATTGGTTCTCTTGACATTTAGACAGCAGAACCCCACAGAAAGGGGGCTCCTTTGTGCCTTGGTCAGTTTCTCTAAGCCACTGAGAGTGAGTGGGGAAATTTCCCTTTCCTCCGCTCTAGTGCGATGGGCCAGACACGCAGAACAACCTCCATCTAAAGAGCCAAAAATCCGATAAATAAAATATGAAATAAAACTTTTAAATGCATCATTGGAGTGGCAAGAAAATAAGGACTCCTAAGAGGCCAAAGTAGTTAGAGCAGGAATGCAGGAAATAAGCAAGTACAATTTTAAGACAAAAAATAAAAGGAAACGACAAAAGATGATATGTTATTCATCAGTGCTGATCATTGAACTTTTCCCACTCTCTGACTTCCTGGCTCGTGGTAAGAACATGCTTGCTGGATCGCTAGGGGAACGACTCTGCCAGTGATTGGTGCAGGGAGCTGACAGCACCTCTTCTGGGCTAAGCATCTAATTCTCAGTGAGACTCCCAGCCCCCTCTTTCTTTTCTCTGGGACGACTGGCAATATCCTATGTAGTGTCTTCTTTGTTAGCCTGGGTCCTGGAGAGAATTGTCACGCAGCAGAGATGGAGCCAAGTCTGGTAGGACCTATGGGGGAAGTGAAGAGAAACACAAAATCAAAACCAGAAACATAGGCTTTGCTTTGTAAAGCGCTAGGACCTCGCTTGTTCCTGCAGCATGCCCTGCCTATCCGAACGCAGAAACAGTGTGATATTAACAATGTTGATGGCAATAAAATAATGCGAGCACACGTTCATGTGACTGTCAGTAGGTGCCAGACACTTGTCTAGGTGCTTTTCACATGTCAACTCATATAATCTTCTCAATAATCATGCAAGGTAGATATGATTATTATTCTCACTTTATGTATAAAGAAACTGAGACACAAAAGGGTTAAGTAATTTGTTTAAGGTCACAGAGTTAGAAAATGACAGAACTGGCATTTCCTTCAGTCAGAAGGAAAATTTTCCCTATTGGAAGGTCTAATATGAAATGTATGACACACAAAGACATATGAAGATATAGTTAAATAAAAAACGACTACATAAAGCTACAAAATATAACTCCTAGGTGGTTATAAAGATAAAAGAACTAAAATACTGAATGAAAACAGCCTATAGTTTGAAGAGCATGGAAACTGGATGTTTAAGTGCTGTAAGTTTTACCAGTATTCAAAAGCAGGGCTAACAGATAATTTTAAACTTTGAAAGATATTTGGCAAAACATTTCTAGAGCAGCCACTACAAAGCTAGCTATAGAGTGTACAATTTTCAAACTTGAGGTTAAAAGATAATGGATAGAGAAAAGTCTCAATCAATGCAAAGAGAGGCAAGAATGGGGAAAAATGGAAAAAGCAAGAAAATAAATAAAAATTAGGTGGTAGTATTAGAATATATTAGTAATTTCAATTTAAGTGGACTTACTCTCCATTTACAGCACAAAATTTTTAATGCTTACTATTCTTGATATCAGAATCAAAGATAGTAGAAGAAATGAATTAAATATCATTTGCCCTCATTTGCTAAAATCTCTCACAAATTATTAGCAAGAATAAATCAATGATCTAAAAATATACAATACCTCATGGACGGTTAGATTTTCCCAGACTGCAGTGTAGGTTTAATATAAAACATAAATTAGCATAAATTCATTGTATTAGCATATGATTAAAAGAGAAAAATGCATGACCTTCTTAATAGGTAGAAAAGAAGCATCCAGTAAAATTCAACATGCATGAGGGACAAAACTGGAATTGGAAGGGGCAGATACTAGAGACATGTTAAAATATACACCAGACAATGATGCTCACCATAGCCGCTTTCTTTCCATGATTTCCTAGAAGTCCAAGACAAGACGGCATAAATGCATGAGTGTAGAAAATGAAGAATATGACTCCACCATCATGCACACGTATACCGATTGTTTCCACACAAAATGCGAAGAATGTACCCAAAACTACTAGACTTCAACAGGGAGTTTTGCAAAGTTGATCAAAACAATATCATCGTATAAAATTCCGTTGCATATCTGTGGATTAGTAACAAGAGTTAGATAATTTAATATTAAAAATGATATAATTAAAATAACAAAATAGTATCTATCCACGTACATACATATAAGAGGATGTATAAGAGATTTTTAAGACTTAAGGGAAAAATTACAAAATTTAATTTAAAAGCATTAAAGAAGACCTAAACCAGTGGGAAGATGCACTGTTTGTGACTAGAACGACTCGAAAGTTTAAAACTATCAGCTTTTCTCAAATTTATCTACTCCTGTGAAAATCTTACCAAGACTTTTGTGCAACTTGGCAAACTGATTCTAAAATTCTAAATTTGATTCTAAAATTTTTATGAAGGAGGAAAAGTTAAGAAAAGCCAAAATGCTCCTGAGGGGAAAAAAATCAGAAAGTGAGGGCCATGACCTACTGGACATCAAGATCCTCATATAAAGCACTAACAGAAGCGTAGTGTCAATCTGGGGACAAACGGACCAATGAAATTAGAATAGAAATAGAAGAAACAGACTCAGAAATACATGGACACTCAATACATAGAATGTGCCAAGCAAATCACTGGGTAAAGAAGAGACTACCAATTAATGGTACCAGATAAAACACTATCTATATCGGAGAAAAAAGTTAGATTTCTCTCTCTCTAAATACAAAAATCAATTCTGGTTAGATTAAAGACTCAAATTTGAAAAAGAACCATCAAATTTTAGAAGATAATATAGGAGAAAATCTATGTGACCTTGGGTAGGGGGAGAGTTTATAAACAAGACACAAGAGCACCACCGTAAAATAAATCTTCATACATTTAACTACAAAAGATACCGTTTGTATTTAAAACTGTGCTAATATCGAGTCTTGGTAAGAACATAGAATGAAACAACCCACGTGATTCTTGGCGACTGTTTACATCTTATGATCTATTTGGAAAACTATTCAGAATTCTCTCCAAAGTCGAAGATACAGCTCCCTTACAAACAAGCAACTCCTCTCTTGCCTTTACTCTTCAGGGAATTTCTTACACATGTGTGAAGAGTCCAGTACAAACATGTCCATTGATTTGTAGTCGCCAAGAGAGAAGCAAACACAGAGCAACAACGACAGAATCACAAAGAGGAAGCGGCTCCACGGCGAGAGGGTGGAGGAGTAAACCATAGTTTATTGACACTAGGACTCAGCACACAGCAGTAAGCACCGAGTCAACCAAAGGTACACATCTCGGTGTGATTGAGTGACAGAAGAACTCATAGGATATGCTCCCATTTATACCAAACATGAACAATGTACTGTTTAGGAAAACACAGATAATTTGACAAAACTCTCAGGAAAAGCAAAGGAACAAGAAGTCCACAATTCAGGATAGTGATCACTCTCAGGAAGTTGGGCTGGGAACGGGATCAGAGAGCAGCCCTGGGTCTCGAGGCTGTGTGGGATCATGGACCCCCTGGTCACGTGCTTTCTTCCCTGTTTGGGTGGTGGTTATGTGAATGTTTATTTTAGCTACTTTCCTAACTTACATTTTTGTTATGAATATTCAGATTGGAGGAATTGCCTTGTAATTTCACCTATATCTTCTATTCAAGTTGATTTTCACCAAAAACCTATGAAAGTTTTGTTCTCTTAAAAAGTCACGCTAAATAATATTTCTCACTATTTATTCAAGATTTTAGATGAAAATGATGTGTTTTAAGATTCAGCAAATTTATCATTTAGTCAAAGTTGTCTGTTTTTGGCAACTTATAAATAGGAAAGTTTCGTTCTCCATGAATTGAAAGCAATTTAGTATAACCACCTTGGAAATGGAATCTGAAGTTGTTGGAGCTTCCAGTGCAGCCTTTTTCATGGAATTTCTCCTCATTCTCGCTCAGCGCTGAATCATGCCAGCCCTCGTGCCAGCCGCAGCACCGCTAGCACGGACCTTTACCACGTCCAACAAGAAGCCGTTGATTGCTAAGACTCCAAAATCAGTGGGTTTGCACCAGAGGCTGTGAATTTGTGGCTTTGCCCATCCACCTAGTGCCTATGTGACTTGATCAAAATTTGTGCCAGGTGGAGTGTGGGGAGATGGAAACTCAGTGATCCGTAAGAGAAGAAAACCTAATCCACATTTACTAGATTCTTGTACTGGACACTGGGAGGCAGAACAGTGAGTTCCCAAAAGTGTCTGTGTCTTGACCCATGAAGCCTGTGAGGATGTTACCTAACACAGCACAAGGGGCTTCGCAGTTGCGATTGATGATCCTGAGAAGGGAAGATTATCAGGTGGCCCCAATGTAATCACGAAGGTCCTTGTCAGAGCCAGGTAGGCATGTTAGAGTCGGAGAAGAAAGTGTGCTACAGAAGGAGAGCTCAGAGTGATGCCATTGCTGGAAGGAGCCATGAGCCGAGGAACGGGGACAGCCTCTAGACGCTGGCAGAAGCAAGAAGTGGGCTTCCCCATAGGCCACCAGAAGGAATGCGGGCCAGCCGACACCTTCATTTTAGCCATGAAGAGCCAGTTTTGAACTTCTGATCTCCAGCACCGTACAGTAACGAGGTTGTGTTGTTCTAAGCCACCATGTCTGTGGTAACATCTTATAACAGCAAAAGGAAGCAAACACAGATGCCTCTGGTGTGTCACGGAAAGTTCTCGTGACTCCATTTTTGACCCACTGCTACTGTCGTGACCAGTCCTGCTGGCTCTGTGCAGCTGCAACCACTCACGTGCCTTGTTGACGGTTTCTCTGATGGCTGCAGGAGCCCCCGACAAACATGTGCAGCCTGGAAACGCATGCCCTGCAGCGGCCCTTGACTAGTGGCAGGTGGCTGCTGGTGAATGAAAACTCCTCGTTTCTCCCTCGAGCAAAGAGTTCTAGGATGCATTTCACGACACTGCAAGGAAGGAAGGTCGAGCACCAGTCATCTGCACGGGTGACCAGCTCTATAACATCCTTGGACTAGTTTCCTTTCTTCCTGTTCTCCTCCCTGGACCTTCCGTCCTGCTCCCAGGGTCACTTCCAGACTAAACCACGTGCAGGCCTCCAATCTCAGAGGAACTCAGAGATAGACACGGTACCGATGCTTTACCTGAATCTTCTCGTTTTATTAAAATATCCACCCAGGAAGACATTCATTCACATCCCCATGATTTTATAAAGTGTCTTTAACTCAGAGAAATTGATAATTTGCAGAAGGTAATTCAAGGAACACAGAAGGCAGTTGCTGAGCCCGGGATCCACCTTGCAAGGCACAAGGTAGGCGGCTGCAAACCTCATGTTCTGTGATGTCTTGTTCACATTCTCAAACGCTCTTGGGAGAGAGTAAATGAGATCACAAGTGTGCAATTCTTGGTACAGACAGTTCTCAAAAAGCCTGCAGCTGCAGAAACCACGTCCTATCTTCAGGAAGGGAAAATGCTTCAGCCTCAAAGAAACATGGAAAAATTCAGCTGAGACTCCAAATCTCAAGTTCTGTGCTTCTTAGAATATTTTGTTCCCGTGGAAAAGAAACTGAAGAATTTGTGTTGGCCAAAAACTGTGTAGAGGGAGAAGAGGAATCAGCCCATCACATTATGTTCCGAACGCAGAAGAGCAGCAGAACCCGACTGCCCCGCCCCAACTAGCACAGTGAAATTCTGGGAACCAGAGTCATCTGTCACGTCGGGCTTGTCACATTCTGCTGAAATAGGACGCATTGTCTAATTTGCAAAGTTCTCTTGTGGAAAGAGTCTTAAAATGTATATAACCTCTGTCCCAGTAATTCCATTAGGAACTTATCCAACCCCAAATCTAAAATGCAGAAAAATCGACATGTTGGATGCTTATGGCAGCATTCTTTAAAATTATGAAAATTGGAAGCACCAAAGGTCTCCAAAAACAGACTAACAGTTAAGCCATATAATACACTCATACTACGAAATGTAGCAATTGGATACTCAAAATATATTTTATATGGGAAATTATTTGTGGTGTAATATTTAGTTAAAAAGGGAGTGGACTAAATTGTATTTTGTAAACCAGTACCTCCACATTTTTATGAGCCTGAAGGATAAGACAGGCTATTTTTCTTTAATTGTTCGGGCTATGGTGAATTCAATTTTCTTAAAATGTTTTGATCTTTGAATTTTTTTATGATGATCTCTAATAATAACTAACAAAGGTACAAGTTTTAAAATATTTTTATGTCTTTTTCTCAGGAATAAAATCACGTATCAACAATTTGTCTTCAAGTATCCTAAAGTGTTGTTATGCCATTTGGCACGGACAGGTATTTGAATCCCTCCTAAAGCTGCATGCTGGCCTCGAGGGAGGTGAGGGGGCAGACGGGGATCCTGCTCTGTGTCTGTTCCCCTGTCCGTTTATTCCCACTTTTGTTTCTGCTCGATGTTCTTGACCCCTGTAATCTACCCTCCACCTTGCAGCCACAGGGAACTTCCACCAGGCAAATCTAGCCATGAAACTCCTGTGAGAAAAGCCCTGTGATGGCTCCCTCTTGTCATCAGGATAAAGCCTGTCTCAGTTAATTCTCTCTCAGTTGAGAATATCACACTCAACGTCAGTATGTTTAACAAAAAGGATAATTGATCGTCTTACATTCCCGAGAGGAGACCTGGGGGGCTAACAGAAGTGAAGACAGATCCATAGGACACAATCCTCAAGCTACGGCCCTGGGACTTCAAGGCCAGCTGACTTTCTTCCCTGAGTTTCCCCTATGTCTCTCCTCCTTCTTTCTGTGAATGAGCTTCACTGTCTGCTGCTGCCTTCGGGGTTCTCGGGGTGGCAGGCAACACGGCTGCTCTCAGCCTGAAGGGGATTCCTTCCATCATCCATGCACTAATCCTATGGGAGGATCCACTGGACCCGTCTGCATCACGTGCCCACTGCTGGGTCAGTCCCTGTGTCCAGAGGGCTGGAGTCCTAGGGCCACGCTGGGTCTCATGGTTCCCTCCCGCAGAGCGCAGGGGTGTGTGGGGAGACACACGGCAGCCATGAGGGCAGGGGACCCAGGGGCCTTCGTAAGTAGACCGTCTGCTGCTCCGTCCTGCCTGCTGCCACGCTTGTCGTGCCTACAGAGCTGCGGGCATTCTGGAATATTCCATGCTGGTTTACAGTCTGTTCTTTGGTAAGGGTGTTTCCCCCATTTGGAAACCTGTGACTTATCCACGTTTCTCACCTAGAAAATGTTGTTCTTTCTGTTTCACTTCCTCTGAAAGGTCTTTCCTGACTCCTGCTGGCAGATGCTGACCTGCTACTGGAGCCCGCTCTGCGTCCCCCACCCCCCGACCCCCGTGCAGTGGGCCCCTGGGCCGCGGGGGCTGCCTCCTTTATTTTCCTATCCCAACACCAACAAGTCCCTTAATATACAAAAAATACTCAAAAGTGTGTTTATTAGATGTTAAATAAATTATCAGTTTTCTAAAAAGATATGTGATAGGGAAAGGAAGGAATTCAATCAATTCACTTGGACGAAACGGCTGCTCACATCTACAGGAAATCGCTGGACCCCTGCTCCATACTAGATACAAAAATCAATCCAGGACGACGGAAAACTTAAATGTCATAAGCAAAATTTTAAAATTTTTACAGTAAATACAGATCATGATATCTTTCCGACCATGGGGATTCATTAATACACATTTTTTAAAAGGAAATTTATAAAAGACTAATAAATCCAATGATTCTAAAATTAAGAGGTGTTCACCAGAAGATATCCAAAAGCATCTGAAGCTGGGTTTCCTAGAAGCAGGGCCCAAGACAGAACGTTGTGCAAGTAATTTACTGAGGACGTGCTCTCAGAGGAACGTTTAGGGGCCTGAAGAAAGCGGCGTAGGGAGGGAGGAGCCGAGCCGGGATGTGGTTTCAGCGGGAGTCCAGCTCCAGTCTGACCCCACGGGAAGTTCTGAGCATGAATTGTACCACAGAGCAGCCTTGCCTTGAGGTGAGCCGACCTACCTCTTCTATCTGTACGTCAGTCGGTTATCGGCTACTGGCTGATCCCCAGGGTGCGGATGAGGCAGATCGCTCGGCCAAGTACAGTTCTTTTGAGAAGGACACCGTAGCAAAGTATTAGCAGTTAACGCTCCTCCTCAAACAGCATTGACTAGGAAAGTCGAAAGACAAGATACAAACCAGGTGAAGACACTTACAATGCCTACAGCTGACAGAGGATTTGTACCACAAATGTGCAAAGAAGTTCTACAAAGAAATACCCACAGCCAATGTGTGAAGATATTCTCAATCTTATCTGAGGCTGGGGAAAGGCAAGTCAACACCATAGTGAGATGCCACTTACACGTACTTGACTGATAAAATGTAAGAAGCCTGACAACGATACTTATTGCAGAGAAGGTGGATCACTGGGTCCCTCACACCTTGGTGGGGGGTTTATAAATTGTTGTAACCACTTCATACAAGTGACTTGGAGTTTCCCTGTGAGGTTAAATATTTATATACCTTACAACCCAGCAATTCTACTCCCAGGTATATACTCAAAATAATGTTGAAATATTCACGGCAGCATTATTCATAATAGCGAAACCAAAAAACTCACCTGAATTTCTGTCAATAGAACAATCGTTAAACAAATTGCGGTACATTCACAAAATGGAATATTGTTCAGCAATGAAAATTAAGGAACTTCAACTATTCAAAATAGCATGGATCAATATTGGTAAGAATCAAGAAAATCAAGTTCCCAGAAGACTACAAATAACATGATAATTTTAACATGAAGTTCAAAAAAGAAAAAATGAACAAAACTAATTGTAAAAAAACAAAGGAATGACAAACATGAAATTCGTATTAAAGACACCTTAGGGTTGGGTGACACCAGAGGTCAGGAAGGAGGAGCAGGAGGAGGTGACACGTGCTGACAATGTTTTAGTTTAGGAATGAGCAGTGGATTCATGCTATTAGTCTTATTAATAAAAAAAATGAGCACATACATGTGCACAAATCAGGACACGAACTAGTGAGACTGTGATAAACCCATGGGTATGATTAACCCAATTTTGTGCTCCTGAGGTCTATTTAAATAAAAGGATAGCTCCAAGGAATAAAATTCATGAGCACATGGCTCTAAAAGTTCCACTTAATTGAATATAGTGCATTAAAAGTGAAGTCAGGGGCCGGCCCCGTGGCCGAGTGGTTAAGTTCATGCGCTCCACTTCGGTGGCCCAGGGTTTCACCAGTTTGGATCCTGGGCGCGGACACGGCACCGCTCATCAGGCCATGCTGGGGGTGCGTCCCACATAGCACAGCTGGAAGGACCTACAACTAGAATATACAACTACGTACCAGGGGGCTTTGGGGAGAAGAATAAGAAGAAAAAAAAGGAAGATTGGCAACAGATGTTACCTCAGGGGCCAATCTTTAAAAAAGAAAAACAACTGATTCACATGTTTAAAAAAAAAAGTGAAGACCAAAGAGGGGTTGGTTTTCCATTTCCCACTTATTTCCATGGAATACTGGGCAAGCCTTCTCTGAGCCCATCTTCTCACCTTCCTCTCCTGAAAAATGGGGTTAAAAATAGCTGTCCGCCCAGTCTTGTGTGGTTATCTTGAGATTCAAATGAGATCACATACATGAGCTCGCCGGGTAAATTACAGAGAGACGCACAGACAGACAGGTAGATGTACACACTCTTACAGATATGGGTGATGATGGCTGTAGAAGCGATAGTCACACCATCATCATCAGGAGCATTCTCCGGACGTGTGCTGTGTGCCAGGCCTGCAGCCAGGCATGGTCCAGCTGTAGAGATGTGCGTGTAGCTTGGAAGTGCAGTAAAAATTAATAAATGTTCATGGAGGAATAGGATGAAAGCATTGCTGGGCACAGAAGAGGGGACAATAGAGTGAATCAGAGAGGACTGAACAGGAGATAAAATTGTGGTAGATCTTGAAGGATGAGTAGTTTACCAAGAGAGAAGAGAGCAAGGCAGTCTGGGAGCTTGAGCAGCCTACGGCCTGAGGGGTTTAAGAAATGTTGGGTTTTTGGAGTTTCTGCAGCCAAAGTGAAATTCAGGTGGACAGAGAAGCAACCAGGGAGTAAATTCCTGGGAGTAAAGAAATCTGTTACACTTGTTACAACTTTTTTAAAAAGAACTCATTGCTTCTAATTTATCCTAAACCAAACATTTTTCCAAATATTCATAAGATCCCTTCCAGAGAATAAGCAAATTACTGAAATGTATTGTGTTTTCTGAATCTAAGGAGCTATGAAATCCATTCATAATTAACTTTTTTAAAAAGAAAAACATTTCATGACTCGTATGAATATCATTTGTATTATTATCATGAGATCATTTCCTTCATGCAGAGGAGAATAAGCTTCGGGCTCTGTCAGCCCCACCAATTCATTAAAACTTGTCTTTGATTCTGAAGAAACTTCCTAAGGTTTTCCTCCCTCCAAATTCCCTGCCAAACTCACTCTGTAAGTCAGCCCCGGGTCTCGTCTCGTGTTTATTCCAGAGTCTGAGAAAAACCACAGGGCCCACATTGCTTGGAGACCTTTCATTCCTGAGCTTTAAAAACCCCCCAACCAACAAAACCCCAAAGCTGATGGTAGTACTTCTTCCTACTGTGTCGACAGGGCCTTTTAACGTCTGTCTCATTGTAATAGTGCTGGGTGTGGACGGCTGGTTCTTGTACAACAGAGTCCGTATTTTGGATGCTTAAATACTTTAAAAGACAAGTGAAGTGCCCCATTGTCCCTTACTGTATTGGAGAAACGGTGAGAGAGATCATTCAGAACAGTAGTCACCAAATTTCTAATTCTGTTCTTTTCTCTATGGGCTCAAAATTGCTATTTCTTCTAGATTCAGATGGCTTCACCTTGGCAGAGAAAATAAACAACATTTGGAAGAGCACAATATATCCTAGGCTAATTTAGGGTCTTTTAGCAAATCTGGGGCTTCATTTGGTTTATTGAAACATCAGTACCACTTAGATGATCGAGAGAGAGATGGACAGGTGTCCTTCTGTAAATGTTGTCATTCCCTGTGGTTCTTCCTTGTCCAGATTCTCATCCTACTTCAAAGGCATTTTGTGGGTTATCTCATCTGCTCTCATAATTACCATCTCCAAGGTAATTATTTCTAAATTCCTACCTCACCCCAACCTCTCCCTTAGCTCCAAATCCATATACCCAACTCTGTAGATCAGTTTGAATGTCCCAAAGCATCTCATCTTACCATTTTCCAGAACAAACTCGTCTTTCCTGTCCTTCCCTCAACTTGCTCTTCAACCTGTATTTTCTTAAGCACCCCCAAACAAGGAGCCTGGAATGGTCCTTGACTCCCTCCTTCCATGGACCAATTTCTAAGTCTTGGAGATGGTTATCCCTAAAGATTTAAAAGATTTGTTCCTTTGTGTTTATTCCCACGAGCACTTCCTTAGTTCTGAGCTTTGTCACCCATGTCCCCATTACTATGATGTTCTCTTAGGTAAGTTTCCGCTCCTGTTCTCTCCCGCTTCACATACCCGCAGGAGTGCTCTCGATATAAATATGTCTCTGCTGCTTGAAACTTCTCATGGTTTCGTGTTGCCCTCGGGAAAAGTAAGTCACGCAGCTCAGCCTGGCATAATGGGCCATCCTGGCTGGCCAATCCTCTCTTCTGGCCTAGGACCTGTTACCTCTTCATATGCTGAGCGCACGAACTGCTGGAAGTTCCCAGAAGTTTCTGTATCTTGACTTTGAATGTTGCCTTTGCATGAAACATCTTTCTCTCTCTTTCCATTTGTCATATTCCTCCCTTTCTTTGAGAGCTCAGGTGTCATCTCATTTTAGATGCTTCTCCTTATCCCTGGAGAGAATTAACCACTTCCTCCTTCTCTGTGTCTGCAGACTTCTGTCCTCTACCGTAGCATCAACACACTGATGGCTTTTATTTATTCACAGGTTTATGTACCCATTTAATTATGAGCATCTTAAGCCAGAGACCCTGTCTTATACATCCTGTTCCTGGCACCCAGTGTCTGACCCAGAACAGGAGTCCAGTGGATATTAGTTCCATGGGTAAATGGATTTCTTGGAGAAAAAAAAATGAGCGTCATAAATGTGTAATTTTCTTTCTCCTATCCTCATTTCAGCCCAAGGATTACATTCTTCCCAGGATGATTGTGGAAATACCCACATTCTTTATGAAAACCTCCACCTCTCCCTGGCAGAGGTACTGTCTGTCTCTGTGGCCACAACAAGACAGGGACACAGGAGGGCAACAGTCCAACGTCAATACTGTTTGGAAGGCACGGTTATTTACCTCTGAATTCACCAGTTGCCTAAGGTCTTGTCGCTCGGAGGGGAGCTGTGACGCTTGTCCAGCCCAGGCCAAGCGGCACCAAGTCCACGCCGCCCTCTCGCCCAATCTCTCCTCCAGCCTGAGCTGCATGCTGGGCCTGCATTTCTTTTCTTCCAGTTGTGGAGTCTCTATTTCTGATTTCTTTTGATCAAATACAAGCACATACATCGTGGTCAAAACAAGCAATAATTTGCAGCCTAACCTCCTGCTTAATAAAGAAATCTTTCTCTCAAAGAAGCAACTAAGCATGCAAAGAAATAGCTTTACTAAAACATATATTCGATTTGCATCGCCAAATAGCATGTTAATCCATTTAGTCTAAAACACATGCCTTCAGGTTACTTCAGTATCTTCTCCAAGGAGGAGGATGGCGGTGGGGGGTGGGATGGAGTGAAGTTACATTACATTTGCATAGCCAAGTGCATAGATCCAGATGACTCTTCCCACAGCAAAGGGGTGACACGCTTCAAAATTTAACTGAAGTACCTCCTGCTTGCAAAATAGGAAAGCTCTGATATTACTTTTAAAATGTTTCTACTCGTGGAGGTTTTGAACAAAAAAAATCTTAAAGTCAAAGTAATCCAGAACAAATGAATGAGCAAACAATAACACAAGTCACAATAAAAACAACAAAGTCATAACGACAGCGATAGTAATATCATATAGAGCTATTTCCAAGTTTATTTTTTAAGCACTTTCATATGTTTTAATCTATTTAGTCCTCAAAATTACTCTTTGTGGTAGACGCGATTATTATCTCCACTTTACAGATATCTTAAATAAAACATTATTCAAGATAATCTCTGAGATGCAGGGACTAAGTTACTCTCCTGTGGTCACACAGCGATAAATGGGAGAGCTAGGATTCAATTCTGGATCAGAATCTATGCTGTTAACCGCTATAGGACGGCCTAAAGGAGTGATAAATACAATGTCATCTCATAAGTCACATGTACCTGTGTTTGCATGTACTCAATTCTTAAGCCACAATGAACATGGATTTGTGTGTACACAGGTGCACAGTTGTATGCATACACTACATATATAGACACATTCTCACGTGTTACATGCATAGACGTAGAGAAACAGACATACATATTTACATGGACACACACCAATGTGAAAATACACAATATGTGATAAACATAAAATAGAAATATAGCAATAGCTTTAGCAACTTTTCCTGCAGCAATCCATTGGGCCTCCTAAATGCAACAATATGAAAATGAGGGAAAAATTTCCCTTACAATTATATTTAGCAAATGTTTTCCAAGAAATATTGTTTAATCACTTCAGGGAAGCAAAACTTTCTAAGGCTGCAGCCAAGTTAAACTTCTGAAAATTGTTTTTGTAATGTTTCCCCAGTGAGATCATATTTTCATTGCCCTGATGAAATACAGGTGCAAAGTCTGAACACGCCAGCCCCGTCAGCCCGTCTCCCGCCAGTTCCTGCTTAGCATGGCTGAAATCCTTCCACCTCCTTCTTTTCCCTCTGTCCTTTGCCTCAGAATTTATTGGACTCATGTGATTCTAATGATGTCCATGAAGGACAAACAGGAGGAAATAGTATTTACTGAATGCCTACTATGTGTCAGTAACTTCAACAAGCATTATTTCCTTTAACTGACTCAGTGACATTGTGTGGTTGGTGTTATTTTTATAGAAGGAGAAACCAAGAGAAGTTAAGAAACTTACCCAGGAAATCTGAACTATTAGGTGGTGGATCCAGGAGCTGTGGGGCTCCCTGGAGTCACAGTGGAAAGAAAGGAGGAATAGAGTTGTGGATGCTGTTGTCGAAGGGACAGTATTCATTCTGCTGTAACTGTTGGTTTTCTATGTACTCCTGGAGGAGAATAACCTTACTCATATTGAATCTCCAGCCATGTGCACTGTGCTGAAACAGTTCACTGGGTCGTTGTTTACTTTTTAAAAAATTGGTTTAAAAATATATTACAATGTCCAAGGGCGACCACGTGTCAGACATCTTGCTGTCTTTGTCATACCCCTTCTCTCCTTCGATGGACTTCAGCATGGCATTCTCACGTTGTGCTGGAGGAAACTGAGGACGAGAGGGTAAAGAAGCTTTTCTGATGACACCCACTGAGCTTGGAAGTGACCATTTGGAATTGGTGCTCTTTGCACGCTATGGGAAGTAACTCATTACCAGGACATTAGTGTTTAGATAGTTTGAACCAAACAGAAAAGGAAACTATAGTCTCCCTGCCTATCTAAATTGCCAGTGCCAGTTCACAGCCCAGATGGAAAGACATTTACTCCTAATTATGAGGGGAGGTCAAGGCATCCTTCCTGTTTTCATAGACGGGTGGCGGCACCTCCAGCCTGGACCCCGTGCTCCTGAGCTGAGGGCCAGGCTGCCAACCATGGAACGGAAGAGATTCAAACCCACATATCCCCATGTAAAAAGTAAAAATCCTTTTTTGCTTCTTAATTCAATCACATACCCAACTGGCAATCTCGCATATCAAAACGGGAATCCTGGGAGGCCGTTGGAACGTGCAGATCAACAGAAGCTCATTAGCATCAACTTGCAGCCATCCCGAACTGATTGGCAGCACAGCTGTAGGGACCCAACAAAACCTGCTGAGTCGCATGTTTGTCAGGCCACCTGCCACTTGGCAGAATCCAAAATAGTGCAAAGCACCATGCCGTAATAGCGCGATAACCTTAGCTTGCGAGGAGCAGGAAACAGACATGTTCGGATCCTGCAGTAATTAGTACCTCCTTCACCTGACACCAGTTCAACAATAGGCTCATGGCTACCTTCCTCCTCCAACATGCTGACGTCTTAATTGAGATTGACAGCTTCTTCCTGAGGCTGCTGGTGCTCCAGGAAGTTTGCAATCTTCCTCGGATCACTCCAGGCTGCAGGCAACGAGACTCTGGGACGAGTTCGTTCCAGCCTCCTGGAGCCTGGCTCTTGTTTCTTAAATCAAGGGCACATTTTAGAAATAAACACAAGACATTGGGGCAGGTACAGGGAGCGTGGAAGCCGGAGATCTGGCTGGGTGCTCTCACGTAAGTCACCTGACATCCTTCACCTCAGCCTCCTCGTCTGAATTGGGGCACCTTCTGGAGTTATCATGAGTGTTGAATGTGGTAATGTGTGAAAGTCCCCAGCACGAAAGGGGCTCAGTAAATGGCAGCCATTGTTCTTTCTATAGCAAGAAACACAGATACACACACACCAGAGAGCAGAGGGGCTGACCACTTGGGTCCGATTTTTACGACATGTCACTGGAAACTATTGTAATAATATTTATGGATCAAATCACCATTGCTTGTATTTGGAAACTCTGCCAAGTACATTCTAAACCTTTATTCTTTCTAAGTCTCCACCTCATATATATAAGGAAACTGAACTTTAGTAATAATGAGGATGATTGCTAACATTTATTGAGAAATAACTATGTGCCAGACGTTGTGCTAAGTGTCACACATGCATGCTCTGATCTAACCCTCGCAAGCCCAGGAGATGAGTACCATGAGAATCTCAAACTTAAGATGAAAACATCCAAGGCTCAGGGAGGTCTAGTGACCAGTAACCTCAGGGAGGTCAACGTTGACCCAGCACTGTCTGTCCTCCTGCATATTTTAGATGACGCAGATATTAGTTATATTTTACACTTGGGTCGTGCTTCCTTGTTTTCAGAGAATGGGGTTCCCTATTGGCAAAGCTGCAAGGAGAGATCGAATACTCCCTCGGTTGTAGCAAAGATGTATGCAGCAAGTGTAGTTTGGGGAGAGCGTTAGGCTTCAGCTTGGCGGTTTGGAAGATCCATTCCGACTCTGAGAGACTCTGATCGACATAATACATTTTGCAGTTAAGTGAAAAGTTATCTGAAGTTTGTTTCAGTTCTAGTGGGTAAGGCAGGTGAAGTGGTAGCGGCTTCAGTTTGACACAGTTTGACAGTGGAGACCCCTGAAGAGCAGGATTGTGGGGTCTGCGCTTTGAGTGGAAGAATCAATCTCTTGGATTTGGGAACGTCAGCTCCACTGATCCACTTCATGCAGATGTTCTGAGACAGCGTGGGCCTAGTTTTTAATGGAGTCTTGGTGTTTTGAACACCCAGGTCCCTCTGACCGTCTGTTAGTGGACCGTCTGCAGTCAGCTGAGTAAGTTCCCTTTGTGTGGTCCTCTGAGTCACTCACCGGTCCCTCCTACCACTGCTGATGCCTCTGCTGCCTTAGCCCGTGAGCTGTGAAATGTCTGAAAAGTGTATGACCCCTGGAATGGAGAAATCGCCAAGTGGAGAGAGCTATGAGGCCCCTTCTGGCTCATGAGGAGAGCATGAGAAGGAGATCGACAGACCATGAACCAAGGAGATGTCATTTCTACTCCAAATCGCTCTTAACCATTGACTCCTTTCTCAAAGTACGTTTAGGTGGGAAAGTGGAGGCAGAGACAGCCTGAGCCCACTCCATACAAGAAAGAGAAAAATAGAGTCATGAAAATAAGTAGGGTCATTCGAGCTGTGGTGTCCCTTGTTGACATTACCAAATAAAGAAGTGAAACACGAGTGACAACACTGTGGAAGTGTCTGCAGCGTTCAAGGAACTCTGGCGCAATGAATCATTTGACAGATGAAAAAACTGAAGACTCAGGCTGGCCCGGTGGCCCAGTGTTTAAGTTTGGGTCCACTTTGGTGGTCCAGGTTTGGTTCCTGGGCACAGACCTACACCACTCATCTCTTAGGGCCATGCTGTGGCAGAGGCTCACATTAAAAAGAACGGAAACAAAAGAGGAAGATTGGCAACAAATGTGAGCTCAGAGCAAATCTTCCTCAGGAAAAAAAAGGAAGAAACTGAAAACTCAGCGTTGGACAGGGTGACAGAACTGGCAAACAATGGTGAGGAGATCAGAGCCAGTCCTCAGCTGTGCTCACGTTTGCACTCTTGTTGCTAAACAATTCTGTCTCTTAGTCTGGGAGGCAAGAGATGTGTCAGCTAAAGAGAGGAGGACGTCGCTGTGATGCAGACAGTGCATTCCCCCTCTGTTGTCAGTGCCCCGGGGCAAGTCGCTGATCCTAACAACGTTAAAAGCTGGACGTGCAATAAGCACTCAGCATAAATGCTCATTTAATTCTTACCCTGCCCTCCCAGGGGGATGTGATACGTCTATTTTACAGATAAGGTTCTTGGAGGTTTAGTAGTTTTTCCAGGAAATATCTGGTGTCTGGGGTGCAAGGCTGGGTCTGTCAGGCTCCAAACCCCAGTTTTTGATGGATAATCATGGAACCTCAGTTGTGGGAAATTAGTTTTCAAAACAAACGAATACTTTAGTGAAAGCACTGCTGTGGGAGGTGAGCTGAAACGGGGAGATGGGCACTCGGGGGACGGACTAGGGGGCGTTTTGCTGATGCGTTAGGGAGCGGATGGCAGTGGTGAAGGTTTATGCCATAACACAGGAGCTGCCACAGCAAGAGACGGTGAACTAGGCCGCTCATCAACAGCCAGCCGCCGGCCCCTTGTCCTAAGGGCACTAACCCAGTTCCTGTGGGCTCCACCTGGTGACCTAATTCCCTCCCAAAGGCCCCACCCCCGAATACCACCGCACTGCCATGGGGGTTCAGCATATGGAACTTTGGAGACAAACATGAGGTCCATGGCATCCCCCTTGTGGGCCTCCGGGTGCTATCTGGGGGCCTTGGCTCTGCGGCTGCCTGCGTGTGCCTGCCGGCGGCAGGAGGAGGAATGCCAGGTTCGAGCAGTCGGGCTTTTCTGTTTAACATGAAGCCACTGTAGGGTTGGCCGACAGAGCCTGACAGGCGTCTGAACACAGAGGAGAAAGCGAGGAATTGTGGGGTCTGGGAGGCCACCGGCTCACGCAGGAGACGCTCACTCAGGATAGGCACCGGGAACTCTCAAGTCTCGTTAGGTACTAGCAAGATTTCTCTGGGCCAAATTTTGTGTTTTTGAAATGCTTTATCGGCGGAGAAGAAAAGGAAAAAGGAAAAGCATAAAAGGAGAAGAAAAGGCTCGCTGATGGAGAGGGGATGGCAGAGGACAGGGAGCTGCCTAGGGCTGCTGGTCTTATGCCAGGCTCGCTGGCTCTGCGCCCACCCTCCCTGGTGCGACGGGATGAGGGTGCCCCCAAGTCCATGCGTCGAAGCCCCAACCCTCAGCGGGACAGCATCTGGAGACGGGGCATCAGGAGGTAGAGTTAAATGAGGACAGGCCCAATCGGGCGAACTGTGGCTTTCTAAGAAGAGGAGAGCCAGCTCTCGCTCCCCATCACGTGAGGACACAGAAAGAAAGAAGGCTGACGTCTACAGGCCAGGACGACAGCCTCCCCAGATCCCAGCCATCCTGGCACCTGCTTCAGGCCTCCAGTCTCCAGACTGTGAGAAAGTAAACTTCTGTTGTTTAAGCCCCAAGTCTGTGGCATTTTGTTACAGCAGCCCGGGCTGACTGATACACCTGGAATATTCTATGGGGCTCCCTTTTACGACCCAGCTCGCCTGCTGGGTCTGTGGGACACCGTGGAGCACAGGGCACACTGGGAGAGCAGGGCTCCCAGTGACGGACTCAGAGAGGCCCAGGCTGAGTCCTAAGTTTTGAAAAAATAACAGCTGTCAGTTATTGAGCACCAAGTGCCAAGCGATTGACCTAAGATAGAGAACCCTGGGGGACAGTGCAATTACCCACATGGCAGGAGGGGGAGGCTGAGGCCCCGAGAAGAGTCCTGAGCCTGAAGGCCTCATGTCAGTGTATGTCCGAAACACTGGATTCTGTCAAGAAAAGTCCTCTTGACTCTCTGTCCTCGGCTTTAACTGGGCCTACTTCATGCACTGAAATTAAGAAGACGCGGTCCCTACTCTCGAGGGGTTTCTGATCCTGGTGCTTGTGGCTGGGGGCTATTGGACGTTGGAGCTGCAGAGAGATGAATGGTCAGCATGCAGGGTGTAAGAAGGGCCTTCCGGACGTCCTTGACCAGAGCCCGCTCTTCTGCAGGTGACCTCGCAGAAAGCCCCAGAGGGGCAGCAAGGAAGACCTTCCGTACGGTTGGTCAGAAATCCTTCAGATCGGGACTCCGAATCTGGGTCTTGGTTTTCTGGGGTTCTGATTTCCAGTTCCTCTTGCGATATACCTCCTTGTCACCTCTGTCACCAACAGCTTCCTAACACGCGTCTGTCCTGCTTTCTCCCCGCTTACTGACCAAAGCTGGTACCTGCTGTTCGGCTTTGGTACCCATGTCCTCTGCCTTTGGATGCTATTTCTGGCCCACAGAACTGTGACAACAACAGTACCTGGCATTATTAATTCCTGGGGAGATCTGGGACCCAGCACATTTTTATTCAGCCTTGTGTAATCCAGGAATTCCAAAATAGGTGCATGAGGGCAGAATGGGGCCTAAGGCCCTTGGCCGGTGCAGAATTCTTATTCTCAACAGTTTTACTGAGGTGTAATTTGTGTATCATAAAGTTAATCCATTTTAACTGTATTCCTTACTGATTTTTAATAAATTTAATGACTTTCCATCACCTCCCACTAAAATACGTGCAGTCCTTTCCTATGCGCACCGTCCGCCCCGGGCAACAACAAATCTTTTTGTCTCTTTCGGTTCACCTTTTCTGGACATTTCCTGTAAATGTAATCATACAATATGTGGCCTTTTTGTGTGGCTTCTTTCACTTAGCATAATGTTTTTGAGATTCATTCTTGTAGTAGAAATGTCAGTATTTTGTTCCTTTATGTTACAAATAGTATTCTGTTGATGGATGTTCTGTGTTTGTTCATCCCTTGCCCACTTGATGGACATTTGGGTTGTTTTCCCTCTTTTCTCTTGTAAATATTACTCTTTGGACTCCTGCTCATGCACGAGTTTCATTTCTCCTGCACAGATGCCAAGGAGTGGAATTACTGGTCATATGATAACTCTATGTCTAACACTTGAAGAAACTGACAAACTGTTTTCCAACATTGCTGCATCGTTTCCCATTCCAATTTCCAGTTTCTCCACATTCACGTTAACACTCGTTTTTGTCTATTTCTGATTACAGCCATTCTAGTGGGTGTGAAGTTATATCTTACTATAGTTTTAATTTGCTTCTCTAGGGCCTAATGATGTCCAGCATCTTCTCATGGGCTTATTCGGCATTCATACATCTTCTTAGGTGAAATTTATTCAAATTTCTTGTGTGTTTTTAAATCAGTTTATTTGTTTTCTTTACTGAGTCATAAATGTTGTTCTATTCTGGATACAAGTCCCTTATCAGATATATGATTTGCAAATATTTTCTCCTAATCTGTGACTTATTCTTTTTACTTTTTTGGTGGTATCTTTTGAAGTGCAAAAGTTTTAAATTCTGATGAAGTCCAATTTGTTATTTTTATATTTTACTCCTTGAGATTTTTATGTCATATCTCAGAAATACTCGCTTGCACAAGGTCAGACTATCCTTCCACATTGAATTGTCTTGACTCCTTTGTCAAAATCAATTGACCGTAAATACGACGATTTACTTCTGGACTCTCCACTATGTTCCATGGATCTATCTGGGATCCTTGTGCCAGAATCATACTGTCTTGATTGTTGTTGCTTTGTTGAAATCAAGAGGTATGAATCCTCCGGCCTTGTTCTCCTCTTTCAGGATTGTCTTGGCTATCTGGATCCTTTGCATTACCATTGATTTTAGGATTAGCTTGTCAATTTCTGAAAAAATGCCAGCTGGCATCTTGACAGGGATTTCTCCGAATCTTTGAAGCACAGTATTTTAAAGCTTTGGAGCTTGAAATTGAGTGCTTTTAGGAGGCACAGCTGCTTTCCAGTTTGCCCAGATCTCCACCACTTTTTATCGCTTTATTCCAGACTCTTCCACACACTACATGACCCGGCTGGTCCCTAGAGCATTTGAACTTTCAACCCCAGGTCTCCAGCATGGACAGCATGCTGAGAGGTGCAGGACGGATGATAAAGGTGGGTCGGCCTGAGCTTGCTGTTGGTGAATAGCTGTCACCAAGCACTGGTTCCCAAGCACAGGCCGTGGACTACCTTTCTAGGGATTTTTAGTAAGGCTCCAAACAAAACTGGCAGCAGGAATCCTCAAAAGTTTGATAACATTTTAGCTCATTACTGGGCAATTTCATGCTTGATGGTGTTTCAGAGCCTTTTCGTGTGCACTGTCCTATCCACATACTTGCAAAGTAGGCATTATTGTTCCTGTTCTGCAGACGGCCCTTGAATAGAGCATTTATTTTCCCCCAAGAATCCGGGCACCTTTTTGCTTTTTCCTGGACTCAGTGTTTCTATCTGAAATCCCGTGGCATTCTCTCTGGACCTCTCTGAGGATGCAGAAAAATTCACCTCTTGTTTTACCCATTTATGTACACATGTTACCCTTTACTAAATGGAGACTTCCGAGGGGACAGACCTGTCAGACTCACCAGTGTCCCAGGACGTACCTTCCACAGTGAAGATTGAGTGTTGCCGTGCATTCATATCTGCTGTGTGAGTGAATATTTCAAATGATCATTAACTGAGATTTTCACATGAGGGATTTCTTCTGAAGAGGAAGGACTTTGGATCTCACTCTATATTTCCAATAAAAATTCTAGAAAATTTAAAATAAAACATTATGGAGATCTTGGGCTACTATAAACTTTCCTTTGATAGGCTGAGAAAAAGCAAATTCAAATAAGTTCTAACATGTAGAGTTTCAAAATTCATCAACAGATTATAACTACGTTAGGCAAGTGTCTTCCTTCATTGGTATATTTAAAAAAATCTTTTTTTTCAGGGTTGTTTAAGAGCTTTCTAAACCCTCCCCTCACCATCCCTGTGCCTGGGCTCCTTTCTGGTTCCTTCATCCCATCATGGGTTCGTGAGACTAGTCCACGTGTGCCCCTGTCAGTTGTCCCGCATGTGGATGGATACGACTCTGCTTGGATCGCAGTTTGATGCTGCTGTCAACACCCCGATGCGGGACTCGTTCTGCCAGCTGCCGAGGCTGCTCGCTCTGAGCTGTGAGTGAACGTGTGCGCTGGAGCAGTTTTGTCTCTGCTGCTGCTGAGTTCTTACTTTTCTTCTGAAGAGCAATTTGGGAGCGAAACCATGACTATGACATTTCATTTTATTGACTTGTTTGTTCTATTGGTAAATCAAGAGTGCATTTTATGGCATTTTAAAGCTAGATGAACGCCAGAATTGAACATCAAGTTGCTGTGGTCTCAACCATAATTTTTAAAGTTTTCCTTTTTTGTTTGCTGCTCTGAGAACATGTTGAGATTGTAGCAGGAGGCCCTCTAGGATCCGCAAACCCACACGCTGTGTGAGCCGGGCCACAGCGCACAACCCACTTGAGCACCGGATGCCGGGTGCCTCGCGTGGTACCCGTGTGTTTGTGCTGAAGCAGAAAGCAGTTTTCTCTCTGCGTCTATCCATCTCTGTGCTCTTCTCTTTGCTTTTCTACTTCTCAGCTCAGAGGTCTCCAGACATCTCTGAGCTGATCAGGTTCACATGAAAAATGTGACTGTTGTTGATATCCCTAGAGGTCGGAGGGCTGCCTTCCTCTCACAGAGTGATCTAAATGTCCCAAGGATGCTGGGAACGAATTCAGGCCCCTTCCTGATTGGGATGCTGCCACCGCGTGGTCAGGAGCTA
The DNA here is from genome assembly GCF_041296265.1 of Equus caballus. NCBI lineage: Eukaryota > Metazoa > Chordata > Mammalia > Perissodactyla > Equidae > Equus > Equus caballus. The sequence goes on from NC_091688.1 coordinate 104,739,106, forward strand.
ACTCTCAACAGAGACCTTGATCGTGGAGGTGACTCTAAGGCCGGGTGTCAGGCAGCTCGGCTTACTAGACATTTACAAAGTATTCAAATGTAAGTATTAGAAGACGTCCTTTTATTCATTTGATCACTCAAGAGATAAATATGGAGCACCTACCATGTGCCAGTCCCTGTGCTGGGAACTGGAGATAAAGATGACGACTCGGTCTCTGTCCTAGAGAAGCTTACAGTACAATTGGGCAGGAAAGCGCAGCAGACGCAGACGTGCTGTGCTGAACGCTGTCCTGGGGAATGAGGAATGTGCTCCGGGAACAGAGGAAGGAGGGAGAACATTGCCTGGAGGTTGGGAAGCATGTTTATTTTGTTGGTCTGCATCCTCTTTCGTCACTGGAAGCCCTGAGGACAATTTTTACACATACTCATTTGGCAAGATAATATTTGTAAAATATTTGACTGTCCTCAGATCGTAGGGGGAACGATTCATATGGCATAGCACGGCAGGAAGCAGAGTCTAACACTGGGGGAATACTTTCAAAGTCCTTACAGTCGTTGCTGAAATGATCTGGAACGACTAGTTACTTGGTGACAATGGATGCCAATTGCAGCTCGCTGGACAGACAGGTGCTCCATCTGACTGAGCATCTTCTCCTTAACTCACTGGTGTTAAGAAGCCCTTCTTCCCTCCCTTCCCTTTCGTCTCTCCTCCTCTCTCATCCTCTCTCCTCAGCTGCAGTACTTTTGGAGTAGTTGCCATGTGTTAGACCGCGTACGAGGTGCTGAGCACACAAAGATGCTAACACACTCCTGCAGGGTTGACAAAGCAATAAACAAGTGAGCTCTGTTCACCGGGACACACGCTCCAGGGGGAGTGTGCGCCACGCTGGGTGCTTCAGGAAACAGTAACTGCGTCCTCCTCCAGGGACTCCAGCAAGGCCTCAGAGAGGCCGCGATGCTGGAACAGGGTCGCGACAGGCATTCTCGCCTATTTCGTATGTAAGGTCTTAATCACGATTTGACTGTTTGCTGGACAATTGTAGCAATCTATGCAATTCTGAGTTGTCTTCATGAGCATAATGTACAAATTATAAATTAAAGTTCCATTCCTGAATCCACACATTTAATATAAAAACTAATTCATGAATGTTCTTTTGAAGCATTTTTTTTATGAAAGCTAGATAGGCTGAGGCTCCTTGAAAATAAATTTGATAAAATTTAGGTTAACATTCTTTGTGCTTGATGTCCTTTGAAATATAAAGAGCCACTAAAAGATTTTGAAATGCTCTTCTAACAGAAGGGTAGTTTCTACAGCAATCACATAAGGTCATGTGATCTGCTCAGGTCCAACTCCAAGGGGCGTTATTCACAAAGAAAGACTACGGTAGGAATTTCCTCCTGTGACGTGGGCACTGTGATAGTCCTGATGGTTTCCAAGATGATCTCCTATTTGGCCCCTCTTTGTCTTTTGCATATGTATGTATGTATGTATACACACCTACATCCACATATACACACATGCATGTGAATATATACATACAAAAATGTATACATATATGTATGTGTATATACACTTTTATATGTTTACAAATGTATGTATGTAAATATAGAAAAGTATACATATCCTAAGTGTATAACTCATTCAGTTATTGCAGAAAGAACAAACCCATGGAGTAAAGATGCAGACAAGAAACAGAACCCTACCACAGAGTTCTCCTTGTCGTTACTCCCATGAAGTTAACAACCAGCTGGATTCTGAACAGCGTTGATTAGCGTTGTCTCTGCGTGAGTGTGTGTGAATTAGCTCTATATCTCTGATGTATTTTTTAATACTTGCTCTAAGGTTCACAATTTGCATCTTTAACTTCATCTCAGTCTACATTTAAACAATGCTATACTGTTCCATTATAATATTAGACCCTACAAGAGTATCTTCCACTTTTACCTTCTGTCCTTTGTGCTATTACTGCTATAATTTTTATGTATATTTGTGTTTTAAGCTCCCAAATATATCATCATTTTTGCTTTAAACAGTTATCTTTTTAAAAAGTTAAAAAAATGAGAAAATGAATACCTTTGGGAATTATCTCATAGTTCCCTTTCTAATTATCTTCATTCCTTTGTGCAGATTCAAATTCTCATTTTATTCATGTTGAAGACCCCCCCCTAATTTTTTTGTGGTGATGTATGCTGTGATGAACACTTTCAGCTGTTGCCTGACATTGTATTTATCCTACCTTTACTTTTGGAAGATAGCTTTTCCTGGGCATTGAATTCTAAGTTAATAGTTTAAAAAATATATTTTCTTATAGCACTTTAAAAATATTGTTCCATTGCCTTATGATTTCCATTAGTTCTCATGCAAAGTCAATATTGATTATTATTTTTATTCCTCTGCATGTAATGTGTTTTTACTTTCAACCATATTTTAAGATTTTCTTCTTAATATCAGTATTGAACAATTTGGTTATAATATGCCTGCTTTGGTTTTCTTTGTATTTATCCTTCTTGGGGTTTGTTTAGTTATTTAGATCTGTGGGTTTATGTATTATCAAACTCGGAAATATTTTGGCCATTATTTCTTTTTTCTATTTTTTTTTTTTGAGGAAGATTAGCCCTGAGCTAAGGACTGCCAATCCTCCTCTTTTTGCTGAGGAAGTCTGGCCCTGAGCTAACATCCGTGCCCATCTTCCTCTACTTTATATGTGGGACGCCTACCACAGCATGGCTTGTCAAGCAATGCCATGTCTGCACCCCAGATCCGAACTGGTGAACCCCAGGCTGCCGAGAAGCAGAACGTGTGCACTTAACTGCTGCACCACTGGGCAGGCCCTGGACATCATTTCTTTAAACATTTTTTCTGCCTCCTCTGTGTTAAACACCAATTATGTGTATGTCAGACCACTTAATATTATCTACAGGCTAAGCAGCTTTGTGTTCATTTTTTAAAAATTGTGTGTGTGTGTCTGTGAGTGTGTGCTTCATTTTGGATAGTTTCAATTGCTTTGACCTCAAATTTACCAATATTGCATTCTGCAATGTCTGATTTGCTGTCAAGACCATCAGTGATTTTTCATTTTAGGTAATGTCATTTTCACCTCAGAATTTTCACCACTTAGTCCTTTTTCCTCAGTTTTACTTTCTCTCCTCATTATGTTAATGCTTTCCTTTAAATTTTTGAACATGTTTGTAAAAGCTGATTTAAAGCCTAGTAAGATGCTATCATCTTTGTCATCTTTTTGCTTATTTCTATAAACTGATTTTCTCTTAGCTGTGGCTTCCATTTCTTTGCTTCTTGGCATATGTGGTAATTATTTGTTGGATACTTGATACTGTGATTTTTATGTTGAGTGTTCAGATTTTGTTTTCTTTTAAAGAATGTCCCAATTTCTTCCAAAGGACAAACAATTCACTTGCAGATTGTCTTAATCCTTTTGCAGCTTGTTTTTAAATTTCTTCATGCGGGCATTGAGATGCCTGTTCTAGGCTTTCTTAGTCATACCCCTAAAAGGTGAACTTCAAAGGTCTCTCTGGATGTTCCAGATGGTCAATAAGCTCTCTTCACACAGGCTTTACCCAGCTCTGTGTGAGGTCTAATAATTGTTCACTTTATAGCTCTCTGGTAGCTATTTTTTCCTGGTGGTTGTTCTTTGCCATGGCTCATGGGGGCTCACCTACGCATGCAGAACTCAGAATTCAGCCCATGACTCCAGGGGACTTCTATGCAAATTCCTTGAGGTTTTTCTCTGCATAGATTCCTCTTATCAGCTACTTCCACCTCCTTGATCTCTAGTCTCTGTGTCCTTAGCGTAGTGCCACTGTGATGCTCTGCCAGGGTTCCCCTCTCTAAGCCAGGGTCTGGAAGGTGCCTAGAGGTAGAAATATGAGATAAACATAGGGCACATTCTCTTAGCAAACACAATCCATGCTATTAGTTGCTCAATATTTGAAAACAGTTGTTTCATTTTTTTTCCCAGTTTTTTGTTGCTTTTGGTGGTAGGGCTGTTCCAGTGCCAGTTATAATATCTTAGTCAGAAGCAGAAGTTTTATTTCACCTATTTGTTATTTTACACAACTGCTATCATATATCAAGCACTCCTTGGTGGATGGCTTCTTTCACTCGGTATTATGTCTGGGAGATTCCTCCATATTTTTGCAAGTAATGGAAGATTGTTCACTCATTATTACTTTATAGCACTCAGTTATGTGAATACTCCACATCTCTTTTATCTATGTTGTTTTTTATGGGCTGCCTGTACACTTTAACTCATCATCAGAAAAGGAAATAAAACTAATATTTACTGAACTATGTGCCCAGTGATTTCTTCACAGTGTGGCCAACACTCATGTAATATTGCTAAGTACCAGGCATTGTTCTAAGTGCTTACATATATTAACTCACTCAGTCATCACAGCTACTTTATAAGATAAGGAATGTGATGATCAACGTCCCAGTGTCCAGACAGAGATACTGACGCAAGATTCAATTCCTGGGCCAAGGACGCACACAGAAATCACATGACCTGGCATTTGAGTGCAGGCACCTGGCTTTAGAGGATGTGATCTTAATTGTTATGCATATTGCCTCTGCGTGAGCAAGCCATTGCATTTAATCTCACTTAATTGTTACTACTGCTGGACACTGTCTCCATCTTACAGTTTAACAAGAATACATAGAGTTAATTTGTCCAGTGGACACGAGTCAGGGCTGTCACTCTAGTGTCTCTTTCCTACATTTATATCCTCTACCTCTAAGGCTTTTTTTTTCTTTCGCTTTTAATTTTAAAATAATTCTAGATTCACAGGGAGTTTCAAAGATAGAACAGAGAGGTCCCATGCACACTTTGCCTCATCTCCCCAGCTGTAACATCTTATATAGCTAAAGATCACTCTCAAAAAAAAAAAAAAAAAAACGACGCTGCTGTGGTCCACAGACCAAGCATGACTTTATCATGGCTTCTAAATACTCTAAAAGTTATGACACACAAGAGCGAGCCAATTAATTCTCTTTTCTGTAGACAATGGAAAAATTAGTTGAAAGGAACCAACACGGTACTGTGATTCTAGGAATCAAACTCTCAGACTTAAAAAATGGCTGGAAAGGGGTTAAATTTTCATTAATGGTGGGATTTGCCAGCAACATGTTCTAATGCAGTGCAACCTTATTACATACTAAAATCTCAACTCCATAAAAGGAGATGAGTTCAACTGTGAATCTGTGAGAAAACACATTTAAGTCACTTCAATACATGAAAGCAATTTCCATGTGAAAACTTATAGACTGGGACACCAAATTCTGAAACACATGGCAAGAATATTGCTTGTCCAACATCCCTCAGAAAATTGATGGCTGGCCTCTTTCTAAAAGTTTTCCATTCAGTCTACGGTAGAAGTTTTGCTCTGCAGAATTACAACTCTAAAAATCTTCTCATGGAATTCACTAGAAACCTAGATTCATGGCTCAGAAATGAGTGTGAAACCACTTAGCCTGTAAGGTGAGAGAGGCTTGTATTTGCTCTCGTTGGGCCTTAAAGCAATCTCTCCCGAGGTCCCCGATAGCTGCAGGTGCCTGAGAATGAGAATTGTGGCACGCTCACGAAAATAAATCTTTGTAACTCTTCCCAAGGTGGGAGACTGAGACCAGTCTCACATTCCTTTCAAATTTGAAAACCAAATTCTTGCCTCTGTTTAATCTAGAGTCTGTGCTATTCTGCCGAGTCTGTCCATTTCTTTCTTTATTACATTCACAGAGCACCTTTCCTCCAAAGCAATGTCTTTGTCAGAGCCGGCTCCTGGAGGAATAATTGATCACAGGGATGTTGTGAAGCCCACAGGGGAAGAGGACTAGCAAAACTCTTTCATATTAGAAACAGAAATGTCTTCCCAGGGTTTTTGCTGTGGAGACACTTGTTTCACCTTTTTTAGTGTGGTGACCATGGGAAATTTCTAAACTCTCGGAAGAGGTGGAACTCTTTATTTTAACATCCTTGCAGCCCTAAACAGCAATGCCTTTTCTACTAACTTGTCACAATCCAACAACAGATTAAAGGAGGAAAAGGTTCTTATTTGCCAACTTAAACAAGATAGAAAATAATGGAAACATCTCCGGGTCTTTGGAATCGGGCTCTGGCAGGTTTGTAGACATTTTGATTTGTAGATATATCTCTCAGTCTTTCCAGGCTATATCGTACCTCCTTTTCCCAGCACACTCCAAAAAACATCAGGCCAAGTTCAAAACTTTGAAAACACTTTGCAGATGTGTTTGTGTTGGGAGCTGGGGCTCCCTGACCTATGTGATGACAGGTAGGTGGCATCAGCTCAGAGCGGCAGATGTTCCCGTCTCTCCACTCTTGCCTTAACAATACATGACCACATTTCTCCATCGTGGATAAACACAGAAGTGCTCCAAAATATTGCCAGAAGAGGTTGCAAGGGAAAGCGAAGAAATATCACAGATGAAAGAGCATCAAGCCAAGAGTCAGGAAACTTGACTTCTAGTCCAGGTTGGTCACTGCTTGTTGTGGGACTTTGGACAATTCATTTAGTTTTCTCATCTAGAAAATGAAGCGGAAATCTTGGATGATCTCCTAGGTCATCTCCCCATCCAGCCTTCTAAGAAACTCAAATCAGATTCTTGGAAGTCCTGGTAAAGTGTGTGGTGGAATCAAACTTTGTGACCAACTTTTCATATTTCATTTATAACTGTCAACATTAAAAAAATATTTCTTGTATATATTTATTGTGCACCTTCTGTATGCCAGGTGCTATGCTAGGTGACTCAACTGTAAGTGTAAAAAAGAGACACACAGGTCCCTAAGTGATAGACAGTTTATAGTCGAGGGAGACAGAAATTAAATGAAAAAGTCAACAAATGCTTAATTAATTATAGTTGTGGTAAAACCTAGCCTAGAAAAACACAGGACGTTACTGAGAGCTTATAGCAGAATTTGGCCATCTAGGCTAGGTGCATGCTTCACTGGCTTTTCTTAGAAGTTCTCTTAGATATTCCAAGGAGCATATCTCTGTCACACACGTTTGTTTTAGGAAGAATCAGAGAGACCACAAGGCTACAGTTTATAAAGCACCCTCTTACCATGATTTATATCCTGAAACAGAGCCTGCAAGCAGCCATCACATCCTAACAAGGGCCTGCTGCAAGCTCCATGCAAAACACTGAACACCAACGTAGTGTCCTGACTTATTTTGGTGCTTCTGCTCTGGACTCTCTTTCCAAAAATGTTTGTAGTGAAAAGTCCTGGAAGATGGAGAGAGGGTTCCCTTCCAGAGCAAAGGGTGGATTTGCTTGCAGTCTTGGAAGATCAAGACAGCATCTCACCCTGGAGCAAAGGCAGCATGATTACTGTCCAGAAGAGTAAAGATAATGCTCCCCCGCTCCCTAGGGAAAGGGCAGGCACATTTAATGCCCATTTAAAAAGATTGAGTTCTCTAAGCTCAAGGTTCCGCTCCTGTGACACAGTCTGCTGGGCAGCCACATGTGCAGGTGACATTGGCCCTCTTCCAGTCACACTGTGGGAATTGGGGAGCAATGGGAAAATTGCTGATACTCTGGCGCTGATGTCACTCTTAGTAATAAACTGCCCTTCATCCCATGTCTTCCAACAGCATCCATGAAACTGTGGCAAGCTAAGTCGGTAGTTTGAAGGTAAGGTAAAATCTCAGACCCTTTACAGTTCTGAATAATAGTTACAGAAACGTGGGAAGAAGCGTTTTTGTTTTAGGATGGCAAATACAAAGCACACGCAGATCTGTTATTTGAGTCTTGCTTGAAACAAACAACTGTGACTTGGAGGAGTTCATGATTCCTGTTTTAAAAAGGAGTTCCTTTTGCACCAGGAGTTGCCTAGTTTTTCAGTAATATTAATAATAATTAAAGTTCATCTCATCTATTGAGCATGTATTGCTTCCCTAGTGCCATGCAAAGCATTTTACACACATCACTTCTTTAATCCTCAGAGCAGCTGATGATGTGGGACACATCAAGGCTCATGCTTTTGACGACATGCCTACTCAACATGACAACATGAGAACATCCTTGCTGTAGGCTTTTTGGTCTTTCCACTCCTTGGCTACATGTTCACTTGCAGCTCTCACCTTATCCTTGTAGAATAGCAGTGGCCCTTGGAGTCTTGAGTAATCTAGGATTCAAGATGAAACTCTATGGTGCCATTTTTCCTCCACTGACTAGGGAGTCCTGTGGGGGGACATCCCTCCTTCCGTTAGTGTGCACAGAGACCAGAGAGTCAACTCCCTTCCAGGGTAGGCATGACTCAACTTTAACTCTGTCCTTAAGGACCTCAGGCCAAAATCTAAGTCCATAGCGTCCCCCACAAATGGAACCTCCCTTTCCCAGGACTCACTCCTTGTGGTTGCAGGAGGGTAGAAGTCCTCTTCTGAAGCCACGTATATTTTTGGGTAAGTTTTCTTGATTTCAAGTATAAATATTCCTACTAATAAGTATTTCTATGTGTCTACCAATTGCCACAAGTTGGATTAGGTACAGTAAATAATCTCAATTAATCTTCACGTAATCCTCAAAAATGAAACTAAGATTCACAAGGATTAAGCAAATTGCTGTATAGGATAAGCAATAGAATGTTGTCATTAAAACCGTGGGTTGTGGAATCAGCCTAGATACGGGTTTGACTTCTGGCTCTGTCTTCTACTGGCTTTGACGATCCAGTTGCTAAGCCTTGGTTTCCTGTGTGTACAAGGAAAATAACAGTGTCTACTTCATAAGGATATGGTGGGGATTTAATAAGATAATGCTTCTGTAAGCTTGTCTGCTGAATAGTAAGTGCCAATAAATGTGTGCTGCTATGGATATTAATCCCAATTTAAGGTAAAAAGTGAGCGAGTGGTAATCCATGACTTAAACTCAGGATAGGATTACCAGATAAAATCAGGACACTCAGTGAAACTGAATTTCAAGTAAAAAATGAATAATTTTTTACTCTAAGTAAATTCTAAATATTGTGTGGGACATCCTTATGCTAAAAGTTATTCACTTTTTTTGACATTCAAACTTAACTGGATATGTTATATTTTTATTTCCTAAATCTGACAACTTGAACTCGGGGTTAATTACTCCCAAAGCCCAAGCTTTGTCCACTGTACAGAATTAAAGAAAAATTGGTTATTTCCCTATCGTCTACATCCTCTCCATCTTCTTCTCTTAAATCCCTGTTTCCTGTGTTTCTCATTGTTCCTCACAGTCATTGGAGAGTAACTGAGAGAAGGGAGATGCGAAGAAATTAAAATCATGCAATATTATTGTTAGCAGCCCCGCAGGATTTAAGGAAACAGAAGAAGCTGAATTAAGTGATAAAAAGTGTCAGGAGCTAACTTTCCCTGGAAGCCTGCCTCAAGTTCTGCATGCTGGGTTAATTAGCTCTTTGTGCTCCCACAGTGCTTGGAAATGTCCTTCTACCAGAACACTTCTCACGCTTTATCCCGGGGGTTCTCAAACATGGGCCACCGTCAGAATCCTCTGCAGGGCTTATTAAACAGAGATTGCTGGGCCCCACTCTCTGAGATTCTGGCTCAGTAGATCTGGGGCAGGCCTTGAGAATTTGCGTTCTAACCAGCCTCCAACAGATGCCAACCCTGCTAGTTTAGGGACCACACTTAGAGGACTATACTTTGCTACCATAGTCGCTGGTTTACTCCTTTGTCCTTTGTGGTGAGATCCTTGACGGTGACTGTAATGTTGACTTCCTAAAGTTCTGTTTCCCAAAAGTCAGTTCACCGAAGATTAGCTCACCAACTCACTGCAGATTCATTCTGAGAATGTTTGGCTTGCTCCTTCCCTGTCTCTGTTCTGCCCATCTTCCTGCCTTTGCATCAGTCCTGGAGAAAAGATGGCCGTGGTGAACTCTCCCAGACTCTGTGTTTGTGAGACAGTCTCTCTGGGGCACAGGATAGGGAAAAGACAAGAAGAGTGGATAGGGCATACATCTGCCATTAGATAGAGGTTAAAATACACACAGACACACACACACACACACACACTCTAAAGAGAAAGCACATCCAATTACCCAAATAATGGCAGAAGCAAGTGCAAAAGTAAAGTAAAAATATGGTTCTTTTTAAGTTGTTCAAATAGCTTCTCATTGATTTAGTCACTTAGTGAATTAACACAAGGAGATTTTTGTTGTCGTTTTTATATTGCCATTTAACAAGTTGACTTTGATCTCCTCTTGGGGCAAGACTTGTGTCTTGTTTATATGTCCATACAACATGAAACTGTATGTAGCACTTCTGTAATTATTGAATAAATGATTTATAAAGCTCAACTAGCTGTGATATTCTTGTACCTTATGACCAGTGAAGGAGAATTATTCAAATAGTGAATGGGAAGGAAATTAGCAGTTTTTCCTGTAAGATGGGCCAAAAAGTGATGGCTACAGACTTGATGCAATGTCTCCAAATGTAAAGCACGTCGTCTGGGAGTTGCTTCTGTTCTTCAAGACTATGATTCAACAAATTCTGATTTTTCTTCTGACAACAGTTCCTTTACTTATTTGAAGTGCAAAGATAGAGAAGTTAGAAACAGCATTGAGAAAAAAGTCAAAATCAGGTTGCCCACATTAATACTCTGCCCCTGAAGCTGGTAACCTGGGCCTTTCTGCTGAGCTGCAAAACTTTTGGTTGTAGTTAAAGACGTTCACGGAGATGCCTGATCACAGCGCATTTCAGGGAGCTTAAATAAGACACAGAAAATGTGGAAGACGGAATTGCTGTCTCTCCATGGGTCACAAATTAGGAATTTCCTTTAGCCTTTCCTGTGTAGTTTGGGAGGAAAATATTTATTATGGTTTGGAAATCTTTCAAAAATGAATACCATTCCCAAAGTCATCTTACATCGCAGAATCTCATAATTGGAAGAGACTTGAAATATTACCTGGTTAACAGACACACTTAAAATAGAACTTCCTTTTCTATTACTCCTGACTGTTTCTCTTGCTGGGAGCTCACTACTACACAAGACGCCTACACAAGAGGTTTGGTTGCAATAAAATTGTTTCTTGTTTGGGGCTAAAATCTAATTTTACTAATACTGTTCAATATTGATGTAAGTTTATTTATTCACTTAATTTATTTACCTCTTAGTATGTACAGTCGTAACCATCTTCTGAGCTGGGGAGAAGAACTGGGATAGAAAGTTGGAATTCTGTGGTCTGTGCTCTCAAAGATCTTAGTTTAGTGGGAAAAGAAGCATAGAAACAAACACAAAGGAAGATTGATCTGGTGGTGGTCCCCACAAGAGCAGTGGGCACTTAGATGAAGGAGCCCGTCCGTCAGCCTGGGGCTTAGAGAAGCATCCTCAAGCAGCAACGTTTTAACGATATTTAAAGGATGAGTTGCGTTGTAGGCGGGGAAACAGCATGGACAGAGGCCAAGATGCTAAGAGAAATCCCTGTCCTGGGGCATGGACTGTGCACGTGTTGGGTGGGGAAGGGGAGCTGATGGTGGAGAGGTTCAGGAATGGTGGATGAGAAGCTGGCACACAGTGGGGCAGAGCATTCAAGTGAGTTCACCCTGGAAAGTGTGGGGCCAAGAAAAGTAACACCCTGTGTGATACCTTAGAGTGAGAGGAGACCAGATGGATAAGTGAGAGGCTCATTGCAATTTTCCCCACCAGACTAGAAAAAAGGGTGGCAAGGAGAGGAAGGAATAGGTTTGAGGTATTTATTGACAAGTATCTAGAGTAACTGACAAGATTTGGTGACTGTTTTTGAAGGAGGAGGGAGATGAGAGAGCATATCCAATGGATTCCAGTTTCAGGACTTTGGCCCTTACCCCGTAGACCCGCAGAATGGGGTCATCAGGGGCCTGTTCACAGCGCAGAGCCTCAGGCCTCACTGCAGACTTGCTGGATCAGAATCTGCCTTTTAACTGGATCCCCAGGTGATGGTCTCGCGGATTAAAGTTTGAGAAGCATTAACATGAGCAACAGGGTGGACGAGAATGCCATGCACTGAAGAACAAAACCCCCGAGGGAACACAGGAGGCTCCTTAGGCGGTGGGCTGTCCAGGTGAGACAGCAGAGAGGATAAGCTCAGTTAGGCGTGGTGAGGAGTTTGATCTGTCTGTGGACGACCCAGCCGAAAAAGCCACTGTATGTCCGTCGTATATAAGACCCTAGAGCTCAAGACGAGAAAAGCTGCTCAGCAACCATCAGAGCAGGAAATAGAGGGAATGATGGGATTAGAGGGGACTGCCCAAGAGTGTAGGCAGACTAGCAACCAACTACCTTATGTTATTGATTTCAGATTCTAATCTTTGGAAAGGTGGGACATTTTCAAGTCAGTTTTCTCAACTTGAATCGTTTGGTAACATATCTGAGGTGGCTGGTCCCCAAAGATGGCCCTGATCAATCTTCCCCTCCGTGCGTGTGCATGCTACTCCTCACAGCAAGAGGCAGGGCTTGTTTACCTTTGCCTTGAATCTGGCCTGTCGTCGAGACTGGCTGTGACAAAGAGAAGGCGTCAGAAGTGACATCCAAGGACTGCCAAGCCCAGGCCTTCAGAGGATCAGCGTCCTTCGCTTCCTTGCCTTGGAAGCCTGGGCGACACGGAGAGGCTGCGTGGAAGAGCACAGAGGCACTGCCATCACATCTTCCGTGGAGCTCCCAGCCGACAGCCAGCACCACTACCAGCTGGGTGAGTGACCCGCCTTGGATGTTCCAGCCCCGGGGACTGCAGTGCCAGCTGGTGCCACGTGAGATATAACTGCCAAGCTGAGCGGACTTCAGTCCACCCACAGAGTCACCATATATAAGAAGACGGCTGCAGTTTCAGGCAGTTAAGTATTGGGGGTGGTTTGTTACTCAGCAGTCAACTATAGAAGCACTGTCTCTCAACGTCTTTATAATAGACTTATCTTCGAACAGTTATTGGACACAGGGCAGATCTCCATCTGAAAATTAATGAAAAACGTGCTTATGTACATATCCATACACGGTGGACAAAGGGAAAAATAGTCAATTGGTAACTTATTAGTTATAATTAAATCCCAGGCACAGGTTGGAGGGGGTCTCTTGATGTTATCTGTTGATCTACCCCCAATTGTCTGTCCTCCTCTCACCTCTCCATCCCTGCTGCTACTGCTCTAGTCCAGCCTGTCATCACGTGCTCCCTGCAGCTCAGGGAGGGTCTTCAGACCTTCAGTTCTGCCGTCTTAGTCACGCCCCTAATACCACCATCGTCATCTTCCTAAACATGGGGTTTTTTTTTTTTTGAGGAAGATTAGTCCTGAGCTAACATCTGCACTCACCTTCCTCTACTTTACATGTGGAATGCCCGCCACAGCATGGCTTGATATGCAGTGTGCAGGTTTGCAACTGGGATCTGAACTGGGCTGCAGAAGCAGAATGTGCAAACTTAACCACTGCGCCACCGGGCTGGCCCCCCAAACGCTGTTTTGAACAGAGATTTCAGTGTTGTAACACTGACTTCTATGTAGAATCAATAAATTAATTCATTCACTCATTCAATTATACTCCTCATCAGACCACGAAGGTGGCCCATGATCTTAGCTGACTCCTACCTTCCAGCCCCGTCTCCCTCCGTGAGCTCCTCTTCACCACAGTGACTGCTGGTTGTGTCCACACTGAACCACTTTCTGTCCTCCACACCTTGGCATATACCTCTGCTCCTCGACGCATCTCCCAGGCTCTTTTGCTCCTCTTCCTCCAACTCTGTTCTCCTGTGGTGAGTGTGTTCATCCTTCAAGGTTCAGGTCAAATACCACCTCCTTGGTTCAGATTTTCTATACCACGACTCAGAGCTAATAGCCCATTCCTCTTGAATCTAGTGTCTTTTTTGGCCATTTTCACCAATTAGAAGCAGGTACTGTGCATGCATTACGCTGAATACATCTTACTCATCTTTTAATCCACAAACAAAGAGGAATAAAACACAAAACCCAGAGGTGGTGTTACTATTTCCACTTCACAGGTAAGAAGGCTGAGATCCACGGGGAGAGCAACTTGCCCAGGCCCACGTTGTTTAACAATTCCATGGCAGAGCTGGAATTCTGGTCCAGGCTTATCTGACTCAAATAGCTCAAATCTGAAGCACCAGATTACGTTGTCCTTTTCTATGGAGCACGTTTTAGTCTTGTGTGTACCTTAGCAGTCATTAAAGGTCTGTCTCCCACTTATTTAAGCTCGTTGACAGAGGGAGAGTTGCCACGACCGCTGCACTTTGCACAGTGCTCACTGCCTCTTTGCTGAGAGATTACGAAACTGATATTTTCTAACTCAGGTTACTGAGGTCTACCATTTTAAAGAAGTTTCTGTATGCCCTGCGTAGTTTGAGGTGCCAAAGGGGAGAGAGAAGAAAAATGGCCCTGCAATGTTCTATGCCTTAAAACTTATCATAAAACCAGAAAGGGAAGACAGGTGTTCCTGCCACCCACAGTGGAGATGGAGTTAAAAAGGATGTGCTCTAGCCAAGCGCCCTTTCCCGTTAGTCACTCTGTGAAGCATCTCTCACATTTTCTATCCCTTCCACGTCAATGGGGACCAACGTTCCCAAAGTTTAGATGCATTGCGACAGCAGATGTTACCGGAGAAAGGAGGGGATGGAAGCACGTGCTGCACGGTGCAGTCTAATAACAGACCATTTATCCGCCTGGCACTCACTGCATTAACATTCTGGGTGAGCTCACTGTTTGGCAATCAGCATGCTGCTACTCTCAGGGAAAAGTCAAACCACCATCTCCTCCCGTTTCACACCCCGCTCCCCACCCTCCACGCTCATGCCAGCTCTTCCTCCACCCCAGAGTAAGTGCTAGCAATGTGGGGATTACGTGGTAAATTGCCAATGGACAGAGGACATTTGGGGTAGGGTACAGAAACATTGAAACCAGGAACTCCTCCAGGGTTCTTCATTGTTTTCACCCCATGCCTCAGATTCTACCCCCACAGTGAAAAGGTGATGTTAATTCCAGCTCTTCTCCTTAAGAAAAACATCCACCAACAGTATTTTATATGGTTCCAGTGGGGTGTTTCCTGAACCTAGAGAACATCCAAGGGCTTCTGCTCTAAATCAAAGTCTTGGAGAATTTCTTTGCATGGCATCTGAGGCCCTTCCACCTTCCCAATCTATGCTCTAACCACTTGTCCTGAGTCCTTTCTGGCCATGTCTCATCTTTCACTTCATGCTCTAGCAATTTCCGAGCTTTTGGATAGCTTGTGGAACTCTGTGGCCTCTCCTGCCGCAGTGCCTTGGCACCTTCTGAACTGTCCCGGTTTGCCTGCGATGCGTATTTATCACCAACCTTCAAGAGCTGACTCAAGCACTAAGTCCTGTGAAATCCCTTCCCACATTCCAGGCCAATTTAGGCTTTTCTTTCTGTATATTCCAATTAAAACTTGTAGAAATGACCATCAAATTGCACTGTAATTGATAGTCTACGTCTTTACTGAACAGTGCTCCTTAAGGGTAGGAACCTGCGTATATATTTTTGTCTTCCTATGACCTAATATGTAAAGGAACTCACCAAATTTCCTGTTCAACAAATGGCTGTCATGTAGCTCTCTACTCCAATAGCTTTGGAGCAAGGCGAGCTTTCAGATCGCCTGGGTTGACCCCCAGCTCCTCCACTTAAAGAGTTGCATGACACTGGGTAGGCCACATGCCCCAGCAGCTTCCATGACTATGTCTCCAACCAGCTCCACAGCTTGTATGTTTTATAAGACGTACAAACGCCTTGGAGAGACTCTTGAACTGGCTGAATGTCCTCTGGCACCTTTGGGTTAATCTGGGCAAGGAGGAGAAGACCTGTAGTGAGAAGCCACTGGTTCCTCCAGGACCACACAACTTGGGGGGTTCTGCAAAAGGGAGATAAGAATGCAAATGGGGGTGGCTGCCAGGGGCTGGGAGAGGGTCAGTGAGGGGTTATTGTTTAATGGTTATGGAATTTCAGTTTTGCAATATGAAAGAGTTCTGGAGAAGGATGGTGCTGATGCTTGCATAACAGTGTGAGTGTACTTAAGGCCACTGAACCATACACTTAAAAATGCTTAAGATGACAAGTTTTATGTATATTTTATTACAATTTAATTTTTTTAAAACCATAATCAAGTGAAAAAGAAAAAGACTGCAACTAGGATAGAGGATATTGACAGACACAAAATGGTAAGTGTCCATAAGAGGGCCCCAGAGAAGTGCTTAGAAATCATGTTCAGCTTTTCTGTGTGGTCGTGGGCAAGTCACTTCACCTGTCTGAGGCACAGAGGAGGACCAGATTGCTCCTGGTCAACATTGTTCTGTTTCTGCTGCCTGACCCTGTGTAGCTCTTCCGGTTTCTCTCTGTTTTCCAGGTCTGCTCCTCCAAACTTCTGTCACAGGATGGGTCCCTAATAACTTTCCAGTAAATTCCTATTCTGCTTGAGACAGCCAGAGTCTGTTTCTTTTGCATGTAACCAAGAACCCTGAGTAATGAAGACTTTTACTTAAACAAATCTCCAAGGAGAAAGCCTGGGAAAGATCCTAAGAGGAGAAAAACACCCAAAGTAAGGTTTGGAAGCTTTATGAAGTCGTCTTATTCCACGCAGATTTTCCGTAACATAAACATTTTTAATTATTCCTCAGAAGGTCTGAGGTTTTATTTAAATAAAGGTTGGGTAAATCATCCTTTGAGATTCATCACCTTTCAAAATTTTCATTCTCTTCCATGCCTTCCCTGACATCTCCCACCACCCCCTTAGTAAGTAACAAACTTGTCTTTAACGCTTTGTTTACTCATCTGTGCCCCTGACTCAACTGTGATTTCCGTGAGAAAGCAGAACATACATTAAACATCTGTGTACCCCTAGCACCCAGGAAGTTCCCAGAATCCAGTCAGTCAAGAGCAGAAGAATTAATGAATGAGGAAGAAAGTGAGTGGATGAGTGAATGAATTTCTGAGTGTAGTCAGCTTGGTCTGGAGAACTCAACTGGATTTTGTTCACCTCTCGATTGATTTCCCATTCCCCCTTAAGCTTTCTGGACTGCAGACATTCTTTTTGAAGTCCCATTACCACAGTCAACATTTGCACCATGGCTAATAAATTAGCATCACTTTGAAAACAAAAATGATTCCATTTTGCACATGGAATGTGGTCTGAGAATTAGAAAGGGCAGGGGTGTTACTTGCCCTGGGGCCTGGAAAGTCTCTTGGTGTTTTTTATTAGGTAACAATTTCTGTTTTTACTGGATTTGCTGGTCACTAACTAGCCCCTGGGAGCCTGAAAGAATGCCAAGAGTGAAAAAGAAAACTCATGCTCCCTGCTAGAGGCCCAGTAACCGCCAAGAGCTATCTACTATTGAAGTGAGAGGCACCTACGACTGAGTTCTGAGCATGGACTTCTCAGAGGGAAAAGGCAGGCAGAAGTCGGTCAGTGTTCATGAATTGGCCAGAACAGTTGGTACCAAGATCCCTTCCTGCTGGTCCTGCCGTAGGAAAGTCCTAGAAGCGAGGGAAACAGAAAGATCTGTTTCTCATGATGACTCAGTTTAAAAACATATTTCACAAAGGCAATGGAAAAGTGGATTCTCTTTTCAGTGATGTGTGAGATTCAGGAAAGCAGCACCAACTTTTCAGAACCTTTGGGGGTGACCTGATGCTCAGTCACAGACTTTTTACTTCTTAAAACCCATATTGGGTTCCTCCATGAATTGTCCCTCCTGTTGAGCTGGAAACGAGAGCAGCTGTGTGTCCTGAACACACAGGATCCAGGGTGGGTGTAGTGGTCAGAACGTTGACTTGGGAGGTAGAAGATTTAGGTACAGCTCCTGTCTCTACCTTTCAAAGATAGGTGACCCTAAAAAGACAGCTAACGTCTCTGAGCTCTGGTTTCTGACCCGCAGAACAGGGGTGTGACGGCAGTCCTGCTCAGCTCCTTTCCTACCTCTGCTTATACGAGTCACAGAGGATGCAAAGTCCATCACAGTGTTTGGGAGGCGGGAAGCCTCCTCCAAATGGAAGAGATTACGAGAATAGAGTGGGGGAGAGGAAAGGCTATTTTACCTTTGCTCCCAGTTGACCTCTGAACAACTCCAGAAAACCACGGAACCTTCGCAGCGGGGCTTCGGAAAGTGTGGAGCAGAGAAACACACGCAGGCTTTGGCGACAGGTGAACTGACTCAAATCATTCCAGGAATCCATCTTCTAGAAACTATTTTCTTGTTTGTGAAACAGAGATGATGACACCTACCTTGACAGGGGTCCTGTGGGGTTAGACAGAATAATGGGGTGAAACTGCTCCTAAAACATGGGAGCTCCCTGGTTTTCTTTCTCTCTCTGTTTTTTCTTTACCTTTTAGGATTTTAAGTGGGATGGGACAAGAGGAATTGATAGAAATGGTGGAAATTCTGCAATGCGGTACCCATGGTCTCTATAGAAGTTTCCCCCATTGATTTTTGAGTTATCAGGAATTGAGGAATGCTGACAGGGCTTTCTCTGAGAAATCAGAAATGTGGCAACAAAATTAATTCTAAAAGGAAAATAGTAAGATCAACGAATTAGAGCACAGATATGCAGTCATCTGAAAGAGATACAGCTGCACGCCCTGACTCTAATATGACTAATACTTTCTTGTAGTTAAAGAAAGTGCCCCTGAAGTTAAGGGATATTGATCAGGCAAGAGAAAAATGGAGAAAAAAAGAGAGTTCTGTAGTTGGCCAATGGCAGGGTCCGTTTTAACTTGTTGTCTAATGAAAAACTCTTAACAAAGGGACTGCCAGTAGTATGGCCCCACAGGCAAGGGCCCCCCGGTTGGGGAGGGCGGTGCTGGTCTTACAGCAGGCGGCTCAGTGTAGCATTCATACCGCTGCTGCGTTGTAACAAAGACGGAGGACCAGATCTCGGCCCCACCATTTACCAGCAGGAACGCAGCCAGGCTATTCAACCCTCACCCTCGGTTTTCTAACCTGCCAAACGGGGATAATATTATACCCAACTGATAAGGCTGGCGTGAGGATTCAGTGCCAGGATATGTGTAAATTACTTAACATAGTGATTGGCTTCTAGAAAATGCTCAATAAATATTAGCCTTCTCATTGTTATTGGAGCTTGTTTGCAATAAACACTAGTTCCGTTCAGTCAACCCTCCTGGGTTTGGTTGCCTGCCTTTGAAGAGCTTCTCGATTTTCCTGGGCTGGTCTGCCTACCGAGAGGAAATGCACTGACTATTATAATGGTCTGTGTGATAGTTATGCTTCGTATTATAAATTTAAACTTGCCCTTCTTTCTGGTTTACCTATCCTCTTCTCTGAGCCCGGATAATTTCAATCCATTCTTGAGGTAATAACCTGCAGTCGTACGGGGTTGACAAACATCAGATTTCTGACTTTATTTCGGTCAGATTCTGATCTGTGTCAAATTTGCCATGGAAAACACCTCTTAATAGGCCTGCTGGAGGTCAGCAAACTGGCAGCTCCCAGCTGCGCCCCAGTAGGACCACATGTGGCATCAACGAGCAATTCAGGAGGGGAATTTTGTGAGGTCGTCACGGTCTCATCCGGCTGGTTCAGGAACTTCAACTCATTACTTCATTAGACTAAATTCTAACAAAGTGTTTGCTGAGCCTTAGCACACATCAGAATCAGCTAGAGGGCTTATTTCAGTTCAAACTGCTGCCCCGCCCCGGAGTTTCTGACTCTGAGGTCTGAGGCAGGGCCCGAGAATCTGCATTCCCAGCAAACTCTCAGGTGATGCTGATGCTACTAGTCTGGGGACCAAATTTTGAGAATCAACACTCTAAAGTGTTTTAGAATAGCCATTTCAGGATAATCTTTTCTGTTTCTTGATATAAAAACATTTGGCGGGGGTCTGCTGTGTTCAGGCCCACGCTGGGTTTTGGATGTACAAGAACAAGCACCTACTGGAGATGGATAAATAGACCAGAATGCTGAGAGCTGGAAAAACTAGATTGGCAAGCCAGTCAGACCACTTCATCTGCTGGTCTCGCCTCTCAAGGAGGATCTGTATGGAAACTCCATCATGCTGAGGGGCTCGTGTGGGAACTCTGCTGTCAGGCACAGGATGCTGAGTAATGTTAACGAGCAGGGCTGTGGTCGGGAGGGAATGCTTGTCTCTCTCTGCCTGCTTCTCTGAACTTCGACCTGCCTCTGTTCTTGCATGTCCCCCAAAAGGCGTTTTTAATCTAATTAGTCAGATTGGTCCTTTCTGTGGATACTGAGTGATAAAAAGCTGCACATGTGTGGCTTGTTCTGTTCCTACACTTTCCTTCCACACATTTGGAAGGATGGAGTCAGTGAAGACTTGCCTCCTCAGGACACACGCAGCCACCTTGACTTCGGGCTAAGAGGAGGGAAAGGCTTTTGAAGGCTTTGAAGCCATAGCAGGTGTTCCAACCCAGGGTCACCAAGCTTTACCCTGGGAGACATGGGGAACTGGCCATTCACCACAACATAACGCCTTAGTTCTCATCATGCTATTAATGTTTTAAAGAAGTAGACTTTGTTTTCCAGAGTAGTTTTAGGTTTGCAGCAAAACTCAGTGGGAAGTATGAAGAGTTCCCGTATACGCTCTGCCCCCTTATGGCACAGCCTCTCCCACTGCCAATATCCCCACCAGATGGTGCATTTGTTGCAGTTGATGAACCCACATTGACACATCATCACCACCCAACGTCCATAGTTGACACTGGGTGTTGTTCATTCTTGGTGGTGAACATTCTACTGGTTTGGAGAAATTTTTATAATAACATGTATATCCATCATTATAGTACCATACTGAATAGTTTCACTGTCCTAAAAACACCCCTTGCTCACATATTCATCCCTCCCTCCCACAACTCTTCACAACCACTGATCTTTTTACTGTCTCCATAATTTTTCCTTTTCCAGAATGTCATGTAGTTGGAATGATAACCATTAATTTTTATAGGTTCAGCTGCCTCAGGAACGTGGTGGGTGCTTTTCAGGAAATATTGCAGACTTTTTGTGTATCCTAGGCAATAACATCCTCCAGAAAAACACCCCCATAAAGAGAAAAGATGGGTAGTGACTAAGCTGTATCCCAAGGCCTTGCTGAAGAAAATATACTGTCAAATCCTTACATTCTGCTGAAAATAACTCTGGAGTCTTCAGAATACTGGCCTTCCATTCGTCCATCCTTTATTTCTATGATCAGCGAAGGGATATCAAAGTGATGGCAGGTACTTCAGCAATGGACGAAGATCTCAGAGGAGGCCATCTGTGTCCCCCGACTCTTGGAGCTCCCACCGCAGTGGATAATATTTTCATTAGAGTGTGACTTGGGAAATGGAAACTTTGAGCATGTTCCTTAGCCTTTAAAGTCTGGAAAGGTGTTTAATAATTTTAGTGTGATGGGTGGACTCATTACTAATGTTATAAAGTTATGGAACCTCTCCCCAAAAGATGAATGTCCACAAAAATGTCCATAAAATGTCAGATACCTCATTGGAACCTGAAGACCACTGGCCCAATGTAAAAACAACAGAAAACAAGTAAGTAAACCAAAATCTCCCAAAGATCAATACCTGTCTCTGAATGGATGATATCGTCTAACTCAACTGGTGTGTGATTAACAGTCAATGGATTTGGCCGCCGTACCCCACCAGAGGAGACGGTGATCGGTTGCCTGGGTGCAATTTGAAGGTCAGACAGCTTCCAGAGAGTCGTAAAACCCCTCCTCGGCGGTTACTGAAGTAGCCTGAAGTCTCTGACCCGGCGGGTGTCAGGGTCTAGTTCCTAATCATGGGAGAAACTTTTCAAGTGATTTATTAATGTGCTTTTTCAAATACTGGTTCTTGAAGTACATGAGTCCTCTTACTATTTATTACTAAAAAGCAATATACTCCATCACACAGTCAGTTAGCTTTCAGCGTTCCCTGTTTCCTGTGGTTCTAAGAAAATTGAGATGCCTGGACACGTGTGTGAGACTTGGGTTTTCCCCAGAACCTCCCAGCCGTCTCTCAGGGGGGCTAACTTTTATGCAGGTTCTCTGTCCAACACATATTCTTTCGGTGGCTGGCACAGGGCTAGGTCCTTGGGGTTTCGTGAGAGGACAGACTGGGGTAGTGGGAACACAGTGGAGTGTGGAATGAGATTCATAAAAATCCAAATCCCACTGTGGAGCTTAGGATTTTTGATCTTAGCCAAGTTATTTGGTGCCTATGTTTGAACCTGTTTCACCATCTGAAATAAAAAGGAGTAATAGTGACTATTCGGTGGGGTGGTTATGCACAGCGTATTGCAGAGTCTGAATTGATCTATCTTATAGTGAGTTTTTGGGGTTTCCTGATCTCAAGGTGATCTTTTTTTAATCCCGTACCCAAAGACTGAAAAGACTTCAACACAGTTGCGGAGAAAGTTGACTTTTACGTATGGATTGTTGCTGTTGACACCCCTCTCTGAGCTATTTGAGGCCTTTTCCGGTTTCTCCCAGTGCATGCACTTCAGGGTAGAGTGGGGTCCTTCCTATTGTTATAAGTGAAATGTCTTTGCCAAGAATTTAGCTCTGATGTGCTCAGCACAGCAAAGCAACAGAGAGAAATGAATGGTCCCTGCAGTTGTAAGTGGGTTGGCATTCCACGGTACTCCAGGAGAATAGATTCCAGCAAGGCTGCGAAGAGAGATGTGGCGGGGGGAGCGTACAACCACCTCCATTCAGACGTGGGAACAGACCCCTCTAAGAACGGCTGCAGAATGAGACACCTGCTGCCTGATTCTCCGCATGGGAGTTTGGCAGAAATACAGTGCAATTTGGAGCGACTTTTGTATTCCAAGTTAAAGGGACTGAACAAGAGAACCATGCGGAGCAGTCTGAGGACGGATGTTTATAGCTCCCACTGCTGTTTAAACTAGTGGAGCAGAAATCACAGTTCAGAGCTCATCTTTTCCGTTTTGCATCTCCAAAATATGTCTTCCTTTTATATCAAGATTTAGTTTGGCCTCTTGAAAAATTACAAAATTCTGGCTGAGACCCTGACCCTTCGGGGCCCTCCTGTCCTCTTTTCTCAGCTGTTGGCAATGTGATCCCAAACCATCCGCTCAGACTCTCCGGGCTCCAGGGACCACTACTTTCTCTCCCACTTTTCGTTCCTCTTCCTCTCTCTCCCTCCTTTTCTCCAACCCTCCCTTTTTCCTCTATTTTTTCTTTTCTTTTGATTGGAGTATAACTTTCACAGGATGAAATGCACAGATATCAGATGCACAGCTGAATCAGCTTTGATGAATGCAATTACCTGTGTCACCTCCACACCTGTCGAGACGTAGAACACCCCGGTCATCCCAGACGGTGTCTCGACTCAGGATCCTCCCGCATTGCCCCTAGCAACCGCTGACGACCAGTGTTCTGTTTTTTTTCACCACACATCAGCTTTGCTGTGCTGCAGATTTAGATAAACGGAGTCAACAGTGTATACTCTTTGCATCTGCCTTACATTATTTTTGGACTTCACCTGAGTTGTTGCCTGTCTTAGTAATCTGTTCATCTTATTGCTAAGTAGTTTTATAACATATGAATATAACACGACATATTTATCCTTTCTTCTATTGATTGAACATTTGAGTAGCTTTCAGTTTTGTGATACTGTGAGTAAAGTGGCTAGACATCCCCTAAGTGTGTTTTTTTATTGATGCTATCGGAAGTGGTGTTATTTATAACTATTTTTCAAATGCTTGATGCTGGTATATATAAAGACAATAAATTATCTCTGTCCTAAGATTTGCTGTATTTGCTTATTAATGATTATAATTGCTTTTTAGATTCTTAAGGACTTTTGATATAAATAATTATGTTGTCTGCAAATGAAGAAGGGTTTACCTCTCTCATTCGCCAGTGCGATACTGAACAGAAATGATGATAGCTACAGCCCGTCTTGTTCTGTCTCAGGGGAAGCAATTCCATCTTTCCCTACTAAGTCTGACCATATTTGTGCCTTTGATCAGGTTTAGGAAATTTCTATTTATTCTTAATATGTTAAGAGTTTTTTAAAATCATTAATTAGGGTTGAACTTGGTTAAATGCTAGATCTGTATCTATCGAGATAATCATAAAAATTTTCTTCTTTCTTCACTATAATTTATCATTATTGTGATTTATAATGATTTACTTTTGAGTGTTAAACTAACCTTGCATTCTTAGGATAAATGCCTCTCTCTTCTTTGTTGTGAAGTATTAAAATTTTTCTATTTTGCTGGATTCAATTTGCTAATACTTTGGGATGGATTTTTGTATCTATGATCATGAGAAAAATTGGTTTGTTAATTTTGTTCTTTATAATGTATTTGCCTATTAATCCTCTTTGTCCTGAAGTCTCCTTGGTCTCTGCTATTAATACAGCCAACCCAGCTTTCTTTAAATTAATGTTTGCATGAAATGTCTCTTTCTATTCCTTTACGTTATCTGTGGCTTTATATTTTCAGTGCATTTCTTGATGACAATATTTACCAGGGTCTTGCTTTTCATATAGCCTGATACTATCATTCTTTTAATTGGAATATTGCTTCATTTACATATAACAAAATTGTTGATATGGTTGAATTCAAATATACCATCTCACAATATGCTTTCCAGCAGTCCCATCTCTTTTTGTTCCTTTTTTTCTGCATTTCCTGCCTTCCTTTGGAGTAAGTAATACATCTTAGTATTTTATTTTATCTTCATTTCGGGCTTTTTAGCTCCACCTCTTTAACTTTAGTTGTTTTTCTAGGATTTCCAATGTGTCACTTTGCATATAATACAAGGATCTTACACTTGATCCCTTCCCATCATTAGAACTTTTCTTTCATGCATTTTCTTTCTATAATTTTTATAAACCCCATAATACACTGTTATAATTTTTGTTTTAGATGGTCACTAATCTTTTAAAACATTAAAAAATAAGAATATTTTTAATTTACCCACATGTCTACCATTTCCAATGTTCCTTTGTCTGGATGTGAGTTTCCGGCTGTTGTTTCCTCTCCGTCTGAAGAACTTTATTGGTTCTTGCTGTGGGGGCTCCAGTATTGATGGTCTGGAAAGGTCTTAATTTCACCTTTGTTTTCGAAGGATATACACTTGATTCTGGGCCTGGGGCCCTGAGACCTCTCTCTTGCTGTTCACTCTTTGTTGGGCTCTTTGAGGAGTCCTCCCAGCTCAGGGGAGCGACACCGTGGCAGGTGCAGGAGGAGCTCGCACCTGCTTCAGCTGGTTCAGCCCCATCTTGCCTCTTGCACTGCTGTTTGAGTGGCCTCTGCAGCCTCACCCAAGTGTGGAATGCTCTTAGCTGATTGTTTCTACTATGTTGTTCAGATCATATTCATGGCTCCATCAGTAAAGACCATTTGAGTTCCTAACATGACAAGACCCAGAACAAACCGCCTCAGGCACTCCACTAGAAATAGTCATCATGGTAAAAACAAACAAACAGACGCCATTGGACTAGAAGCAGATCTGGGTGCTGGTCCTGAGTCTTTCGACGATTATCTCTAGGTTAGTCCCTGAGCATCTGTGAGCCTCAGTTTACTCGTTGTTTGCTCATCTGTGAAATGGAGATAATACATGTTTCATGAGGTTGTTGTGTGACTAACCAATGACGTGGAAAGTGCCAAACCTAGTGCCTGAACTCAGTCAGTCCCTGCTGAGTCTGAGTGACTCACTCGAATGTACTGGAGGGTCACTCACATGGAAGATGTCGAGATGAACCGTAACCTACCAACGGACTTCTATCCAGTGTCGACGAAAATAATCCATAACCAATCTAGAAATGAAAATTTGGGTGAGTTTACTCTGAGCTGAAATCTGAGGACCATGGCCTGGGGGCTTTCTTCCCGAAGGAAGAAAGGGCACCAAAGAAGTGGGGTGCACAGCGTGGTTATATACCCCCAAACAGGATGTTTCACATATGATTGAAATGTCCCTCCCACAATAGTCACAAGATTGCCCTGTCGGCACAGCTCTTGATGGACACAGCAGGTAGTGGGTCTGCTATCTTCATGGGCGTAGCAGGAGTAGCAGGAGGCAAGTCGATTGTCTCGAACTGGGCAGTCACAGGTGAGTGCAGCAATCAGTTTCTAGCCTGAGGAAAGACTTAATCCTTAAGGAGACGCCAATGTTGGGAGGGGGAGGGAAGTTGCACCTTTATCTCAAGGGCCTTTTGCTCTTGCCAGAGGAAATCTCTAAAGCAGATATACAATGCATGCTCAACAGCCTCGGTCAGGCCCTTTTGGAAAGACAAGGTCAGGCCGAATTAGGTTTATACCAAATGGCTTCCTCATATATTCCAAAATATCCTATTACTTGCCATTTTTATTTTTCAGGTTTAACACAACAGAAGTGTACTTCTTGCTCTTACAGAATCCAAACGACGGTGTGGGTTGGGTGAGGTGGGGAAGCTCTGGTCCACACTGCTGTTCAGGGGCCCAGCCCGAGTGATGGCAGCCCAGGGCATTGCCATTCAGCCAACAGAGGGGAGAGAGGAGGTGGGGGCCACAGGTATGGGTTGGGCCTGGGAGTGGAGGACATTGGACTTCCTTACGTTCTGTTGGAGGACAGAGAGGAAAAGGCAGTGCAGCGTGTACCTACGCAGAAAGGGAAATTGGCTCAGTACACAGCTAGCCAGTCTCTGCTGTCCTGTGTCTCAGGTTTCCCAAGCGTAAAATCAAAACAATAACAGTACCCATTGCAAAGAGTTATTGCAGGAGTTGAGTGAATAATGCACATAGAGTGCTTGGCTCAGTCCCCTTCTCATGACAAGAGCTTGTCAAATGTCGGCTGTTACCACTGTCAGTGCTGTGACAAAGTAAACGGTGGCTTCAGTGAGCTTGCAAAGGAAGGTGTGATCCACCGAAACGAGGATATCAAGTGAGACTAAGCAGGGGTGTTGGGCTGCGATGTCAGTTGTGCTGGCTTCCTCAAATCACCAGGCAGAGTAGGTGGAACTTCACGGTCCAAGTGTGTCTCCTCAGGGTCAGCTGCATCTGCCAGCCACCTCTCCTGTGGGAACTTCCTCCTGCATTGGGCTCCGTTTTCACCCCAGGATGAGGGGAAAAAAGTGCTTATGCTGAGAAGACCGTTTCAGGTTTGAAGCAAATTTGAATCATTGTGGACTATCTGCTTATGAATATGTTGACTTGACTTTTGTTGAGATCCAACCCATAATATTTGTGTAGCAGGTGCAATATTTTCAGGCCAGACTCGGCTATGCAAAACTTGTAATATGCTTTATTTTTCTATAGTTGGACTTAATCACTATTTCAAAGCCCCATTCTATCTTTTGGCGGAAAATGCAATCTTAGTCTGCTTCATGTAAATTCAGTCATTTCAGGTTTAATTTCAATCTGTTTAGGATTTTCTTCTTTCTGCTTGTCCTCTGGGGGGTATCTAGATTCTGAGGGTGCTTACACAGCATCCCGGTGTTAAGAAGACGTCACTGCCCCCTTTCACTCTCAGAACTGCCCTAATCTGGAGAATGATGTGTGCAGTCACCCTAGCTGGGGGCTGCACTGCCCCGGCCTCTGGTCAGCAGCCTGTGGTCACTTTCTCTTCCAAGTCTACTGGCCCTGACCTTTATACCCTTGAATCCCACCTGCTCTCCAGCTTTCCCCACTTCTTAGGGACATGGGCGGGTTTCCGCGCTTCTCCCCTCTATTCCACCCCACTCCAGGGCCAGGGGTCACTACCTCTTAAAGACTCAGGCTCTCTCAGTGCTCAACACTCCATGGAGGCGTCTTCACTTCCCCAAGTCATTCTATTTTTGTGAAGCTTCCACTTCTCAGCAATCCAGGTTAAACTGACTCAAAGTTCCGTTCTCTCTTAGATTCCCTACCCTTTGGAGCACAGGGGAGAAAGGGTGAGGGTATTTCTGGGTGAGGCCCCCATTCAGTGATTTTGTTATCATTTAACCTCTTGGTCCCTCTCAGACCTTCTCTCACCTTCCCTGGCCCAAGAGAGAGGCAGGCGCTGTCTTGATAGATGGGGACCAAATGGAAGTACAGTCGCGTGTCCCTTAATGATGGGGACATGTTCCGAGAAATGCATCGTCAGGCAATTTCCTCATTGTGCGAACATCACAGAGTGAACGTACACAAACCTGGATGGTGCAGCCTCCTACACACCTAGGGTGTGGTACTAATTTCATGGGACCATCGTATGTGCAGTCCCTCATTGGCTGAAACGTCGTTATGTGGCGTATGGCTGTATTTCAATTATAACCAGAGCAGATACAAGCTCCACAAAACAAACAAACCAAATGAAATTCGTATTTAGGGGAAGAAGATTCGACGTTTGGTTGAAAGTAAAAAGGAGAGATTAAAAACTTTTCATGAGAAAGTGGTAATGAGCCTTGAAGTAAATTTGATTTGGACTTTGGTGGCTGGCAGGTAAGGCTTTCTTGGTCATTGTGAGTGGTTGCAAGGCTGAGGGAAAACACGAGGTTTGTTCAAATAGAGGGACAAGAGAGTGGAGCTAAGAAATCAGGAGCATGGGGTTTAGACTGAGACAGATCTCAGTTTAAACTGTGCCTCCACCATATATCAACTCTGTGATTTTGACTATTTATTTCATCAATACAAGCCTCAGTTTCTCCATATTTAATTGGGGGCTGTAATCTCTATCTGGCAGATTATTTTTAAAATTAAATACCTAATGAATATAAAGCACATAGAATATGCTTGACAAGTAATAACGATTGTTTTTGTTGTTAAAAGTGAATAGCGAATACTGAATCATTTTGTTAATAGTTAACAGTTTTGTTAATAGTTGGGCAAGGGCAGATGTTGGTAGGAGGAAAGAGAAAATTATTTATTTAGGCTTTATTTAGTCTCTGAGTCCTGACATTCCTTTCGCCCAGGAATCTGGACGCCGCTTGTCTCCCAGGCACTGGGTTTCAGAGCGCAGGTGGGAACTGGTTTTTCCCAACGGGAAGCCTCACCAGCTTCGTCCCTCGCTGGTGTCTCATCATTATCTCCTCCAGCAGGAAAGATGAAAGTCTTGTTGGGTGAAACATAAACTACAAATGATATTTACTCTCCCAAGCGTGTCTCCATTGACCAGCCAATGCCTGCAATCAGATCCGAGCGTATTTTGGAAGAAGGATTAAAAACGTCTCTTTCATGAGCCTGAGACAGGACCATTGGCCTACGTAAAGGGTGCTGGTCTCAGGACCAGCCCTTGGAGGCGGGAGCCCAGCTTTCGGGGTTTGTTCATAGCCTTGGCTAGACGAAGCCTGGTTTCGATCCAGCCCTGCTAGTTTGCGGCTCTGGGATGTGAAAATCCATAAAATAAAGCATCTACCCCATAGACCTACTGAGAGGAGCCTCGCCCACAGCAAGTGCCTGACAGCAGTGGGTTTACCTGCCCCGCAGCACCAGCGCAGCCTGCGCAGAGAGGCTGTGGAGGGGCGGGTCCCAGTCCTGAAGGTCCACCTCTGTCCGCATGACACTGGACAGGCTCTTCTACTCTCTGGGCTTCAGGAGGAGCTGGACCAGTGATCAGATGCCGTCCCGTAGCAGTCCTAATGCGCCGGCTAACATTCAATTATCACGAGAAGCACACGACTTGGGTCCAGTGAGGACCTCTGTGCCACAGACGAAGACAGTGGGCTCAAGGAGACAGGATGAGATGCACAGAGTGAGAAGAGACGAGGCGCCTGCCTCTCAGCCCGCGTGCGTGGATCCCGAGGAGTCACCCGGGGAGGATCGTGGGTCCGCAGCCTCCACTTTGCTCTCTCAGGGTGTGAACGCCTGTCCACAGGCCAGAGCTTCTGGAACCTCCGAGTGGTTCCCTGGCCCCTCAGTGAATGTGAAAGTCACTCTTCTTTCTGCAGAGGAGAGGAGAGGGTGTGCGGCGGTGGGCGAGCGGGCTGGTCCTCCGGTGGGAGGGACCCCTTGGGCCTCTTCCTAAACCTGGCTGTGCAGTGGCTGCACAGCGCTCATTGGTCAGGAGCCTTTGCCCCAAGGCACTGAAGCTGAGGGCGTGAGCGTCCAGGTTCTCACACCCACAGGGCTCCGAGGGTGCGTGCAGCACTGCTGCCAAGGCTGCTGGGGGGCGCGCCATGGTTTGTGCCCACCCAGCATCGCCCCCACTCTCTGGCCACAGCACCTGGTTTACTTTGGAAA
This sequence comes from Equus caballus, assembly GCF_041296265.1. Lineage (NCBI taxonomy): Eukaryota > Metazoa > Chordata > Mammalia > Perissodactyla > Equidae > Equus > Equus caballus. The sequence goes on from NC_091688.1 coordinate 104,769,200, forward strand.
AACACTGGCCTCCACTGTTGGTCCCTGCAATTCCATCAGCACCGACCACATGTGCTGGCCCCAGGCACGGGCATACAACCTGGGTTGGGCCTCAGACCCAGTCGGTCCTGTGATTTTTGCTAAAAGTGTTGAGGAATAAGGCTCTCTCTTCTTGAGAGAGAAGCTTCTCTTTTCTGTGGTGTCCTCAGCTATTAGAACATGGGCCTGGCACTGCTGATGGCCATAATGCCTGCCCACCTGCCCCCAAACGAAAAAAACTCAGAGGAAAGCAGAGTCCAGGGATAAAAAAGGGACACATCCTTGATGTTGTCTGAGCACCTGGACCCAACCGTGCCTGAAGCCAACCCTTCTCTGAGCCAACCCATCCACCTCCTGGTTTTTGTTGAAGCCACTTTGTATGGCTTTTCCATCACTCACAACCCAGAAATGGCTAATTCATAAAGAAAAGAATGGGTACAAAGCCCCAGAGGAGCAAGGAAGGACACCTGATTCTTTTTTTTTTCAAATGCTCTTCTCACCATATGGTACCATTGAATCCAGCTATTACTTCCTCCAAACTGGTGGTGGGCAGGGCCTTGGAGCCTGTCATCTTACGTGGCAAAGGCCCCAGCTGTGATTAAGTCAAGGATCTTGCGATGGGGCTGATCCTGGATTATTGTGGCAGGTCCAATATAGTGGTAAGGGTCCTCCTCAGAGGGCTGCAGAAGGAGCTGTGGTAACTGAGTAGAGGTCAGAGGGGTGCCTGCTGGCTCCAAAGATAGAGGAAGGCACGTGGGTGGCCTTTAAAGGCCAGGTGGGTGAGGGACAGGAGCCTCCACTTCAGCCCAGTGGAGCCCAGTTTGGACTTCTGAACGACAGGGCTGAAAGATACTGACTTTGTGCTTCTTCAGCCACGGAGTTTGTGGTAATTAGTTCCAGCAGCACCAGGAATCTGGCACACAGCTCACAAACCTAACGCTCGCCTTTCAGATCCCATGAGTGATGGCCACGGATTATGGAGGCCTGAGCACCCAGAAATGTTTAGATGTGTATTTTTGTCACAGTTTGTCTCCTGTCCTTGTAACAGCTCTGAGAAAGATAAGGGAAGGCCACTGACGGCATGGGCCACAGGCTCTGTGACAGCGCACGCTGATTGCACGCAGTGTGTCCAGCCCTGCACGGCTGTGGGCTGCAAGTAACAGGAAAACACAGAGTGACTTAATAAGAGACTCGATCTTGTGTGACAAGAGCTCTGAAGGCAGGCAGTTTCCAGGGTTTACTAAGTCAGTAGCTCAATGATCCCGTCAGACTCACGCCGGCGTCTGTCCTGAGCTGTCTCCACGACTTCAGTCCCTCGGCAGGCCCCAGCACCGCCCCTCCCTCGGCAGCCAGAGGCACAGACGGGAAGGTGCTCTTCATCCACATCTTTTAACTTCAAGAGCAAATAATCTTCCCCTAAGTTCTTCCACCTGAACTTCCCTTTTTTGTTGTTTTTCTTTCTTTTTTAAAATTTTTTGAGGAAGGTTAGCCCTGAGCTAACTACTGCCAATCCTCCTCTTTTTGCTGAGGAAGACTGGCCCTGAGCTAACATCTGTGCCCATCTTCCTCCACTTTATATGTGGGACGCCTGCCACAACATGGCTGGCCAAGTGGTGCCATGTCCGCACCCAGGCTCCAAACCAGCGAGCCCCGGGCCACCGAGAAGTGGAACGTGTGAACTTAACCTCCGTGCCACCAGGCCGGCCCCTGTTGTTTTTTTTTCCTTTGCATAATTTTATGCTAAACAACATTTTCCAGGAAACGCAACTACTACCCTTTACATTGAACTAAAAGTATACTTCGGTTTTCCAGAACTTTACTAAGATTTCAGATTTCATCACCATTTTTGAGAAACTTTGTCACTGGTGGCAACACTCCTCGTGGGATTAGAGTCCCTGCTGTAAGTCACCTGCACTAGTTTGCGTTCCTGTCCGTGCCTCCCCGGGAATCCAAGCACAGACACGAGCGAACAGCTCCCTCACTGTACATTCAAACATAGTCACGCCCGAGGGGCAGCTGTATATTGAAACTCTTACTATTTTATTATGAATTACTTTCATTCCTCCCTTACATTATAGTCAAGAGTCTATTCATATTTATATGAATATACATTTACATATAATATAAATACAATATACGTTTATATACATAATGTATAGATACATACATGCGTGTATACGTTGAGGTAGGTTACAGTATCTATGCATTTTATGTCAGAACAAAAGGAGACATTACAAGATATTTGTTAGAAAAAGAGAGGCCTTGAGAGGATTGAGAAAGATGCCAGAACTCTTCACACAGTTTACATTTCAAGAGCACAGTGTGTTTCTTTGAGTCTCTGAGACTCTACAGAAATGCTGCTCTGTCTGGAGAACTCTGTCCTGCTCGTCTGCGTGGTGAGCTCCTTGTCCGTCTGTCTGTGCTGTGCCTCCCAACGTGCCTGTGTGTCTACAACGCCACGGGACGCATCACGCGACGTCTGAACTGTGCGTGTGTCTTCCTGGAGGTTAATTTCCCACGGCTGCCGTCACAAATTATCAAAATCTCGTGGGCTAAAACCACGCGTATTTGTCACCTCACAGCTCTGTGGCCCGGAAGCCTGACGCAGTCTCACAGCATAAAATGACAGCGTCCACAGGCGGCGGCCCCTTCTGGAGGCTCCGGGAGAACCCAGCCCGTGCCTCTCTCCCGAGTTCTGCTTCCCACCGAGCACAGCACGACTCCAAGTCCTCTGCCGCCTCCTAACAAGCATCCCCTTTCCTCAGTTTCCAGTGACGTGCTCCTCGTTCCCATCGAGACTCACCAGACGGCCTTTACTGTCCGTGTTTCCACCAACGTTCTGTTCACGATTGTTTGTGTGTTTTCTGAGAAGACGGAAGCTTTTCCTCTGCCTCTCTTCTCTTCTCTCTGAGCCCTCTCCAGAGTTACCGTTCACATCCACATTTCTGGAGTGCACCTCCGAACTGCTCCCACCTTTTCAGGTGATTGTTACAGCTGCCCCCCACCTCTTGATACTAAAATCTGTCTCCGTGAGCTCAGGCTGCCCAGACCGGTGGCTTAGACACCGAGCATTTATCGTCTCCCGGCTCTGGAGACTGGAATCTATAGTCAGGGTGCCGTTGGCTCAACGTCTGACCAGAGCTCCCCTCCCGGCTTGCAGATAGTCACCGTCTCACTGCCTGTGCTGGAGCCCCGCGCTGGGGGAGGGGCTCTCTCTCTTCCTCTTCTTACAAGGCTGCTAGCCCCATCATGAAGGTCCCACCCTCACCACCTAATCTAACCCCGATTACCTCCCAAAGGCCCCATCTCCCAACACTGTCCTTTTGGCAACTGGAACTTCAACATGGAATTTCCGGGGGACACAACCATTCAGGTCACAGGTGGTAAAGCAAGGCTAGCAAAATGTTAACTGAAGAATTTAAAGTGGTGGAAACATGGGTGTTCACAGGAACATTTTCTCAACTTTTCTGTTTGTTTAAAACTTTTAATAAGATGCTGAGAGAAATGTTAATCCAGGCCTCATCATAGCAAACTACCTCTATGCGTAGTTGTTGAGACATGGGGAATTTGGTGGGAATCTGCCTGCCACTCAGTCCTGACGTTAGGACGAAGCCAGGACATCTGTCCTCCTGGGTCTGATGTGTGGGTCCTTCTCTGGGAAGCATCATGCCACACGGTCGGCCCTGCGTTTGGGGGTGCTTGTGCTGAAGGAGCCGTTGCTGGTGGTGATTAGACGCCGAGCCTCATGTCCAGCAGCTGGGCTGTTGCTGACTGCGGGCTGTGGTGCAGCAGGTGCCCTGTTGTCTGCTGGGAGCCCCGAGGCTGCCGCACTGGACGGAGGATGGATGTCATCCAGTTCTGTGTCCAGTACTTGGAGGAAATGAACGAGTGGGAGGTTAGTTCAGTGGTTTTAAGTCCAATTAGAAACATTAAATTATATGGTTTGTTTATGACCACGTCTAAGAAAGTAAATCAGCTCTTTGGCAGAGAAGAAGCCAGCAGTTACTTCCTTTAGTCACTTACCAAGCACCATCTGAGCACGTATTGCAGGCCAGGCCCTGGGTTAGGTGCTGTCATGTGACAGGCCTGGGTGTGGGCCACCCCTCTGATGTCCAGGCCTGCAGCTCCCCTCACTCTGTTCCCTTGGGCAGAGGAGCTGTTCCGGTTCAAGGACAAGCCCGATTTTAAGGCTGAACGGTGGAGTCACCGCGGAGCAGCACACTTCCCTCAGATGTGGAGCTGAGCTGGGAACCACTGCTCACCACCCTCCTCTCACACCGAGGCCATGGGAAGACAAGGGTGGAAGGGGCATCCGGGCGCTGCCTTTGCCCGTGGAGGGACCAGGCAGCGCAGGAGTCCAGCAGGGGCAGCGGGGCCGATGGAGATGTCCTCTCCGGGTCTAGATGGGGATGTCAGAGGAGTAACAAGGCTTCAGTTCTTAACCCTGCGTTGCCGTGGAGGACCACGTAGGGATGCAGGCTGAGGAGGCATTAACAACAAAAAGGGAGCGTTTTTCTGGAGGGTCCTCACGTGGGTCCGTGTTCCTGAGAGACTAGACTGGGGTCTGTGGAGACGTCCTGTGGAGATGTCCTGAGCTCAAGGAGCTGACGTTTTCAGGGGTCAATAAGATATGACCCTCCCAATGACTGATGATGCTATGCTCCTTGTAATAATAGCAAACATTATTTTACACTCCTGTCTCCTTCACCAGGCTTTGAACCATCAAGATCAGGAACTATGGTGCATTGTTGCTCAATAAATACTTTTGAGGGAATTAAATAATTATTAGCTAGGGACTGAATATTTGTGTCCCCCTAAATTCATCTACTGAAACTCTAACCCCCCCAGTGTGGCTGTATTTGGTGACGGGGCCTCTAAGGTAGCAATTAAGGTTAAGTGAGGTCATAGGGCGGGGCCCTGACCCCGTGGGATTGGTGTCTCCACAAGAAGAGACACCTGCGAGCTCTTTCTCTCTGCACGCACCCTGGAGGATGTAGGGAAAGCAGTTGTCTGCAAACGAGGAAGGGAACTCTCAAAGGAAACTGAGTCAGCCAGAGCCTTGACCTTTGACTTGTAGCCTCCACAAGTCTGAGAAAATAAATTTCTGTTGTTTGGGGCACTCAGTCTTCTGTATTTTGTTGCAGCAGCCGGGCTGACTAATACAGTAGTCCTACTGAGTGCAGAAGGTGCCGGAGCATTGAACAGGATACAGATGTCAGTTCCCGTGGAGGGAGCTGGATCATGCCGATGAAGAAGTAGCCTCGAAAAGCCCTGAAAATAAAGAGCATTTTCCCAGCTAGAAGGAACATGATGAATAACGTAGATGGAGGGGGTGCATAGGAAATCAGACCACAGAAAGGGGATGACTTGTCTGAAATGGGGTTTGAGGATTTCAATACCAGGGAATAATTTTGCACCCAGTTGGGCGTAAACTTTGAACTTATTTTCACAAGAATCAGGGAGCCATCGAAGTTTGAGTCAAGACCCCGAGGTGGTGGGAGCGATGCTCCGGGAGGAGGGGTGTCTGTGCTCAGGTTCCCGTGTGAGGGTAGCTGACCTCAGGCGGACTTCACCAGTGACGGTTCCAGCAGGATAACCCTCCTTGTATACGACACGCCAGCCTCAGATGTGTGTGTGATGCTCACACTATTACAGGGAGTCACTGCTTATGTCACCGCGAGGGCAAAGGTCAGTCGGCTGTCACCACCAGGTTCACGCGGAATCCACTGCAGGAGGAAACGGTAGCTCAGGAACCTCCTTAACTTACCGTGGGATTTATTTCCAATTCCTTTGTAATCTCTTCCTCAGAGCAGTGAACTCTGAGCCCACCGGGCTTTGCATCTAATTCCAGCATCTGGATTGCAAGAGCTCTTAATACCTGTGGACCCGGCATTGCAGAGTGAAATGCATCCCCATTAATCAGAACTAGACTGAGTCACATCCATGAACCCTGGATTTCTACAAGAAAATTAAAAGGCAATATCATTTCACTTCTGCTAAATGTTTTCTTATGACTCAGGGGGAGAAATGGGACACTCTATATTGTGTCCAGGGACACAGCCAAAAATACATCACCAAGAACCATGACAAATGAACGTATAAATAGGAAATGCTCAGAAGGGTGGGTCATAAATCACGGAATGAGCCGGCACCAGCCTTCTTTTCTACGATCCTTGAAATGTGAAATGTTATTGGTGGCTTCCAGAAAAACAATCTGATTTTTGTATAGTTGTGTTAGAAGGCTGTAGGAAATATGGACAGATAATTTCTCCAGCAAAGTCAAAGGCAAGATACAGAATTTTCCAGTGACTCCAGGAACATATAAACGATTTTAAAAAAAGGGGTGGAGTTTGTTAGAGAACAGCAACGGTGAGGTTTCTAGAATCATGAGTTTTCTTCTTGAACATTTAGAAATCTGGGGTTTGGCGATGGGCTGGCTTTGGGTCAAGAATGCCCTAAAATAAATCGGATTGAGGCAACAGCAATTATGGGACTTCTCTGCTGGGTCCTGTAATTCCTCCACGCGTCTCACTCCTGGAAAACCTTTCTCCATATTTTAACATAAAGTGCTTTATGAGGGCCTGAGTTATAGTCCAAACAGTGACATTTTCTTAGGGAAAAACCCTCAAGTTTCTGTGTATTTTAAAGATACGAGAGTGGAAACAGGGACACTAAGGCTGAAAGACACCAGGACCCTCACAGGCAAGGGTGCTGAGCATTTTAATAAAACTGCAGATGTTGATAATCCTAAATAGATACTTAAAACTTTTCTTGTGTGTAATATTCCCATTGTGCCAGGTGTCCTGTTGGTTAAAAGCAGGACGTTTTCTTCTGCTCCAGAGCCCAGTGCCGAGATGGCTGCTTTCATTTTCACAAAACCGATAACGAAGTTTGGAGGGTGGAGAGTTTGTTCCGTCATCAAGCCCGACATGGTCCCTGAGTCAGGAGTCCTCAGAGAAGGCGAGCACGGGGCACGACTCCCAAGGGCCATCGTGTCCCTGTTTTCTGAGTTAGTTTTGTGTCTAATAGACCTGCTGAGGTTTATTGATCAGGTCACGACCCTGAGGGCTTGGCGATTTGGTCTGGCCTGGGCTGGGCAGTTCCTTTCAGGTCTTCCTAGGCTCCCTTCCACGGCGGCGTCAGCCAGAAGGCTGGCTGTGGTTAGCGTGGTCCCGGGGTGCCTCACTCACACGCCCAGAGTCTGGCCAGAGTAACGGGGCAACTGGACCGCACGTGTCTAGCCTCTGATAGCCGGGTCCTGGCTGCCTCCCGTGGTGGCTGGGCTCTAAGAACAGCAAGATGGGCCGCTCACGCTTGCTGAGGTCCCATCAGCCAAAGCAAGTCACATGGCCACGTCCAGATTCGAGGGGTGGAAAATTAGCCTCCAAACCCCACATGGTTTGGCTTTTCCTCTTTACAAAAGGTTTGCTGAAAATAATATTAACAGTCTCAACTCCTGGGCTCTTGAAGGAAGGAGCTGCAGAATATTGTGTCGTGGCATGTGTGCACACGTGTGCGCGCACGTGTGTGTGTGTGTGCACGCACGCAATTTGGTCAGTCTATTGCGTGCTGCTTTTTCTGTAGCAATGTGACCCCAGTGGTGGAGACGTATCCTAGCTCCAGTCCTTAGTAGCTGTGCGGCTTTGGGAAATTTCCTCAGCCTCTCTGTTCTTCAGTTTCTCTGTGGCCTCATGGGACTAAGAAAAGCATGTGTCTCATAGGTTTATTCTGAGAATCGAATAAGTTAATGATTGTAAAGTTTGGGAAAATGCCTGGAACACAGCGTGCACTCAATAAATATTAGCTATTACCAGTTTTGGCCTATACCTCTGTATTAGTTTCCTCTATGGCTGTAAAAGTTACCACAGACTTAGTGGCTTAAAACAGCCTGAATTTATTACCTACAGTTCTTGAGGTCACTGGTGGTGTCCGGGTCTCACTGGCTGGAATCAGGGTGTCAGCAGGACTGTGTTGAGATGCCCCTTGACTTTTCAGCTTCTGGAGGTTGCCTACACTCTGGCTCACGGGGACGCTCATCTGCAGAGCCTCTGACCGCTGGTGGAGTCTTTCCCACGTCCTCTCTCTCTGACCGCTGCTTCTGCTGTCACATGTTCTTCTCTGACTCTGACCCCTTGCCTCCCTCCATCACTTTAGAGACCCTTGTGATCACCTTGTGCACCTGAATAATCCAGGAGAATCTCTGAATCTCAAGATCCTTGGTTTAGTCACCTCTGCGAAGTCCCCCTGCCCACGTAAGGTGACACATCCACAGCTTAGGCGTTAGGACGGGGACGTCTTTGGCGGCCAGTGTTCTGTCTGTCCTAATATTCCCCATCCTGGGACTTGGCTCATTCATCGGTGAAGAGAAGCATGTTGCGAAGGTTTCGCTCGGCCATGGCTATTTAGAGAGGCTTCTACACCGATGAAGAAATTCCGTCCTCCACAACATCAGAAGCATCTCTCGCCACTCTAAACCACCAGCAGGGAGAAGGGGTATTTTGAGTGAGGAGACAAACGTGGTCATCTGCCGCCCGTCGGTTAGAAGAGGGTGATTGTTGGTGCTGATTTTTCCCTGGCGCTGAGCTATGTTTTACTTCTGTCCCTTTGCCTCTACGTGTGGCCATGAGGCAAATTCTCACGGATGAGATGAGATGGAGGGGTTGCAGCCACATCCGAGACGAGGCAGTGGAGAGCAGCTGAGCCATCCTAGTGGTACCTTCTTTGCTGGGTGGTTGCATGTAGGGGTTTGCCAGAGATCTCTGGGGCCCTGAGGATGGTCAGGACCCCAGGTAGGGGATCCTGGGTCCCTGAGTGGCGGTGTGGGCCCGGGCCCCACCTTCCGGTCCTGAAGGCACTGAGAGGTGAAGTTGCTTCCTCCAGCTGCCACAGCTAACGCAAGCAGTTGCCCTGACACCAATCTGCAGAGGCCCTGGGTTCTCAGCCCTGAAGCCTAAGTAAACAGGGTGTGGCTTGTGCTCCAACTTCTTCGTTTCCCTCTCACTCCTAGACACAAGCAGAGCTCTGGAGGTTTTGCTCGGCTTTCGTATAATTTGGATAAGAAAATACTGAAAAAGGCTGGTGGCCATTGACCTCATCATGCTTCTGGGCAGAATTGTCTTCACAGCATGGAAGAATTTAAAGCGCCAGGGGCCTGCTAACGATTGTCTCATCTTGTCTCCTTACCGAACAGATGAGGAAACTCAGGCTCGTAGAGTTTCAGTGATTTTTCTAAATTTTTCCGGAGGAACTCAGCAGTGGAACTGGGACTGAATCACAGTGGAACTGAGGCCGGCCTCAGCGTGGTGCCCGGTGGACCAGGAGCCCTGGGGTGGGAGTCAGATGAACGATGGACGCCGAGCCCTCATCCTTCAGCATCTGGCTCAAGGCCACCTTCTCCACCGAGGCTTTCTCAAAAGCCCCCGTTTCAATTTAACCTCCCCATCCTCTCTCCTCCCGAACGATGATATTGATCCTTTGTACAGCATTTAATAAAATCTGTCTGAAATGTTAATTCGCATGCCTCTATCTGGCCCGGGTGACAAATAGGTTTTATTTCATGTGCCAGATTAGATTGGTGGTTGTGCCTGGATCACAATATTGAAATGGAGAAGGAGCCCTTGTCCGGCTCAGTCCACGAACGATCAACAGTGTCTGCCAGGGGAAGAGAATTAGAAAAATAACCAACACGTGCCTGCGTCTCCCAATCCTGGTCTGTTGTTCATTGGAATAAAAACTTCCTTAAGGCAGAGCCACCAGGCTTTTCCTTCTTTGTATCCTGTATGGTATGGAGAAGAATTTCTTGTATATAATAAGCAGATGCTTAATAAATATTCGTTGAATTAAACTGAAATGAAATTCACATATTCCTGGGTCTATAAGTCCCTTAAACCGGTGCCTTCCAGCTACCCATCTCTCGTGTATTTTTCTTCTTCCCGTATATTCTAAGATTTTCTTTGAGGGGTGCTCTGAGTCTCTGTGGTTAATTTCTACTTAACAATGAATCTCTTGGAAATATTTACTTCAAAATATTTATTGACGCTCTCTTTTCTAGTCTTCATATCACATAAGGGTATTCAAACGGGTCTATCTTTTCTATGTGAGTACAACAGAGTGAGTAACCTGGAGGATTAACATTAACAGATCAGCAACTGGGAACTTTGTCTGCCAAGCATATTCATTCAAGGCTATATCTTCAAAAGAAACAAATGAGAAGCAAGAAAGAATAAAAAAGAAAAGGAAAGAAAGAAACGAAGGTAGATATGAGACAGAGGAGATGAAAATATCAACTAATGTTGCTTTAAACTTGAATAAAGAACTTTTGAAAGAACAACAAAATCTGGGGAGCCAGCCAGATGTGCCATCTGATACACTTTTTAAGAATCAGAATAGATGGGCTTATGCCCTTGGATCCAATTTACATGCTCTCCTGGGGAAAATGCAAATTATTGGTCAGGGTGTTCTCTCTAAATAATTGCTTTACAAGGGGAGGAACTGACTTGGAGCCCAGGGCTGTGGGGAAATACGCTGTAATGATATAAGTGCATACTGACTCCTCACTTAAAAGCAGGAGCACAGAGGAGGCTGGAACGCATTATCTGGGGTGTTCAGGAATTTTAAATGGTACTTAAGCACTGAGATTTAACTCTTACATCTGCCTTTGAAGGTTAGCTCCATATGCCCATTTTCGTAATTCAAATCTGGTCCTGGGGCGTTTGAGAAAATGACGCTGGCTTTGGTCCTCCGTCTGCAACAGCCAGTTGCCTGCCTCGCCCTCCATGTCCCAGGGGCATCTCAGAGATACCCTGCACAGCACAGAGCTCATCCCACCAGGAAATCTGTTGCTCCCTTTCCTGAGCCCCCACTGCTGCTAACGGGATTGCCAGCCTCTCGGTGACCGGGCACAGGGCCCTGCTCCTCCTCTCTCGCATCTGCACCCAACAGAGACTCAGTGAGTCCTGCTCATCCCGCCCACAAAGCACGAGAGCAGGACGTCTCGAGACCCCCAGACTGAGACGTAAGACTGGGTTCTGTCGCTTACTGTGTGAACTTGCGTGAGGGGCTCGCCTCTCTGGGCCTTAGTTTTTGAATCTGTGAAATGGGAAGAATCCGGCACAGCATGGTTCTCCAGGTTTCTGATGATTTAAGGCGTGTGAAGCCCTTGACTCTGTGCCTTTAAGTCTCAACGGGGCCTCTCCCCTGGGACCCTGTGCTGGGCCAACTCCGCCTCCCTCCTCCAGGCTTTGCTCCAGTGCAGTTTTCCGTATTGTTTTTGCTTTTATCTCGCTGATGTTTAGCTCTGACCATGTCATCTGCCCTTCACAAAACCTCTTGCCTCTGCACTTGTGGGAGTCCCTCAGCTCGAGAGAGTCCCCAAAATAGGAAAGGACGTTCCACGGAAAACTGCTTCGTGCACTTGGTGCTGCCTCAGTAACTCCCACCAAGAGAGACCTCAAATACTTGGAAAAATAAAATCAGAGTTCTATTCAGGGTCAGGCCTCAGCCCCTTGAAAGGAGTAGAGACTTGAGTCAAAGTCCAAAAATAAAACCGTGTCCTTCCACTAGGGGTGGAAGCCTGCGTGTGTGTGTGTGTGCGCGCGTGCGTGCGTGCTGGGGAGTGGTAATAATAGATTGCCCATTAGAAAAACAGTCTCTTGCTTTGGGGTGCATTTTCTACCCATTGCTCCTGTTAGATCCCAGGGGTCAAGGAAGAAAAAATGGGTTAAATCTTAAGCAAGAGCCAAAAATGTCTTCAAACCTCACATGTTCAGCCAAAGTCACAAGGCCTAGTTTGTGCCCTATGGCAATGAGCAATTTGAATCCCGCCCGGCTGTTCTGGACCTTTTACTTGTCTTTCAGGTTCCTCAGTGCTGGGAGCAACCAGCTGGGTTCACGGTTTTGGAGTCCTGGTCAGGTGGCTTTCTGATTCGTCGCAAGCCACAAAGGCATTTTCTTAATTCAGTTCAGAGAGCAGTCCTGGAGCACTTCCCCTCCTTCAGCCGCAGCACGTGGCCTGGGATATAAAGATAAGTAAGGTCAATCTTTGTCCTTGAAGCATTAAAACTTATAGGAGAGACACACATAAATAACAAAGACACAGCGTGAAGTGTGCTCTGAGAGAGGGCCATATAAATTTCTTTGGAAACATAGATGAGAAAGCAATTAATTCCGTCTATGAGGAAGGTTATCATTTCCAGGAAAATTAATCAGATGACACAAAGACAGAGGAGTGAAAATGCAGAGTGGCTGAGGACAAGGGGGACACCTGCCTGCCTGTGGGGTGGGCTCCTTGGGCCAGGCAGTGGGGAGAGAGGGATTGGTGAAGAATTAGAAAAGAATAAGTCAGCTGAGCCAGACTGGGGTGCGTGTGTGAGTCTCGGCCTTATCCTGCCGCCTGCCCCAGAGAACCCTGCTATCGCCTGTGGGAGCCTAGGGCAGCTTTACGTAGGAACTAATGTGGCCAAATCTACGTCTCAGAAAGATAATGTTGGTGGTAGAGTGGGCACGAACTGAGAGACCACTTAGAAGATGACGAGGGCCTGGATAAGGGAAGCGATGGGGGCCGCAGAAGGGGAACGGTGTGAGAGACGTTCCAGTGGTGTCATTGCAAAGACTTGATAATTGATTGGCTATGAGAAGTATATCAAGAATGACTCTGAGATTTTTAATGTAGACAGTTGGGCTGGGTGGATGAAGATAATGTAAACGACATAGAAAAGACAGACAGATAAGCAAAGTTCAGGAAGGAAGAGGCTGGATTTGTACATATTGAATCTGAGAAGATTTGCGTGCCATCTTAAACGGAAACACTGTCTGGGAAGCAGGAATAGGGAAATATGGGAAAAGGCTGAGACTTCAGCTGTGGAGTAACAGAAAGGTGATTGGCATGAAGGAGGCCTTTGGAAGTTGGGGTGACGGAGTTCAACCAGGAAAGCATGTCGATTGAGAAGAGAAGCAAGTTTGGGGCCGAATTCTGAGAAACTCAGTCTTTTAAGGATGGGCATTGTTCTCTGCTCCTCTTGTAATGTCTTGCCTTAGCCTAGAACTCCATCCCTGCCTTCTTGCATCTCTTCACTTACTTGGCATACCTCTTGAATTTCATGCAATATTTTATTTCAAAAAGGTTATAGTAATTCTGTAAAAATTCTGTAAGAGCCTCTTTCCCTGTCTCCTGTGAGGAGGCTGGTAAACTCCGATGTGGTGGGTTTGGAACAGGGCATAGACTGAGCCACCAACCCCTCACAGGCACAGTTTAAATGGGCCATATCCACAGGCAGCACTGTTACAAATACACAAACGGCACCAGGGACAAAGAAGAGCACGGTGTGAGCACACAAACACGGGTCATGGTTCACTGCACAGCAGGTACGGCCACCGGGCAGTGGTGGCTTTTCCGAAGACCAGCCCAGGAGAGCAATGGGAACTGAGGCAGTTGGTCCGGCTTCCCTCAGACGATACACTGATGCTGAGGGCTGCCACCAGAGAGCCTGCCCTGCAGCAGCGGCTGGGGCTTGAGCTGCCCCACACCGCGCTCTCAAGAAGCCCCTTGTGCCCACGGGGACCTGGAAGAGATGGGGGCCGTCACAACTGAGGGGGAGGTGTCTTCTGAGAATCTCCTCAGTGAAGGGAAAGCACTGGTAACACTCACAGTAACTCCAGATCTCATTGCAAACATCTCCCACAGGCCGGATGCCCACGTCGTTGTGGCACCAGCTGTGACCCTGAGCTACAAAGTGACCCTGGGCTACAAAGTGACCTTGGGCTACAAAGGTCTTGTCGTTCAGAGATGTGAAAGAGTCTGGTGCTCATTTGCAAACGGACAGGATATTTTGAAAAATAGCCAAATACCAAATCCAAAGCCAGCACACGTCCACCCCTTCCTCATGGCGCTGGGCGGGGTGTGGAGGTGGGACAGCTGTGCAGTGGTGTCCGTGTGCCTCTTGCCAAAACCACAGGCTTTTCTTTCTCATTTATTTTAAATCGTCCTTTCCAGACCCAGCTCGTGGTCCAGATTGCCAGAGCCCTTCAGCCAAGTGGCCTGCTCGCCTTTGCTCACACCCTTCTGAGACACATTGCGGTGTCTGATCTGAGGCCAGAGACTGACCACCGGGGAAATTTGGAAAAGGGGCAGCTCAGAGTTTTGCAACCAGGAGGGGAGATGGACGTGCAATTTCAGCAGTGTTCCCTACCAGGCTGTCTCATCTGGTTGTTGTGGAATCTCTGTACTTCCAGAGAAATGCACAAAAGTATAAAGAAAAAGAATAAAGTGGCATCCCAAAATTGACCCTAATCCTGTCATCCAGCATCGGCTGCTGTGACCCTTTAGTCACGGTTTCCTGCTGTCCTTCCAATGGAGTTCACATATACTGGTCATTTCCTTTATTTATATACATTTTCCCAAATATTTAAAACCACAGAACTAATTATTTGCACTTTATTCTCACAACAGTTAGATATTTCCATTTTGTAGGTGATTTTACAGATGAGACCCAGAGAGGTTAGAAGACCTGCTTGGTGCCACACAGGTACCAGACAATCGGGCTGGAGTGTGGACCCAGGTACCACAGCTTTGTGTCTACAATTCTTTTCGCTACAAACATAGCTGTAAAATTTTGTTGCTGAATTTGTTCAGAAGGTTAAACAGCTTTGATTTCAACTGGCGTGTTTGTGGATAACGTGCCTGAAATGGCATCCACGGTGCAGAGCTTCAGCAAGCTAGTGAGCCTTATGAGCGGAGGGTGCTGCCTTTGTTTCTGAGCTGTAATTTGTACAACTTTAGATTTTGTTGATTAATTTGTTAACCTGCTGGCGTGGTTGACCCGAATACTTGCTGTCCTGGAATTAACACAAAATTAAAGATGGATTTGAAAACCCTAAATAGAGTACGCTTATTTATTTTCAAAAGTAAAGAAGTGCTTCCAGACCAAGGCAGGAGGTCCCTTTCCAAATTCCAGTCCAGTCCACATTTTTGCACTTGAGTTATGACTCCACAATAGCTGGGTTTTATGATGGGAAATTCAGAAACCATCTTTCCATATCATGTATCACGCACATATTTTTCAGAAAAAAGTTAATTACCTGTTTCCTAGCTGGAATGTCATAGGGGTCCTCGTCACCACTCATTAGAGTTGTTGAAAGCCACTGACGGGGCCGTGAGCACGTCTGGCTCAGCGCTCCTCTGCGGAAGCCCTCAGCTGGGGCGGCAGGGTCCTTTCATCATTCATCCCCTGCTCTGGATCTGTGTGTCCAGGAAAGATCGTATCTCTTCACAACAAGCTCTCGTTTGAACAGAAAACACTGACAAAGGGACATCAAGGTACTTCGCCTTCTGGTTCTCCTTTCACTGTGAATCCACAAACTAGGGGAGGAATTGTGCAGGGCCGTTAGTCCATTCAAATTCTGCTCCAGGTAAAGTCAGCCACGCTTGTACCTGTGGCTTCTCACCATTTTGTCTCACTTTTCAAACCTGACTCAACTTAGCTCTACGACCAAAATGTCACACAAATTCATCCACGACAAATCACCCAGATAAATTTAAAACAAAGCTTAATTAACTTTTCTAATTATAAAACAATAAATTTTATTGTACAATGCTTTACAAATACAGTAAAATAAAATAATCAATAATCCAGCATCCATTAAAAATCTGCTAATATTTTCATGTATTTACTTACAGTTTTGTGTGTGTGCATATGTTTGAAATCTCATACTACACACACATACATTTTTACATCCTGCTTTTTCACATAACAGTATCATACAAGCATTTTTTATCTGAAATGTTGTAAGCATAATTGTTGATGTCTTAACTAAGTGCATAATTTACTTAGCTATTTTCTTCTATTATTGGCTATTTAAGTTGCTTTGGACATTTAACTGTAGATGAGATTTTTTTTATTTAGAACTAAATACAGGAAGTATTGGATGGTTGTAATCAGATTTGTTTCTGTCAATGAAAAGTTAGAGAATATTCACTAGTTTAGCAAAACGTAAGAAAACAAGCACTCAGTTGACAGAGTCCTGTGTTCATGTTGGTTTTAATTCTCGTCCCTGTCAGGACTTAATGGTTACAAAATGGATTTGAAGTCAAAACCGTTGTGGACTCTGCTCTCGGTTCAGGTGTCGATCCTCAACATACTAGTTACGCGACCTCAGACAGGTTTTAAAGTTCTCCACGCTTCTGAATCCTCTTCCACAAGATGGAGTTAATGACAACCATTTGATGGAGAAGTTGCGACTGTGAAGGAGAGAACGCCTGTGTCTGGCGTCATAGGTGGGACTGGTGCACCCGACACACGCAGAGCGATACAAAACTGTGTTGCAGCGCTACGGTGAGGGTGAGGGAGGGCGGTCTTCTGGGATGCGAGGCTCCTGACTCCGACAGGAAGGGCAGGGGGTGGGATCAGATCAGGAAAGGCTACTTGGTGGATAAGTAGGAGGCAGCGGGGGGTAATACTGGAGTTGGGTGTTTCCGAAGGGCTAAAGAGAAGTGAGAAACAATTTCATAAGGAGAGGACATAGGAAAAGAGGCGTAAGACAAGAGAGCAGGAGTAGGTGCTTGGGGCCTGGGTTGAGTTGGGGCCACCACAGGATTCGACAATCTGTAGGGACCAAGGCTCAGGCAGAAGGGATTAACAGTCATCTTAATCCTACATGAGGGAACCATTTTGGTCTCTTCTGGTGGCTCCTGTAGAAAAGTAGAAGATTTTCACTTCTAGTCCTAAGACTTGAATATTGCTATTTCCAGATTTTAATATTTTGGGGATAATTTCTATACAAGATTGTTTTTATCTTATGTAATCATGCTGTTATATAATTTGGCATCTTTTTTACAGTTTTGTGTCATACTGGAAACATCATTTTTCATGATTGCAAAATAGTCAGTTACAGAGATTTATGTAATGTGCTCAGTCCTTCTCCTGTTTAACTTCTGCGTCTGCTACGATTGCTTTATAATATTAATAGTGTTATAGTGTTATAATATTAATAGCATAACACTATTGGTATTACAATGCTGTATCTTTGTTCGTATCTTACCTTAACTCCATAGGACAACATGAAGGACCCAGATCACCGTGCTGCCGGGAAGAAGGTAGTAGTCGATCCTTCTGGGGCCCTGCCTCACTCAGCCTCTGCCAGACTCTTGCTGCGTCTGTGGTGGACACGTCCCTCCTGGGGACACTTCCGCTCCTCTGCACTGACAGGACCTCACCTCTGACATCCTGCACACCTTTGCTTTTCTTCCCCACGTGGTGCTTTTGTGGCTGCGCACATGTGAAGCTGGGCCACGTGGGAGAGAGAACACCCTGAGGACGACCCTCGACCTGGGTTTGCTACAGGCTGATGTCGTGGTAAATAAATGCACCCAGGGCTTTGGGTAGACCATCGAGGGCGGCATATTGTCGCTGCTCGGGAGTCCTGGTGGCGTTGACGCCGCTTCCCGCAGGAGGGGCCTGCACACTGCTTCTCCTCTTCTCCTGTCCCGCGCTGCCCAGAGCCTCATTCTTGGTCCCTGGAATCACTTTTCAGCACGAGTTCTAATCAAGCTTTGCTTTGGGGAATCTCAAGCCAAGGCAGACATTTTTAAGGATCACAAGACACGCCTGCTGTAAACTTGCTTTCCCTAATGTGTGTCATTGCTCATAGCTTTGTTCCAGTGAAATTGCTCTTAGCTTTCGCTGAGGGTGGGGCTCCTAAACTGAAGCTGTGCTTTGGGTGACGGCTGAGCAACAAACACTTGCCTTACTCCATGCAAGTACCCAGAAGAACGACCTGTGTTGTTCAAGCTGACTTGCATCTGGGCTCCAAAAACAACACGAGCCAGGCCTTGTAACACCGGGAGCACCCTCCACCAGGAGACGATGCCGGCAAAGAGTCTGTTGTTGTGTGCCCAGAGCCAAGGCCTGGAGGAAACAGCACCGAGCCTTCGCAAGCCCACGGTCCCAGCAGCCTGGCCTGCCGTCTGCTTTGAATTTCTGTATCTTAATTCCACTCCTGGCCCTGCTTTAGTCTCAGAGGCCAGAATCCCACAGAAGGCCCAACGCTGTTCCTTGGGGCTTGTTCCTTTTGCACACGGCCCGGGTGCTCCCAGGGACGACCTACAGGCCGTATTCTGTTTCTGGGATTCCCAGCATTGTTTCACCCATACCGTCCTCATCCGGGATTTCTCTCATCCTAACTCTGGACCCCTTCTCTTATCGACATCCGTTTGATTGGAATTGTAGTCATCTGTATGAAACAGGTTACCTAAGCACCAAACTGCAAGACAATTTACAACACAATTTAGAAGATGCAAAACAGACAGAGATGGAAGAGGTGTGTGGACATGGACCTTGGTGAAAAACTCAGTTGGAGGAGTCCAGGAGTGAAGATTCCTGGACCCCAGGCGCGGAGTCCCTCCATATGCACTTTATCTCTTAGATGTCAGCTTTCTTGATCAAAGCCCACTTGCGTCTGAGGGTAAGAAGTGCAATCCCCATATCTCTAGGGGTGTTTAAGATACCCTGTGTTAAGACAATTCTTGGAGGTCGGCTACAAGTTACTCATCACGTGAAATACGTTTTACTGAATGAAAGGCCATACTTTGCTCACACCTTATCTCTGCCGTCACCAAGGTGAATAGTCTCAATTCCTTCACTCTTCGATCATTCATTCATTCATTCAAGAGCTGCTCAGAAGAGCATAAAGAGGCCACATTCTCACAGAGATGTCTCTCATCTGATAAGACTTCTTTTAACTGCAGGTATGTGTCCTTGCTGGGGCCTCACCACACTGAATTATTCATCATCAGAACTTAAAACTGTTCTTTATCTGGAAATCCGACGCTTGCCTTGCACATACGATGCAATCTGCTCTTGTGCTTTAGAGACAAGGGTGTTACTTATTTTTCCACAGTTACCTGGAGTCCATACCAACTATCACAGCTTGCAAATATATTTACTTTTTCCTTGATTGCTTTTATCTATTTTTTTTTCCAGCTTCCTTTTCTCCAGTGAGAGATGAACTAGAAAAAGAGTTTCAGTTGTCATTCTGCACCGGATAATCCCAAACCCGGGATGTCTTCTACTGCCGGCGGTCTCCTCACCATTGTTAATTCATTTATTCAGCAAGTATTTATTGAATGTTCACCAGGCAGAATGTAGCAGTGAAGGAGATAAATGTGGTCCCTGTTGATCAATTCTAGACATATCCAGCTCCGGGTTTTTGTTGTTAGTGCAGTCCAGTGGATTCCAACTCCTGGGACCCTGTGGACAGCAGAACAGAACCCTGCCTGGTCTTTGTGCACCACCCTCTCACCTTCCAGGATTCTATCAGACCGTGCTCCACTGCTGTTCATAGGGTTTTCATTGCCATTGTTTTTGGAAATGCATGGCTGGGTCCTTCGTCCGAGTCTGTCTAGTCTGGAAGCTCTGCTGAAAACTGTCCACCATGGGGGACCCTGTTGGTATTTCAAATCCAGGTGGCAGAGCTTTCAGCATCACAGTGTGACAACCGACAGACGTGTGGTGTGGTTCCCTGGCGGGGAAGTGGCCCCCGGCTGTGGCGGTGAGGGCCTGGATCTTACCATTAGACCAAGGGCTCCCCAGCTTTGGGTTTAGGAGGGATAGTAATCTAGTTATGGCACCAGGCAGACATTGGGAGGAGAGTCTGGAACCACCATTTAAACTTGGGAACCCAACAAGGGGGCTCATCCTGCCAAACACGTGGACGACTTGTCAAGGGGATGGAGCAACTCTAGTGAGTTCCAGGTGGAATGGAAGGGTTTCCAGTCACGCTGGGGAGAAGAACAGTGTTTTCCATCTTTGTAACCTTGGGCAGTCACTTCACCACCCTGTGTCTCATCTGGACTCGTGTAAAATGAGGAGGATGATTCTTATTTCATAGAGTTGTGAATATTAAATGATTAAATATGTGTAAAACTCTCAGAACAGTGAATGGCACTTAAACACTCAAAAATATTAGCTGTTGCTGTTATTGATGCAACAAGGAGCCTTGAGAGGTCACTGTTTTGGGACTTGGGACTCAGCTATGCAGTTCTCAGCTGTGAGTTTTCTCAAATGGAACATACACTGGGTCTGCAGCTCAGCTGCGGGATAAGCGGGGCACTGATGAGAGAGGATGGCAGCCTGAGTGGAAGAGCCCAGGGGAAGGGAGGTAAGAGCTAGGGAGGTGCCATGAGAGGGGACACCCCTCCCAGCAAGGTTGAGTAGGACCTCCCGGAAGAGATGACACAGGAATTTCAGAGAGTAAGGAGGATTTAGCCGTGAAGAGAGGGAGATTATATCTGTTAGGGAAAAGTGTAAGGTGTTCGGGGAACAGCAAATAATTTATTCTCGCTGGGGTGTAGTGAATATTTTGGGTGAAGGTGAAAGAAGATACTGGAGAGAAAACAAGGGCCCTGTGTGTAGAGTCTTCTGCGAAAATTACGGGTCGGGGAGGCAACTGATGATGGCAACCCACAAGCTGGTGGCTCAGCCACAGAATCCGCTTCTGGTAACGGAACAGTGTGACGTAGGCCTCCTGTGCACATTCCTCCGTTCAGTGACTCCTCAGTTTTGTTGCTCTATTGTCTTGGATGCCTTAGGTATTGCATTTTTCTGCTGAATCTTTGCCTCTGGGCTAAAGATGCAGGGAAGAGAGACCATGGAGGTCACATGGAAGGTTTTGATGGCTAGGCCTGCAAGTGGAGGCTGTCACCTCAGGTGACATTCCACTGGGCAGACCTGGGCCACGTGGCCACGTCTGAGATGGCAGAGGAGGCTGGGAGATGGAGCCGCCTTGTGTCCAGGAGGACAAGAAGGGGGTTTTGATGAGCACATAGGAGTCTCAGGCACAACAAGGTATTTCCTTAAATTTGGAAATGACAGAGAGACTGAGCATTTTATTGGTTAGGAACACAGGCTTTAGAATCAGACAGAATTATCCTTAAATTCTGCTTCTGCTGTTTCCCAAACTCTGAGTAAATTGCTCAGCTTCTCTGACTTTCAGTTTTTCACCCAGAAAGTTGAAGTAGCAGTGGTACCCATCTCTGAGACTTCTAGAATAAAAATGACCTAATGTAACTGCCAGTTTTTGAGTGTTTTCTGTGGTCCATGCTCTAAGATGCTCTTAGGGAAATGTTATCTCACCTGCTCCACTCAGAATCTCACAGAATCTAGAGCTTTGGGGTCTCAAAGATGGAGCAACGAGATGTTTCTGGGAGAGTGGGAGGAGGGAAGGACTTACAAAGGGTTGCTTAGGTTCTGGCACGGGAAGGCTGAGTGTGAACAGCCGGACCTGTGGGGGCAAAGGGCCTGCAGGCAGACGGCAAGGCACTTGCATAGGCACCAATTCACTTATTCACTCAGCAAACCTAGCTGAACACTGACTCTGGGTCAGGCCTGGTTCTAGACACGGGGATCCGGCAGTAAACACACAGACACAGTTGCCAGCATCCTGGAGCTTACATCCTAGTGGAGGAGACGGAAATACAAGCAAATAAATATATCAACTGCCAGGAAATGCCAAGGAAGAAAGGACAATTTAGATTTATATGAATCGATATGGACAAACGTCCACCATGGTTTTGAAACAGAAATAGCAAATTACAGAGTAATATGAGTAACATGGTCCAATTTTACAATAAAATCCTATAACTGAGGATATGCACTTGTACAAGCATGGAAACAACTGTCGAGGAATGAGCACCAGCTTGTTAACGGTAGTTATCTCAGGGGCTGGAGCTGGTGAAGGGGACGGGGCAGAGTATTAAGTTTTTAAATATGTTCTCAAGTAATTTCAACAGTTGGTAAAGTAAACCCAGTCATTAAAAGACAAAGCCTGTCATATGGATGGTCCTATCGGTCCGCCTCCCACAAAGGTGGGTCATCAGTAGTCATACAAGGACAGCAGCAGAAGACGGGGACGCGGTGGTGGTGAAGCCGTGGTCCTGACTGTGTCCCCGGCCCTGTGCCCCTCAGCGGCCACACTGAGCTGAGTGGGGCTAACGGAGTAAGCTGTGTGGACGGCGCACGTGAGCGGTGGGTACGTTCCTCCTTGTCCGCCACCCTCAGTGAGGCCTGTTTTCTCGTCTTATGGGCTGAATTCAGCAATGTGCAACTCACGTGTCCCTTGTGACTTAATTCAGACTTAAATCTCTGCACTTAGTTTCGGAAACATTACACTACAAGTAAAGCTTAAAAATCAAGGGCTCCGATTCCATTTATAATAATACAGTGGAAATATTCCCGGTTTGGGGCATATTCCACGACTCTTAGCAGCTTTGAGAACTTAAACTTCACCTTGAAAGGAAACATGACAATACGAGCTACAGAATGTGGTTGTGAGGGTGATGACGTTACGTGGGGGCCAAGGGAGCACACAGCACATAGGGTCATGCTGACATCAGTCGAGCACTTCCTGGGTGCTGGGTGCCACGCTGGGTACACATCGTGAGCCGGGTACTCGCCGTGAGCTGGGTATGCTTGTTGAATGAGGCACAAGTGGGTTAAGCGACTAGGGCTCTAACTTACACAGGGGTCGGGCTACACTCCACTTCACTGCCTCCCCCATAATCAGCGAGGCCCCACACACCTCGCTGCTACTGTTTTCATGTTGTTGTTGCTGCAGCAGCATCCTGGCCCCAACACAGCTATTCTGCTTGATCCCACAGATCCGGGTCTCCCTGGGGATGGTCCTGCTCTGTCAACCACCCTTCGCTTGGGCTATGGCAGTGCCCCCAACAGTACAGCACATCCTGGAGCCAGGCATTGTACCGCAGGGATTTCCAGGTCAGCTGGTACCCAGCACTGCAGGCTGACCAGGGAGCAATGGTTTTCCCATCCTCAACTGGGAAACTGGTCAGCGAGTCCGCTCACAAGGTGAGAGTCGCAAAGCCTCTGGGTACGTCTCGTCTGACCCTGTGAGCTGTCCACTCAGTCTCCAGCTTCAGTGTTTACACTGCCCTTCCTGGGGTTAAATACATTATTCCTGGGATTAAATACAGCCTGCATTTCCCAAACTGCGTGCTGCGGCAACCCAGGGTGCTGAGTCTGACTCACAAAGACTCTTTTTAAAATTTCCAAAAATCTCAGTGATGCCTGACATCTTTCAGGATGACAGGAACCACCAGCTCAAGAGAGTTCAGGTCCAACTCTGGATCACTTACACTCCTCCTGCTGATGTCACATCTTCACAAAGCTGGGATTTTCATTAGAAACAAGCACCAGGTATGTGGGAAGAGGGATTATGTGCAAACTCTCTGTACTTGCCACGCAATTTTGCTGTGGTCCTCTGACCGCTCTTAAAAACAGAGCTGGTTACCGGCAATAGCAAACCAAGCTCCCATGGAAATCAGTGAGAACCAGGACGTGCGTGGTATCCAGTCTCTCGCCAACACCTGAGAGGTTACGTGGTGTCCAAGAGGCTCATGCTTCCCGTTAGGAAGTAATTCTGTTTATAGAAAAATGAAATAAAATATGATTTTTCTTTCAATATATATGTGTTATTTATTCAAAAGGCTACTGAGTAGTTAGGATATAAAAACTTATTCAGCTATTTATATCCAATTACTTAATAAACAGAATTTTAGGTATTTCTTTCAACTGTGAAAAAAATTACTGTGACACTAACAGTGCCATGCACAAAAAATATTTGGAAGACTCTTTACTAAGCTAAAGTAAATGCTTTCAGGATTAGAAATCTGTGTGACATTTTTTTAAATCTTTCTGTCCCATTTGAATTTGTATTTTGATATTTCCTATGCCATTTTGAAAGCAGAAGCCGCGAGCATCATTCATGGTAGGAATGTTATGTGGTCTCTGATCTCTGATCTCTCTCTCCTTTCGTTGGCACCACGTGATTCACCACTGAATTTTGTGTTGCGTATTTGTAACTGTTTATGTTTTTTCCTGTTCTCTCTACTTGTCTACGCTGTATCGTCCTTGAAGGCATGGCTGTCTCATGCTCTTGTGGAAGGGCACATACACGTCATACTAAATTTGTTCTGAGCGTAGGGAAACCTGGACGCACACTCATTGACTATCAGGAATGGTTACCTCTGGGGTAAGTGGTCAGATTATGAGTGAGTTTTTATTTTTCTGCATGTTTTTTCACACAGGCAGGTTTTAAAGGCATTTGAATTGATACACACATCGTGTGTAAAGCATCCTATTGCCCTTTGGGCAGAGAGTTGTGGAAATTGCTTCTGGAACAAAGATTTGGGACGGATTCCTTAGAATTGTTCTCAGAAGTCAAAGCAGATTTTATTTAGCGACTTCTGAATGCCGGGAACTGAGCTGCCTGCTCTCACACATTATTTTATCTGCTTCTCACAACTGTCTCGGGAGGTATCTTCTTTATTTTACAAACAAGGAAGTGGACGTCCAGTTCAGAACTCTTGGATTCTCGTCTGGTGACGTTAAAGTTTTAAAACTCAGACTCAAGTCAGTCTCCAAAGCCACATCTTCTGTGAGTCCGTTTGTGCGCCGTGTCCAGAACAGGGGCAAGAAACCAGGTCGGTACCTGTCTGGGGCTGTGTGTGTCGGGCATGGAAGTGGCTCAGGAATGAGTTGTGTCTGCCACTGTGTCTGGGTTTCTTTTTGGGATATAACTGTGAATATACTAAAATTCAGGGAATTATACACTCTAAAAAGTTGAATCTTACCGTATGTGGATTATATCTTAATAAAACTATTTAAAAGGAAGAAACAAACTCAGGCCCTCCATTCTTTAATACTCAAGGACAATTTCAGCCATCTCTAAAGGACCTTCGTGTTACATCCTAATCCAAAGAATTCGGAGGGACCCCAGGATATGCTGATGGCAGTGAGTACTCAGAAGAAGTATTTCTCGTGGGATTGTCTATTCCTCTTTGAAAAGCATCATAGCGCCTCCTAGAAATATAGTTAGAAGTTGGGATGTTTTGAGCACAGGAGGCCAGGCTGGGAGTTATTCCCATCACGGCGCCCGGTCAAACGTGGGTCCCTCTTGACAAATACGCGCACAACTGCGAGGGCACCAGTGACGTCCAGCGATGACGTCATGGGGAGAGGAAGCTTTTATAATAAGAAAGCAGAGTGTGTTTCCCTGAGACAGTCTGAAGGAGCCACATGATCCACGTGCATTTTTAACCCACTCTTTGGGGTCCAAATAAGTTATTGGGGGTCTTCCTTGTCATTGTCATTGTCATTGCTGCTTAATTACCACAGAACCTCTAACCCAGGCCAGGAACTCCTCGCTGCCCACATTTCTTCCTGCTTCAGAACGTGCATCAAATAGCAACCAGGAACATTTCCCATTTTCTCACTTGGAATCTGTTTGGGGAGCTGGGAGTTGCTATCGCACAAAATTGGTGACATCTGTGAGGAAGGGCAGCCGAGGGGGTGAGCAAGCAGCTGGACAGGCTGCCTGCAGGCCAGGCTCGCTCCTCCGCGGGGCTCGCTCTGGACCACGGCACGTGAGGCCTCCTCTGACTTTTCCAGTGTCTTTCTACGCGCTCCCACCCACGCTTTCCTCGAAGGGGAAAAAAAGAGTTTTGTGTCTAAGAGGTCAAGTGACTTAAAGGAACGATTCCAGCCTTCTGAAAAGTTTCTGTTTCAAACGCGTGAAAAATAATCCTGAAGGAACAGCCCAGCTCGGCTCTGCCTGCAGGTCTGCCTCTGGTTTTCACGCTGGCACGTCAACACTCGCCACTTTAACTGGTCTTCCAAGAAGCCAGCTCGATGCCTGAACACTCACGCTTCTCACTTTTGGCCACGACAGCTAACTCTGGAGCTGGCACATCAGAAGACTAGAAACCGCGGTCGTTCTGAACTCGCCCCCAGCTGCGTGGCTGTAAGTCCCTCATCAGATCCAGAAACACAGTGCTGTGCGGGGAAGCACGTCCAAGCACGTCCGGTGATTGACAGACAACAAGGGAAAGCAAATGATCCTTTAAAAGGTATTAGATAATTTGTTTTGGATTCTTTTCCCTTATTTTATTTTTTTTAATAAAAGTCTATTCTGTGTTCTTTGGCTCAACTGGCGCCTTAATACGTCTGTAATTTTCAGAAAAGGCAAGTTCACGGGTGAAAACGATGGTTTTGTTCTGGGGGATCTAACGTTGTTGTTGAGCAGCCTCTGTGCTCTGAGCAGACAACAGTGTCGTGCTTGGGTTTAAGGGCTGCTGATAAATTATTCATACCACTAATGATGACTCTGAATCTTCCTGGGGGATGCGGTGACTTATTTTTCTTCCTTGTAAATGCTGAAACCACTTTTGCCGACAGTTCTGGCACACCTGCTCGCTTGAGGCAATCAGGTGTGACGGGTTCCTGACACACGTCCCTCACCCCATTCTCCAGGCTATGGTTTCAAAATAGAAACCTCCGGATGTCTGGCCTTCTTTTGTATGATAGGCATAATTTCTTAAATGAATTCACCAGGTTGATGGAGAGGGGAGTCGCATGCAAGCTGCATATGATTAAGGATCTGACACCATGGGTCCCATTAATATCTAAATTGCCAGCTGCAGGTGCACAGCCACAGCAATGTTAGGAGCTTAGACCATATTAACAAGGAGACCAAGCTATTGAGGTGAATCTCCGTGATAGCCTTTATTGAGAGCTTCCTCTGTGAGGAGTACTTGGTGCCCATTACTCACTTAATCCTCATGTCTTATTTTGCCAACAAGGAAACTGAGTCTTAAAACGGCTAAGTAGTTTTTTCAGTGTCACTCAGAAAGTGGCAAAACTACAGCTTTAATCCAGAATATTACCCCAAACCCATGCTGTTAACCGTGCAGCTGTTCCTAGGTCCTGCTACGTGGCAAACAGGATGCTAAGTGCTGGGAAGATGAAGTCAAACAAGTCATTGTTCCTACCCTCAGGGCGTTTACATTTTCAACTCTGGTCCTTTGATTATGTGAGTCACTCACTGGAAGAACATTAATTGAGTTCCCATCCTGCGTCGGCTTCGATGCTGTGAGGCGTCTGGCATGGTGACTTATTTTCAGCAACAAAATTTGGGCCATGCCATCCACCTTGGAATTGAATAATGAGTTGGGATGGAATAGGATGGAATATTTGAATTGGGAGGTTTTGGCCCTACTTGTGAAGAGGAAGAGGTCAAGAAGGGGAGGGTGGGGAGCCAGCTAGCAAGAAAAGAGAAGCTACTGAAATGGAAGGAGTGACTGTGCTGGGGTTTTCATTCTGAAGAGAAAGGCTGTGCCCAGAGGAGATGGATGTTGTCAGTCTCTGGTAGCCTCACGCAGAAAGTAAACTCTCTGCTTGGTCTCGAGATTGGTCAAGAGAGAAGCTGGAGGACAGCAGAAGCCAATGCTCTACCAATGACTTTTGTTGCTAAAAACCTGGCAGTTGGTGAGCGAGGAACCAAGGAGGAGACACGCACAGGAGTCCCTTCTTCTCCGCCCGGGATGTCTGTGGAGTGGACCAACCTGGCGTAAGTGGAGAGGTGTGAGGACAGGGCTCACGCAGCCTCCCGCACACCGGCTCCCACGCCAGTGTCTGTTCCAGCGGTACGTTGTGTAGGATCCTTCTAACAGGCAAAATTATCGTACGAAAACTATTGACGAATTAACTTCGCATGAATATGAGTTGTTTCTGCTTTTGATAGTAGGAAATGGCACCTTCCTTCATCGGGAAGGGCAAGTTTTAGGTTCCAGTTTTCAACTCTAACTCCTCCACGGCTTTTCTTGGAAGAGGCCAAAGCTGTCGGTCAACGAGAGGTCTCTCCTGTGTGGTGTCATTAGTCAAAATACTCTTTTCAACAGGATATAGAAAATTAGGAGGAAATATTTCCCTCTCTCCCCAAGGAAGGCAGAGAAAACGGAGATAAGAAAATTAGAAGCATTTGTCTCATCAATCACAAAAGGCAGTTGGAAGAGACGCAAATTTGCTTTAACTCAAAGATGGGCAAATTCAGCCTAAGGTCTTCCTTGTGGGGCTAGGAAATCAGTTCAGCTCGTTAGACTCTGATTGATCACCCACTCTGTGTTGGGCCCTGTGCAAGGTAGCACGTGTGTCAATTAGGATCTACGAGATGAAGCTGCATTAAGAGCAACACTCAAGTCTCTGTGGATCAAAACCAAATGTTTATTTCATACTCAAGGGACGTGGCCCAGATAGGCTGACAGCAGATCTCCGCTCATCCTAGTCACTCAGGGATCCCTCGTGACATGTGCTCCCACGTCACCACGGCAGGGGGAGGTCTGGGAATCAGCAGCTGGGTCTTGATGCTCTGTCCATGGGTGACACACATCACGTCTGCTCCCGTTGCCTGGTCAGAGGCAGCCACGTGAGGTGGTGCAGAAGTGAAAACCCACAGCGTGCTTGGAAGGAGAAGAACGTGGGAAGATTCTGAAGATCACTACTGTGGGCAAACCTGAAGACCCACACACGCCTGATATGACACTCACGTCAACTCCAGGATAGAGAGGGGTGTGTGCCTTGTTGCAGCCCACCTGCAAAAGCAGAAAACGAGCTTGAGAAGAAGGAATGTGTGCGAAAGTTAATGAACTGATCTTTTCATCATTAGCTTCAGGGAAGCACTAATGAAATCCTCAATTTATCTATTTATTCCTTGTTTAGCTAACATGTGTTGCACAGTGACAATGTAGACGAGGACAGCACGAGAGGATTCACACGCATTACTTCATTTAGTCCCGTCAAAATCACTACATATTATGTACTGATTTTATTTATTCCTTAGCATCACTGTGGACTCATGGAATCCTTTTTCATTCAGTTACTCATTTTTGATGAGCCAGTGGTCCCCCATCCAACCAGGGGAAACCACTTCAAGCTGACTCCTATACCTTTTTGTTTGTAGTCAACTTTATTGGGATATAATTTGCATCCAATAAAATGGATCCTTTTTAAGTAATCCTAAAGACAGTTAACCAAATTGAGGACTTGGTATCAGAAATTAACACCATGGGGAAAATTTAATTCTAGTTATAAATCATGCCTAGAAACTTTAGCCATATTAAATTTAAAAAGTCACAGCAGGTGTCAAATATTCAGTTAGCAAAATTTATGAAGGGTAGAAGGAAACTTTGAGAGGGTAGTTTCTCCTCCTCATCTTGCAATTCTAATCTGTCTTCTCTAGCATTGTCTTTTGCCTGGTTTTACCCTGTGGTCCAGCTATTCTGTGCACTTTCATATCTCTGGGCCTTTGCACATACTGGTCCTTCTGCTTGTGATGCCCAGTTTGCTTATCTTCCTGGAAAAGTCCGAACTTTTTCCTTAAGACTCATTTCAACCATCACCTTCTCTAGGAGCTTCCCCTGAAACCCTTTTCTCATGCTGCTTTCACACGTTTCCACCAGAGCAGCAATTATGCTCTGCCATAATCCTTAGTCTCTGAACTCTTACGAGGAGAGGCTGTGTTTTCATTTGTGTATCTTCAGTACCTTACAAATGTCTGGATTCTCAGTATTTGTTGCCTAGGTTGAATGGATGCTTATGCTGATGTCATCACAGTACATTGTTCTTTTTTGGAGGGGATCTCTATAAATACAGGCTCTTGATTTCAAAAGTTCTTCAATAGAAAAGAGCAGTTAGCCAAGCTCAAGGTGTTTAAACAAATACAGATGCTCAGCCTGGGGCAGAGTGTGGACGCACAGGTCGGAATCTAGTCCTGAGACCAAGTGTGTTATCTTGTTTCTATTTCCTAACGTTCTGAACCTTAGTCCTTTGTCTTAAGATGGGGATGATCAGGCAGGTTTTCCGTGAGGAAGAAAATTAATATAAGTGAACATCCCAGAATATGTTAATGCTCAGTAGGGAGTGGCTCTCGGAGATCCCTTTGCACTTTTAGAAACTATCCAAAGAAGCAATGATTCTGAGACAAGTCTTTCCATCTTCAGAGGGTGCTGTGTGAAATTCATTAAAGAATCACGTTTGTGCCTCAGAAGACTGTTTGTTTTGTCTGAGAGGCAAAGATTATGTCAGAGTCTGAGATGATCTTTGCTGATAAATTTCATAACACAGGTTCCCTGCAGGAATTGCCATAAATTTGACAAGCCAGTGGCACACGATTGCTGTCTCTTAATCAGCCAGTACAGCAATAGCACGCTGCAAACCAATGACAGATCGCTTGCACTGTCGTTCCAGGCAGGGGGGACATGACAGAAACGAAGTCCACACTTCGCTGAAGCGAACCTTTTCCCAGAGCTGGTTCTCAGGAGAGGCGGCCGGACCAACAGAGAGCTGATACCCAGCTGCCAGCGCGAGAGCGGCAGAGAGAGAGGGTTGGAAGGGCCCTCGCTGTAGTTGTTTCTTCTCCGTGTGTTCCCATTGGTAAGTCCAAGCGGGTCCCTCAGCAGCTGGGCTGAGTGCGTGCGACAGCCACAGAGGTCAAAAGATGACATCTCGATCCAGCTTCTTCATATGAAAACAGCTTTACTTATAGAAACAACTTCACCCTCACAAGCAATTCATTTTTGTCGTAAGCCAGTGGATCTGAAATCACATGGAACTAGCACACAACACTGTAGCCGTGAAGAGCTGGGCTGATGACCCTGCAGCTCAGTAAGCACCGCAAACGTGGGCGGAGCACGAGAGGCCTGAGCGTTTCTCCACTCGCTGGGGCAGAGGGCACGTCTCCCCGCCCTCTCCAGCTTTCCAGAGCGGATCAAGGGTCCAGCCGCGCGTTGTCTCTTCCAGCCACGGCTGACATCAAATTCGCCTGCCTGCATTGCTTTCAGAAATAATTAGGTGTTGAAAGCTCTGACTAGAAGGATTAGGGATCTGAATAACAACTTGACAGATCAAATCAAGTACATTCGGATTTGATTACATTACTAAGTCAATCATTACTTCTTGTCACATTAATTACAGCAAGAGTTATAAAATCTGTCTTCCGATAATTCCCTAACTGAATCACGATGGCCACATCCTCGTGGTGAATCTGTGTAATGTCAAGGGTACACGTTTGTGCCGACAGTGGAAGAGGGGCGGGACGGGTTTTGTGTTAATTTATCTATTGAATGTTTATTAAGCAGGTGTTGTGTGTTGGGTCTGGGCTTAGCTACAGATGTTGGGGATACAAAATAAAAAGCCCGCAGCTCCGAGGGTGAGGCAGGCCTGTGAACACAGTGCATTTGGAGATGCAGGAAGGAGACGAAGACACAGTGAGAGATGGAGAGAGGCTCAGTCCTGGTGGTGCATTCAGAGGCGTCTTCACTGAGGATTTTCGGTTTGGATCTCATGTTATCTTGCATCGTTTCTACCCAGAAACTGGCTAGAAGGTATTTGGCTGAATGAGGTCATTGCTGGTGGGATAAGTGGCCCAGGGACTCACGGAAAGGACACACGAAGGCCCAGAGAGGGATCACGTGTCACTCTGCCCCAA
Organism: Equus caballus; assembly: GCF_041296265.1. Classification (NCBI taxonomy): domain Eukaryota; kingdom Metazoa; phylum Chordata; class Mammalia; order Perissodactyla; family Equidae; genus Equus; species Equus caballus. Next base: position 104,800,547 of record NC_091688.1, read on the forward strand.
CCACACACCCAAAGGCTTGTCATGAGACTAAGGGGTGCTTAACGGTGAATGGAAACAGGCAGGCTTCCTGGGCATGTGCCTTGTACCCACACGTGAGTTTGGGATGGTGGATGGGCAAGGAGGAGCATCCAAGCGGGCTGGAGCAACAGTCCCTTCCGCGAGCCGAGATCACGGCTGGCACCCCCACTCCCTGAGCTCACCTAGCCCTCCCGTGTCCTCTTGCAGCAGACGACAGGCCCAACGATTTGCCAGAGGACACAGAGAATTAGAGGGTTGAGTAACTCAGCAGGTCACTCAGCAGGTGTATGGCAGCACGGACACTCAGGCTTCGCTGTCGCTGGTTTAAAAGGCCATTCCACTGCGATTAAGGAGCAGCACAAAGCAGAGACACTGTTTTTCCCAAGGTGAGTCAGAGCAAGTGAGGGACTTTTGAGATCATGAATCACCTTAGCGGCCGGGCTGGGATGTGGATTCCAACACACAAGCTCCCTTTGAGTAACTTTATTCTCTTTGCAAACGATGCACGAAGCCCAGTATGTGGTCCTTGCAGTCTACGTGCAAATGACATAAGATGAGTGAGGCAGGGCTGACCCAACGGTCTTGAGAAAAAGAAACCGATCCATCTAGAAGTTTTACATGAATCCAACACAACATCAAATCAGACACCGACTTTATTTTCTTGTTTAATGGAGAAAAGTGGGCGCAAGAGAAGGGGAAGAATCAGGCCCTCTGCTAGGAACAGCAGTAGTAACGACAGCGGTGGCTGCTGTGCACCTGGCGCGCGTTGTGGAGCGTGGCAAGCGTTTTGCAGGGTCCACGTGTGTAATCTTCACAACAACCCTGGGAGTCGGTTCCATTTGATTTTCATTCCACGGAAGCGGAGACTGAGGAGCAGAGACGTTAGGTCTCCAGGTCTAGGTCACAGCTCTAAAAAGTGGCGCAGTCATCGTTCGCGCCCTCCTGCTCATGCTGCACAAACGTGTTCTCGCTTAGCATGGGATGTAACCACACGGAATCTCCTCATTGCCATTTCCTGGATGAGGAAACTGAGGCTCAGAGAATGAGCATGAAATGCCCAAGGGGTTCCCAGAGCAAGTGGCGAAGACGAGATTTGGACCCGTGACTCTGAGTTTGTTTTTGGCACCAGCAGCGGCTGGGCCAGAAGCACACGGTGGACGTCCACAGGCCTCCACGGGACTGCAGGGCGCAGAGCAGACACACGGGTCAGCTACTCTTGAGTCTCTGAGTCCTGGTCAGTGAACCCATTTGTCAGTCCCTCTTGCCCCCGGCTCCTTTCCTCTACTGACCGCTGATGTCAACCCCAGGCTGAGGCTGAGGCCCACCCATTATCTGAATCCCCCTCGACCAGAGCAGAGCCTGCCATTGCAGCCTGGTGCCCACCAATGGGTCAGAACCAGAGAGCATCTTGCTCCTTTGAGGAGGAGGCTGTAGGGTACACACCCTACTCTGGAGCCTCGAGGCAAATGCTCCGGGGCTCACTGTCTGGGTTCCTGTCTTGCTTCAGCTCATCTCCATCTGTGGGGCCCCAGGCAAACGACGCATCCTTTCTGAGATGCAGCTTTTCCTGGCGGCCATGACAGTTAAGAGTGAAGTCCCCCCTGCAGCTGTGTCCTCGAGCCCAAAGACCCCCAGACCGTGCACGGGATTGTTACTCATGGCCCAGCCGTTCCCGTCACCCTCCCCAGTCCTGCTCTCTATGCACCTAGGCCATATGCTAGGACTCTGTGTCACACAAGATTCCCCTCTGAAGTCACTGGGGGGCCAGCCTGTGACTTTGAGTCTGCACAGATTCTTGATGCCTGTGGAGATCAAAATAAGAGAAGACAAAGCCTGAACGTTCACACCTCATTGACCAGGTGACACTGACTCCTGTTGACCCCTCAGAGAGGCCACAGCTCTGTGCTGACTGGGTCTCCTTTCTCAGCATGTGCCCAGGACACAAGCATTACTTGCTGTTGCATGCATATGAGTCACATATCAGTTAAAGTGTTGATAACCAGCCAAAGACAGTCCAGTGGAAGTTGCTTATCCTTGGACTTCTCTTATCCAGTATTTCAGAAGAAACATCTCTACCTCTGGGTAAGATGATAAAAGGCATGAGCCTAATCTCAGAGGAGGTGTTTTAAGATAAATGAATGTACTAAATAAAGATGGAATTGGATGGGAATTTCCCATTTTTAGGATGTCATTTTCTGTGATTCCACTTATTGGAATTTTCTGGGAATAAGTTATTTCATTTATAAAATAAAATGGTAAAATCTTACTGTCTGTAGCTATGGGATCAGTAAAGATGATGACTCAAGATTCCATCTTGTTCTAGGATACACTATTATGGGACTGATAGTTTTACATTTTGTGGGGGTTTCTTTGTTTTTGTGTGTGTGTGTATGAGGAAGATTGTCACTGAGCTAACATCTGTGCCAACATCCTCTATTTCATGTGGGACGCCTCCACAGTGTGGCTTGATGAGCAGTGCTAGGTCCACACCCAGGATCTGAACCTGCAAACCCCAGGCTGCCAAAGCAGAGTGCATGAACTTAACCACCACGACACCAGGCCGGCCCCCATTTTGTGGTTTCTAATGACTGCTATGGGCCCACCCTCCTCCAGAACCCAAGTCTGTGCAGGGAATGCTCACTCACTCTTTAGCATCTACTCTGTCCCTAACAGAGTTCATTTTGCTCTAATTTTCTGGATTTTATACACTAATTCTGCATTTTGCCAGAAGTTGAAGACCTTTCCAGTAATCTGCGCTCCAGCGGGAGGCAGAGCTCTCTGAATATGAAGTGGCTGAAACAATTCGGTCCAAATGGTTGATGCTACAGGCAAAATATCCAAAGATTGCTCAGTTGAAAATTATGACTCTTTTTCAGGATTTTACGTTGCTTTATTGGTTTTATGAACTATTCAGCGTGCGTTGCACCAGCAGTAATTACTGTGCTAATAAGTCAGCGTGTTACCGAGATGTTTTGCCGTTGTAATTACAGCCACATGTTGTTGTCCTTCCTCAAATGGTCCAGGCTTAATTGCATCATTTTTCAGGAGAATTTATGTAGTGCCGCCTGATTCAAAATTGGTGCACAAATAAACGAAGTGAGAACTATTTCCTGCACTGACTCACGGGCAGAGCAAACGTTCTGGAGGGGACAGTGGCCGAGCTTTCGTGTCCCCATAGTCTGTGGCATTTCCATGATGAACCCCAGGGGTGACTTACAGAGTGGAGGTCATAAGACGGCAGAGATCCTGGGCGGGTCTGTGCAAGGCGTGAGGAGCGAGGGCCCTCCGCTGTTCACCTGCCTTATGGCTCTTGGGCGTCACTTCCCTTTCCTGAAGCCTCAATTCCTCACCTGGAAATTTCCCAGATCTTTGAAACGGCCCCTGGTTCTCTCTAGCTCCCTCCTCTGATGGTGGTTTGGCTCTGCAGGCGCAGCTCTGGGAAGGTCATAGGGAAAGTGCCCGCCCTTAGAGGACCACTGCTCTGCCGCATGCTGAAAACTAACAGCGATGCCTGAAAGGGAAGTAACCCCGGTCATTGGAATCCTACACCTTACGGGCCACCCCCATTCCCAGCCTTAGCCTCTAGAACGTCTTTCTCACACTTGCATTATTGTATGTTTTCCTCTCCTCTCCCCCTTCGTCCTCTCCTTCCTGCTGATGGGGTTGGCCCTGTGCTCGTGGATGTGTACACATCGCGACCCGGCTTTGGATGCTGGGCTCCCACAGTCGACGGCCCCGTGTGCTGGTGTGGACCAAGCCGGTTTCATGCCCCTGCCCTGCACACTCAGGTTGTTCTTTAGTTTGTGATGTTAAGTTCTAACATTTTAAACTAAATTCTGCTGGGCGTCAGCTGGCGTAAGCTTGGCAGACTCTCCCATTTCTTCGGCAGAACACTCAGGCGGAGCAGCAGCCGAGGCTGGACGGGGCAGAGAACGCCAGCAAGCCGCTTACACTTTATGTCTGTGAAGAACCTGGGTCTAAGAGAGGTTTTTCCCCAGAGCACTGAGTAGAGAGACAGGAAGGACAGGAAAAGAGAAATAAGAAGAGCCGTACGCAGTTGAGGGCCTCAAACTGCATCCTGTTTCTGCCTCATTTGGGCGAATCTCTGAAATTTGGTTTCCTCATGTGTAAATTGGAGATAATGCCACTCACATGATTAAATGAATAACGTATAGAGCTGGCGTCTGAGCAGGCCCCTGAGACACGTTGCCTCCTACGTCCTTACAGGCCTTGAGGACACGCCGTGGCGCGAGAGCGTTCCAGGCTGCAGACGACTCACAGAATTGCAGAGGCAGCAAACCAGGCAAGCTCAGGCCCCAGCCAGACCAGGGCCTCCTGGAGGGGAGAAAGGAGGATGCCCGGGAGGGGGTGGGGCCGGACTCAGGGGCTCTGGTGCCAAGCTGTGGGCCCGAGCTGGGTACCCATTCGGTGAGAGAGGAGTCAGTAGGGAATCTCGAATTCACAGTGAGGAGTTTGCAGGGTCTCCACCGGCCCATAAAACACTTTTGTGTAGGGGCTTGCCTGGTGTGTAGTGGTTAAGTTCACATGCTCCGCTTCAGTGGCCCGGGGTTTATAGGTTTGGATCCTGGGTGTGGACCTAGTACCACTTGTCAGGTCATGCTGTGGTGGTGTACCATATAAAATAGAGGAAGATGGGCACAGATGTTAGCTCAGCGCCAATCTTCTTCAGCAAAAAGAGGGAGATTGGCAACAGATGTTAGCTCAGGGCCAATCTTCCTCAGCAAAGAGAGGGAGATTGGCAACAGATGTTAGCTCAGGGCCAATCTTCCTCAGCAAAAAAAAAAAAAAAAAAAAAGTAGAGAAGAAAACATTTGTGTAAAAAAAAATCATGCTTTCCTCAATCTGTTTCTTCCATCAGTCAGAAGCTTTTGGTAAATATCCACTCTGTGGTTTTATGACGTGAGCTGTGCTCCCCCAAGATGGTGACCTTGTGCAGTGCACACAAACACCAGCAGGAGACACTGAGAGCCCCTGGCCCGTGAAATTTTAGCTCCCAGTGGTGGAGTGGAGCAAGGATTGAGGCGTTCATTCATTCTTTCTTCCAAAAACATATTCTGAGGGCCTCTTAAGTGGCAGTCAGGGTGCCAGACCCTGGAGACATGGCTAGAGAGACACACACCTTGATCTCGATGAGCAGAGTGGCTGGACTGAGACAGGATAAGACATCTCGACTGGCCGCCGACAGATCCCATAATCGCTGGAAGGAGAAGGACACGCACCGTTCTCAACCAGGGGCGATCTTGCCCCTCTGGGGACATGGGTGAGGTCTGGGAACATTTTCGGTCGTCCCGCAGGTGGTGCTACTGGCGTGCCCTGCGCAGAAGCCAGCGATGCTGTTAAACATCCCACGAGGCTCACAACAGTCCCCTCCCCACAACAAGCCATTATTCAGCCCAAAACGTCAACAGTTCCAAGGTTGAGAAACCTTGGTCTAATATTACCCGTTACGCTGCCGTGAGCGCTCACGTGGGAGACAGAATCCCAGCGGCGGCCTTAGTTAGAAGTGAAGGTGAGAGAGAGAAGGAACCATGAAAGAGCCGGAAGAACCTTTCCGGCCGTGGAGGTGGAGGTGGAGGTGGAGGTGGAGGTGGCGGTGGCGGTGGAGGTGCAGGTGGAGGTGCAGGTGGAGGTGCAGGTGGAGGTGGAGGTGCAGGTGGAGGTGCAGGTGGAGGTGGAGGTGGAGGTGCGGCCGGGGGCGGCCAGCGCGGCTGAGGACCAGGAGGCCGGCCCACATTGCTAGTGACGCTCCGGCTGAGGGGGAGGAGAGCGATGGGTCTGGTTTTGACGCGTTGGGTTGGTGGCAAGGCAATCGATGGACACGTCCAGGAGGAGTCAGGGGTGGGGCACCCGCGGGGAGGCATCGGCACCGACCCGAAGACCTGAGAGAGAACTGCATCTCAGGCAGCCGCTCTGCGCACGACACCCCCCACGAAACACGTGCCCGGGGCTGTGGTCTGGGGGCGACAGAGCCTGGACGTGCCCCCGCCGTGCCCTGCCCTCAAGGAACCCGGCGTCCGTCCCTTCCACACCCACGTTCGCTCCCTTCCAGGCTGAGTTCCTTTGAAGTTGTGGGGACGGTGGACGGGACGTGGGGACGGAGTGGATCCTGCCCCTCGCTTGTCCAATTTCCGTTAAATTACACGGGTCTTGAGAGATGAAAGGAACAGCTCGAGGCAGACGCGATCTCTCTTGGGGCCACACTGGATTTCCTAGCCGGGGCCGCGGCTTCCGTGCAGCCAGCCCGGGAGGCGACCCGCGCAGGGCTGGATCCGGCCGCGCGGACCCTGGACCCTCGAGACGAGAGTCAGGGCCCGGGTCGCCCTCCCCGCGGAGGAGCGAGGCGGCCGCGCTGTGTGAGCGCCCGCATTTCCATGAGGCTGCAGGTCCACCCGGGACGGGACGGCAAGGGAGCAGTCCGCCTTCCTCCTCCTCCTGCCTGCCTTCCGCGGACCAGCCGTGTCTCCGGGCCTCGAGGGCCACGCGGGTCTGCGCTGTCCCCACCTGCTCCCCCGACCTCGCCCCCCCGGATCCCGGTGCTGTCACCCTCGCGCTCAGGGGAGGGAACTCCGGGTCCGAGCAGCCGTGTCTTCCTCGCCCGCCCGGGCCCACAGGCTGGGTCTCCGGCCACCGAGTCGCAGAGGGAGCTCTGCACGGGGACCCTGAGCTGTGGGGACGTCCCTGCAGGGCCCACGCGCGGAGCGGGGAGGAGGTGGAGGGAAGCCGGCCCGGAGGCTGGATGGACCAGCGTGCGGGGTTCTCCGGCCTCAGTGTCAAACCTTGTTTTTCAACAGCTGAAACACGTTTTCAAATGGAACCCTCGTCAGAACCTTGCTCCGCAGGACAAAGTGGATGTGCTCTGCTGGGAGCAGCAGGGACCTGGGGAGCCGCACGTGGTCCCCGCGCCACCGCCTCCTCCAGCGGTGGCCTCTTGGGCTGTGAGCCTCGGGACTCTGCAGAGCCCAGGGCAGCCCCCCGCCTCGTCTTCCTGACGGAACGTCCCGTGTTCCTAGTCACCGCCGTCCCTGTCTGGCGTGCACACTGCCCTCGGGCCCATCATTTCGTGTCACGGCGAGGAAGCCGAGGTCAGGAAGGGTCCAGCAGCGCCCCGAGGTCATTCAGGCGCGGGGCGAGGCTCCAGCACCCAGGTCCTTTGCACGCTGGGCACTGCCTCCAGTGGGCCTGACGTTTCCCCTCTGTGGAGAGGGTCCCGGTGCAGCATTCTAGTGTGGGGACCCCCGGGCTCCCGGTCCTGCTCTGTGTACCCCATGGGTGCAGCACAGCACACTAGCCTGCCCCGGAATGTTATTCCAGTCGTTACATATAAATCAACTGAAAAAGATTGCACTGTGTTCCAGGGACTGGCGATGTGCAAGTGGGCACAGGAAACGAGAAGCTCACGGTCAGTGGTAGAAATAAAGCATTGATCAAACCATTATTTGTGAAACAACAGAGTGTTAAGTGCTAGGAAGAAAAGATATTGATTCCACAGAGCATCTAAACAAATCTGGTAGATCAGAACAGGCTCCCCAAGAGGTGGCATTCAAGATGAGACACGAAGAAAGAGGGTAAATTAAAGATGGAGAGAGACGGTGGCACAGGGAGAGGGAGGGGCAGGATGGGGAGGCAGACAGCTGGCCGATTGGAGAGAACAAGGTACGGTGGCCTGAGACGGGCTGGAGAAGTGGTCAGGGTCCAAGCCATTGAGTGACTGGCAGGCTATGTGAATGGTCTGGATTTTACCCTGTGCAGTGGGGAAGCACCAAAAGGTTGTAAGCAGGGGACCACAGGACCAAATTAGGGTTTTAAAAAGATCACTCTGACTTCTGCATGGGCAACAGGGCACAGGCCTGAAATATTCTGGATCCTGCTTGCCTTAAAAATTATCAAAAATCACCAGGCAGACTTTAAAAATAGTCAAATAGGATCGAATCTAAGATTTGATGAAAGTATAGCAAAAGTAAAGCTTTTAGCACTTGAGAAGTTGACACGTGTACATAATTGAAAAAAGTAGACCTGATTTTAAATCTGGGGTCATCAGCTGTGTGAGATCAGACTAATTATTTCACTTCTCTGTGCCTCATTTTCCTCAACTGCCAGAAGAGGTAACAGTGTCTACCCTGCAGAAGTGTTATAATGTAAAAGTGATGTCTATACAGGACAAGCACGTGATGCTGAATGCTAATTCCATATGTATTAGTGATTCACATACAATTTAAGTTTCAGATTCTGAGCTGGTAATTCTTTAGTTTATGAATGAACTAAAGGGCTGCCTGACACCCCGATGTTCAAATAAGAAAGCTAAACAGATGACTCAAAATCACGCATTGAACTGAACAACGGCAGCCGATGTCGTGTATGTTAACAGCTGCTTAATCGCCATCTCCTGCCAAGGTGGAGTGAGCTCCCAGGATCAGTCGACTCTGGGTTCCTGAGGGTGCACAGGGGAGCCTGTCCTTGAACAGCTCAGCTTGAAGTGCCAAGTGCGTGTTTGGCAATCCCAGCCCAAAGTGTTAGCAAGGTTCAGAGCCAGAGCCCCTTTTGCAAAAGCAACCAGCGTAGCTTAAAGCCAGAGGCTGTGCCGGCCCAGATGGAGGAGCACTCATGCTCACGTGGTGGCTGGAGCGTACAGACATTCAAGATCAGGGGTGCTCACCCCATACACGAAGGGTCTGACGTTGCATCCCAGCTCTTCCAGGAAGGATGCTCTTTGTACCCTCTCTGGGTCCCCTGTGCGAGGTCAGCGCGCCGTCCATGGGTGCAGGGAGCGCTGGTCGCTGACAGCACGGAGCTCCCCTTTCCCTGGAGGAACGCCCCAGGCCCCTAGGACGTAGTGCCCTCTCTTGCCCTGGGCAAAGACTGCAGGAAAGGACTAGTTGACATGGGCTGCCAGCAGACGTGTGAACTCGGTGGTTGAGTCCTGCTGCAGACTCGCCTGGATCAGGCTGAGGTCAGTGTCCAGCTGAGAGCACATCCTCGGCGTTTCCCCTGCCTATCCTGGTCCTCACACCCCTGCTGCTGAGAATACGCCCTCCATGAAAACTTTGTTCAGGAATCTCCATCTCAGACTGTTCTGAGGGAACCCAATCACAGTTAAACCCCTGAATGTTTCTTGGGAGCCTACAAGAGTCATAGTTAAAAGCAAGATCTGGGCTTGGATCTGGTGCCACCACTAACTGGCTGTGTGACCTCGGGAAGGCTTCTTTACCTCTCTGAGTCTCAATTTCTGCATCGGTAACAATGAGACCAGTGCACCTACCTCAAAGCACTGTTGTAAGAGATAATGCTTTGAAAAGTGCCTGCCTTTTAAAGTTCTCTGTCACCTCGCCTTACACAGTACAATTGCTCACTAAATATTTGGTCGTCCATTTTTTAATAAACCCTTACTTATCATCAGCTTTATGCCAGGACCTGTGTTTGCACTGGAGAGAGAGGCCAGTCCTAGGCAGAGCAAGGGGTTATGAAGGTGAGATGCATCTGACAGAGGTGACGCTGAGAGAGGGGATTAGCCGTGCTTGAGGGATATGGGGACGACAGTCATGAGCACACAGCGTAAATATCCTCGTGTTTCTGCACAAAAATTACTAGCATCCCGGTTACAGGACGACTGACTAGCAGCCCTAAGATAGTAAAGTACTCCGGGGAGAGAGTTGGAGGTTTATCCCACTGGAACTGGGGTTTACCCGTCAAAGGAGGATAAAACCCGGAGCCATTTGTCTAGTTCAATGTGAGGTGGTTCCTACACAAGTTCCCCGGTTCATATTTGTGGGAATCCGCTCTCTCCACGCTGTGGGACATTTGCCCTGAGGGGCAGAATGGGGCACAAGGAACCAATGCAGTTATTGTAATAATAATATGTAATAATGTCTGGTCTTTGATCCACAAACCTAATGCTTGCTTTCAGAATCAAATAAATAAATATGGATTTCAAATTTATCAGTGGTATAAGTTATTAGATAGAAAATTACAAGTAGGTTATTGATATAAGTCATGAAGAATGACCTGGGGTTCACCAGCCAGGAATGAAGAGAGATATTTCTGGCAGAGGAAGCAGAATGGGCTAAAAGATGGATACGGGAAGATAGGATTTGGTGATGCTATAAGTAGATAAGCATTTCAGCTGCTCGTCATTTGGGATCTGTGATCATTCCCCAATATGAATGCTCATCTCCTTTTCGTTCTTATAAAATAGTAGGGTCTGGCCATTATTAGTGATGTCTCAGTGCTATCTTATTTTAGGGAGGAAAATATTGAGCAAATGTTAACATTATTATTATGTTTTTACGTGATGTATTATAGAGGATAGAATGTTTCGTCTTAAGTGTCAACAGCAATGTGAACTGAAAGAGCTTTGCTTGCTTAGGAGGCGTTAAAAGCCAGCAAGGTGCAACCTGTACACACACATGGATTGAAGCGAGTTGGTAGACACGGCCCCAGTAGAAGGAGATCACATCTGCAGAAACGAAAAAAGTGATTCGGAGGAGAAACATGAGGGAGCATGCAGACACAAGGATTGAAGGAGCCCTGTTGATGGGTGGTGCCATCTTTCTCCCTCCCAGCCCTGATTGCAGCTGCCCAGGGCTAGGGTTTCCCAGGGGATATTTCTGTGGTTAAAAAGTTTGAAGTATTTAATAACGTATTTGTAAAGCTTTCTCAAGTCCACTTTAAATGAAAAACATTAACGATATAAGAAGACAGACTTACCCTACGAATAATATTATTTTGGGAAGTATGCAAATACACACGCAGACCTGAGATGTTGACAGGTACAGTCAGAGATGCCAGAAGGACGTCTGGAATAATAATAAGACCAGTAATACCAATAATAATACCATCTTTCATCTAAGTAGAACTTTCAGCATAAAAACACTGTCACACGTGTTCTCTTGGATTCTCCCACAGTCTTTTGGGGAAGGCAACCTGAAGTCATGAGAAAAGAAGGAGCATTGAGATGGGACAGACCGGGGTCCCCATCCAGGCTCCTCCACTGCCGTGTCCACTTGAGCAAGTCTCCTAGCCTGTCTGGAACTCAATTTCCTTATCCATAAAGACAGGAAAGCACAACCCTCGCAGAGTCCGTTGGAAGATTAGACCACAAACACAGACATCACCTAACAAGGCTAGCATAATGGGTTCTTAATAACTTCATTTTTTGTTAGGACAGGTGGATTATGATAGCCTGCTTGATTTTTTTTTCTGGAGAGAAAATGAAAACTTAAAAGGGAAAAGTGACAAAACCAAGGTCATCCAAATAGAAAACAAATGAGTTTGAAACCAAGCTTTTATATCCTCAAGATGTGTCCTTCTCATGACACTGGCTGCTGAACGGTAATGGTTGTGTTTATTTTTGAGCAGCTCATTCAGAGACAAAGAAAGTGAGTTTGTGAGATGAACCTGTGGAATGTTGTTAAAGCTGCCACCTCACCAAGACATGCCCACCCCAGTCTCCAGAAGCTGTGAATACGGTACCTCACACGTCAGGGTAAACTTCACGGATGGGAGTAAGATCAGGATCTTGAGATGGGGGGCGATCTTGAACTATTGGGTGGGCCAGATATAATCACAAGGATCTTTATAAGAGGAGGGCAGGAGATCAGAGGAGATCTGATAATACGATGCTGGCTCTGAAGATGGAGGGTGGGGCCACAAAGCAAGGGATGTAGGCAGCCTCTAAAGGTAGAAAAGGAAAGGGAACAGATTGTCTCCTGGAGCCTCCGCAAGGAACACAGCCCTGCTGACCCATTTAGACTTCTTACCTCCAGGACTATAAGGTAATAAATTTGGGGGCTGGCCTGGTGGCACAGCAGTTAAGTTCGCACGTTCTGCTTCTTGGTGGCCTGGAGTTCACAGGTTCAGATCCTGGGTGCGGACATGGCACTGCTTGACAAGCCATGCTGTGGTAGGCGTCCCACATATAAAGTAGAGGAAGATGGGCACAGATGTTAGCTCAGGGCCAGTCTTCCTCCGCAAAAAGAGGAGGATTGGCAGCAGTTAGCTCAGGGCTAACCTTCCTCAAAAAAAAAGAGAAGATAATAAATTTGTGCTATTTAAGCTGCTAAGTTTGTGGTAATCTGTTACAGCAGCAACAAGGAAGAAACACAGAACACAGTGGAAACTTTTAAACTAGGGAGCAATGGGGAGAAGTGGACTTTCTGAATCTAATCTGCACGTAAACCAGCAGGGACGATGTTTCAAAAGTAAATGTCTGGTACTGCCTCCTCCTCCTGCTTTCTAGCACAATTCCAGGAAAACAGCATCGCATGGAAGATTCCCATTTCCCTCAACTGTGAAACAGAAACAGTTATAATGGGTGTTCGAGAACTAAGTGAAATAACATGTCAAAGTATTTTGTGGATTACGACGTACTGCATTAAAGTCTGTCATTACGTACGTGGGGTTTAGAGTTATTCAATACTAACAGTGCAGCTGGTTTAGCTGTGGGTTAGCAGGCACTCTAAAGAGTCCTCGAGATAAAAAAGTTACTTAGGGAGAGGTTTTCATCACCCCAGATAAATGTCTTAAGATATTTCTTCTTTACGCTTCAGAGGGGGTGCCTGGACATGTGTAAATCCAGACACACCGGAGCGATTATTAGGATTATAGAATCATAGGGCCCCACAGTTGGAATGAACTTAAGGGATGCCCGACCCAGTTATTTGGAGAATGCCCACCTCTTCTGTCAGGAACTCCAGAGAAAAGATTTATGGGAAGCGAGGCCTCTAGCTTGCATGGTGGGTCTGAATATCTGCTTTCCTCTGCTCACACTGGACTGTTTGACTCCCACCACAGCCCTTTGAAATGGATTGGTCCACGTCAATGGCCTCTTTTTTTAAGAAGATGCACGTACAGAGAAGATGAAGCTTCTCCCCCAAAATTACACAATTGGATAAAATCGTTTCAGGCCATTTCTGGGTGGAGCCTTCTGAGGCGGGTTGAACTGACTTAATGGAAGCCTAGGCTCTGAATAAGAACTGAGCGCTGCGCTTGGAGCCGGGGGAGCAGCGCTGAGCAGAACAGGCTTGGTCCTTGTCACCGCGGAGCCACAGGCCAGGGGGACAGACGATAAGGGAATGCAGTGCCATGTGGTAACTGCGGGTGAATGGACACGGCACGCGGGCGAGCAGGTCAGGAAAGACTTGACTCCTGCAGTTTTCGCTCCACGTCCAGGTTGTGTTTCTTACACTATGTGGCCTCTTCTGGGTGGTAATTAATTCACCAAATTATCCAGGACTGACCTATCTGTGAACCTCATTTGCCTGTTTTCCCTTCTTCCTGAGAGTAAGTGTGATGAAAGCTAAATTAATGGCAGAAGCAGCATGACCAAGCCTAATTCTGCCCAAATTCAGAATTCACTCCAGAGAATCCTGCTACAGTCAAGGATCCTGAAGGTATTTACAGATCCCTGGTGATAGTGGATTCCTTGCAACTTGAACTTTTTGAAATAACCAAGTCGGGTAAGCTCGGATTCATTGCTGGTCTGGGTGAAGGGAAGGAGCAGGGCTCTAAAAACTTCTAGCTTCTATCCTGATGAATCACTGCTTTCTGTGAAATCCTGCTATGTCAAAGAGATTAGAGAAGTGATTAATTCCGTGAACTTTGGGCCAGAATTATTGTTACTTCCATTGGAATTAGAAGCAAACTATGGGAAAATTATCACAGTTTCTTGAGTACATTTCAGAACCTGGAAGAATATTTCATCCCCTTGTGAGTGTGTGTGTGTGTGTGTAAGAGAGATATCAATCATTTTCCTTCAACCTGGAAAATGGGCCTTGTTCCAGTGGATGCTTTGCCGTGCTGGGCTAGAGAAAATGCCTTTTCAGGAGCTTCATTCTGAAGGTTTTCCTGGAGTTGGGACTTGGATAACAACTCAGTCTCACCCCGCTACACTCTCATATTAAGGAGGCCTCCATTCCGAAGGGGCTGAGGAGCAAAGACGGCATATTTTCGTTCCAGGTCAAAGTCTATTTGAAATGCTGACTTGAAGAATATTTTTAGGGAGTGAGAAGGAAAGAGAGAATAGATAGTAGGTAGATGATTTGAAATACGTGAAACTATATGCTGAAAGGATCATCTCTGAGACCATCTCTGATATTCCAATTGCCCATCCTGTAGTCTTTCTCTAAGACCCAGTCAGGGCATCAGTTGTCACTTTTGACCAACCCTTTCCTTCTTCAGTACTGTTCCCCTAATTCCCCTACCACCATTCCATTTTCTCCTTCTTTGCCTCTTTTGCTAGATCCTCTTTCTGTCCTCCTCCCTCAGATCTAGTCTTTGGCCCTTAAATAATGTATTTTCTGCTCCTTCCTTAAAAACATTACACACGGAATGGTTTTAAAGTATGAATAAGAGTCTGGAGTCACTCGGTTCAAGTACTGGTTCTACTACTTATCAGCTGTGAACAGTTGAAAAAGTTACTAACTTCTCAGTCCTTCCATTTCCCCGTCTGTAAAATGGGGCAGATGTCCCTTATAGCTTTAACGTGACAAGGAGATGAGATAGTACACATGAATCACTCAGCATAGCGACTACATATGGAAAGAACAAAATAAAGATCTATAGTCATCACTGTCATCAACATCATCATCAATGTCATCATCATCATCATCATCATCAACATCAACATCATCAACATCATCAGTGTCATCATTATCATCAACATCATCAACATCATTATAACCATCATCAACATAATCGACATCAACATCATCATTACCATCCTCAACCTCATCATCATCATCATCAATGAAATATCATCATCATCATCATCATCATCATCATCATTTTCTTTGCTGGAATGTTGCCACAGCCTGTAGCTCTAGCCTTGGCCACTGTCCTCCCACTTTTCTGTCTGTCCGGCATGTCTACCCACTGGCATTTCTACTGACATCTTCAAATCCACACACCTAATTCCAAACTCATTCTGTCCTTCATAAATCCTAATTGGATCCAAATTCCCAGATGTTTAGGCTCATGATGACTGGAACTTAGTAATAATTGAGAACTTCATTCTAATAGTATCTGAATAAATAGGGCTATGGACAGGAAGTGAGGGAATGCAGATTCGTCACAGTAGGAAGGATCTGAAAACCACAGGAAGGATCTGAAAAAGGAACGTCGATGGACAGATAGTGGCAGTCGTGTTGTAAGGGGTTTGAGTGACTAGTCTTTTATAAGCATTTCTCTGTCTGAGGCTCCCCTGGTACATACACTGTCTGAATTTAGAGAGAAGGGCAAGGCACCGTGCAGACTCTCAATCACTTCTCTCTCAGGTGATTCTCTTTCCACAGCTTAAGGAGTTTTGCCTCATTTGGAGCCACCACCCTGGGATAGTTGTTGAGATTTTTCTAATTCCAATTCAATGGACCTGACAGACCTCAGCCCCCGGCGTTCAGCAGAGAGCTCAGCACTAGCTCTGATCCTTCTAGGACACTGATACTCTAATCCTTTCCTTATTGAATTGTTTTTGTCTTCTTACTTGCTTTTATTGGCCTACATGTCTTAAAATGATAATTTGAATACATTTTATGTATCTATTATTATCTGTTTGTATGTATTGAAAACTGTGAATTCATACTGATAAATTCAATTCTAATCCAACAACAAATGGCCCTTCCTGTTTCAGTCCCGTCTGTGTTCGGAACCCTCTCTTCCAACAGTGAGTCATCTGCCTTCCGTTATCCTTAACACAGCTCCTTATTTAATCAGTTCACCCTTACTCTGTCAGGCTCCCACTGTCGTTCCGCCACCTCCTCCACGCACAGGTCCTCCTGGCCCTGCGTGGGCTTCAGCATCCTGTTCTCGGTCTCTGCCATCTTCCATTCACTTGAATCCTCTCCTTAGTTCTGAGACCTGTGTCAGACTCCCCTAAAGTGTGGAATCCTTCCTCATTATGCACAGATTCCAGCACTTTTCTTAGCTGTCCCCTGCCCATTCTCTTTACTGTGCTTGGTCTCTGATACCCCATCCTAGGCGTCCTTCCCACACAGACACGTTCACGCTCTGATACTCTGCACTATGCCATCCCTTCGTGTGGGGGTTCACCCCTCAGACTCTGAGACTCCATACAATGCTGACTCTCTAAAGAAACATCTTCCTTATCCTGCCCAGGCTCTGATATCTCACACCAGACCATACCCTTGCACACGTGGACACCCTCTTCTCCACACGTGGAGTCCAGCTCCCCATGCTGGGCTCCCTCTCGTGCATATGTTCTTCCTGGCCTGCTTGGCTTGAAGACCCTCACCTGCCCACCCCCTGTGGAGATGCCTTCCTTACCCTGCTCAGTTTCTGATCCCCTACACGGGCCATTCTCAAATGTAGATGCCAGCCCCACCTGGCTCATGCTCTGAACCCCATGCAGGGCCAGCCCCTTGCATGACACCCTCTTTGCCCTCTCAGGCTTCTGCTGCCCGATACACCCCTCACTCTGTTGGGCTCAGCTCCCCTCTCTGGGTCACTAGGGGTCTCCCTCCCTTACCAAGCATGCCCACTTTGCCTTCTGCATCCCATCTAATAGTTACAGGAGTGAATTGTCCAAAACGGGCAGGAAAGGGAACGGGGAAAAGAGAAGGAAGTGGAAGCAACTCCAGCCCTTCAGATGAATACAGAGTCTTGGTCCCCCTGTGAGCTGCTGACCTTCATCTCCTACTCTCTGCCATGGCTTCGAGTCTCCTTGTTTCTCTCACCTGGAGAGAGGAGTGCGAGCTTAAGTGTGCATTTTCAAAATAATTGTTATATCTTATCTGGTGTTTTTATGTGTTTTGAACAGAAGCAAAGGCTTCCTGGATCAACAGGGTCTGCTGGACTCAGTATAATGACGCTTGAGCTGAAATGCAAACAATGGGTAAGAAGTTAAGTGGAGGACGTGGAGAGGAAAAACTGTTGCAGGCAAATCTGAGAGCAGAGGGATGCGAGGAGTCGGGAGCACGATGGGCGAAGGGAGCGTATGGTTCGGGGCGAAGCTGGAGAGCTGGTGAGGCACCCGGTTCTGCAGAGCCTTTAACTAAAAGCAAAGGGAGCCCACAGCTGATGCTCTGAGGATTTCCAGCCAGTCACCTTTTCACAGCAACGGGGTGTCTCTAGCTCTCAGCAATGAGGTTTTACCTTGTTCTCCCAGGTAACCAGGCCAGTGAAATCTGGCTAACGCAGTGGACTCTTAGGGAAACTCAGCAGGGCTTTCTTGTGCGGGACCCTCAGATTTTCGTCTTCAGTCTTCTCTTGCTCCTGTTTCCTGACCTCCTTGCTTCTGCAGCTCAGCCGACTTCTGAGTTTCCAGTACCTTCTCAAGAGTCTCCCAGTGCTGACTTGACTGTCTGCCCCAGTGTCGCTGCTGAGATCTCAGACCTGTTCCCAAACCCTCATTCCCACTTCACCCTAGGCTCCTACCAAGTCCTCTTATGTTTAGATGACTTGACTCAACAAATGGAGAGATGGGCCTATAAGGCGAATGGAATTTTCTGTCAAATCAGGAGGTTTTCATCATCGTTAATAAATACTTTTAGTATCACTTGATGTTTACTCCCACCAAGATTCTCCACGATGCCATCTACATTGCGTTCCTTTGGCTTTTTCTGCTAATTGGAGCTTCAAGTCATTGATGATGCCTTTGCAAAGATGCCTTTGCAAAAGATGATGCCCTTCTATCTTCTATTTTTCCATCAAATAGGCTGAAAATAGAGCTCACAGGGAAGTGTGGATCATGAGTACATTGAATCTCATCTGAGGGCAAGTTTAATTAATGGGCATCTATAAATACCCAGTGATGGTCAAAATGTTTGCAGGCTGTGCCGTGACACATTAATACAATTAATTACAGAAGTCTTTCTTTTTTTTTAAGAGAGATGAAATTGGGGAACAGAATAAGGACCAAATGTGTGTCGTCTCAACGACGTCCATATGTTGAGGTCTTCAGTGGAAAACTCAGATTAAGTTTTCAAAGTGAAATGAGAACTCCAAAGTGACATAAAGACTTCATGACTCGTGGACAATTGTTTCAGCTTCCTCCAGAGAGGAGGACACTGCGTGGAAACAACACTGACTTCAAACCTAAGAGAGTTTGGTTTTCCAGTCCCAGGTGCTAGCTGTGTTATTACAGGCAAATTAACCACTCCAAGTCAGGAAACGCATGTGTAGAGTGTGGAAGTATGTTCTAAATGCTTAGCAAAAAGGCACAGAGTAGGCACTTGATAATATTAGCTCTATCTCCTTTGTGTGGGCCACAACTGAAAACCCACTTCATCGTATTTAAACTTTAAGTTGATTATTTAGAAAAAAACATTTTTTTTAAAGATCGGTACCTGAGCTAACAACAGTTGCTAATCTTCTTTTTATTTTTTCTGCTTTTTCTCCCCAAATCCGCGGTACATAGTTGTATATTTTAGTTGCCGGTTCTTCTGGTTGTGGTATGTGGGACACCACCTCAGTGTGGCCCAATGAGTGTTGCCATGTCTGTGCCCAGGATCAGAACCGGCGAAACTCTGGGCCACTGAAGCGGAGCGCACAAACTTAACCACTCAGCCACAGGGCCAGCCCCTAAAGTTTAAGTTGATTCTTGGAGCTATCCTCTGGGAATGGATAAACAACGACTTTGACTGATCAATTCAATAAAAGGATTCAAGCCCCTTCAGTTACCAGTGGCTTTCCCAGTTCTAGGAAACTCTTGTTGCCAAAATATATATAAAAAAGAGACATTACACAATGGGGTCTTTACTTCTCCAAACTGTTTGCCCCCCCGTCCCCCCCATTCAAGTTGAGGTTGATAGGGAGCTGACACACAGTCATGAACTTGCAAGAAGGGACGAGACCGCCCCGTCATTCCAACTCGGCGCAGCACCAGCCATGGGGCATCGTGGTTTCTTGTCCTTCCAAGTGTACAAATTTCTCCTTCAGTAATATTCAGGAAAATTTTGGGTCTTTTTTTTGAGAGCAGGACCTTATGAAGTTTTGCTCATTCAACATAGTTTAAAATATTATTGTTTCAGATCATAAAAATAACATTTACTCATTTTAGAAAATTTGCAGAACATAGATCCCCCTGAAGAATACAAATGACTAAAATCCCACCACACAAACAGCTCTTTCCTGCAGAAGGGCTCCCTGAGTGCCGCTTCACACCCACCCTGTGCTGGGCGCTGGGCAGCAGCAGTAAACTGCACAGCGGAGGCTGCTGCTTCTGTGGAGTTTGTGTTTCAGTGGGAGAGAAAGGAAATGTGTGAGTAAAGAAACAAGTCAATTGTAAATGTGATAAAAGGTGTGAGGAGATCAAATACGGTGGCGTTTTAGAAAGTAAGAGCGCTTTAGACAAGATGGCCAGGATGGGCGATTTCTGAGCGGCATCGGACGGAACAGGAGAATGAGACGCCTGTAAGAAGTCATGGATGGAGGCCTCCTGGCAGGGGCCAGGTCAGGAGGTGGAAAGAAGCTCGGTGCGAAAGAGGAAGGAGGCCAGCGTGACCAGAATGCTGTGCGTGAGGGGGATAAGATGAAGTTATGACGTTAGAAAGGGACATTTTGGTGCGTATCCTTCTAGTCTTTTCTCTTTGCAACATAACATTATGTTGATGATTTTCTGATAACAGTAAACTTTTTCCTAAAATGACACAAGGCCTTAGCCAACCCAGTGGGCGCTCTAGAAAAAGTATTGCCTATTGGAGTTGTCCTTCGTGGGTCCAAATGGTCCGGCCCCATCCTGATTTGCTCCGTCACTGGATGTGGACTACACTGGGGAGAGCGTGGCCTTGGACGAGGTGACCCTGCAGCTGAGGAAGGGCCTGGATGCTGTCTGCTCATTATGCTCAAGCATAGGTAAGAGAATCAGAGGAGGCACAATGTAAGAAAGTGTGCAGTGCTAAAACTAGACAAATGTTCTCAGATCAACGGGATCCTCAGTGACTCATCAAGCAGGACCCCACAGCTTATGTACTTAGATTATTTGTCAATAAATGAATATAAAAATGGCTAACTTAGATTTACAACATAGGGCTTTTACCAGTTCTTAAAGATGTATACTTGTTTCCGAAACTCTAAATTATAAAACTGGAGAAGTTTATGGATGTTGCTGGTGGGAGAATGACGACCTGGAGCTGGAAGCAGCCCTGAGGATGATTTCCTTCAGCCTCCTGCCTTGATTGCTCCCTCTGCAGAGGCAGGCTCCCCGCTGCTTTCACAGTTACGTCCCTTCACTGCACACTATGGGTTTAGGGATGGAGCGTACGTACGGAGGATGTAGAGGGAAGAGTAATCAATTAGGGCCTCTTTCTTCGATTCAAGCAGCAAGGGTGGCTTCTTCACTTGGGAGTATTTGGCACGTGTTAGGGATGGTGTCATGGTTTGAACTTCAGCTAATGGAGTCCGACTATTTGAGTTTGAGTTCCAGTTCTATCTTCACTAGCTGGATGAGGCTGGATAAGTTACTTAAACTCTCTGTGCTTCTCTAGCTCATTTGAGAAGTGGGAATAATAATCGTACTTATTTCAAAAAATCGTTCTGAGGATGAATGTGTAAATGCCTCTTAGAGTTTAGAATGCTGCCTTGTGAAGCTTCGACACGTGCATTATTACTAAATGGTTGTCTTTGTCTCTGTGGGGAACTGGCTTTTTACAAAACCTCTCTCATTCTCATTATATTTCTAATAAAATAAGGATAATGTTACAAGTACATTTCCTTCAGAGTGGTTGCAAGGATTAAATTAGGTACATGTTAGGCACCTCCACTAAGTTCATTTCAGTAAATTTAGTAGATTGCATGATGCAGTAGGACAAACATGGAACTTTGAGATCTGACAGATTAAAAAGAGTTAGAGTCAGGCCGCCCTGTGACCCAGTGGTTAAGTTCGGCGTGCTCCACTTCGGCAGCCCAGGTTTGGTTCCTGGCACTGACCTACACCCCTCTTCTGTTAGCGGCCATGCTGTGGCAGCTTGGGTACAAAAGGAGGAAGATTGGCAATAGATGTTAGCTCAGGGTGAATCTTACTCAGCAAAAAACAACAAAAGCATCCAAGACACAGCTCAGCATCGCATTGGGGGCAAGGCACTCCTCTCTGAGCCTCGGTCTCTTCCTCTATGAAATGGAGGAAACGGTTTCTCTTGCTCAGGTGTGTTCCAAGGGTTGGGTGGATCACACATCTAAAGCGACTCAGGGGGCACATGGTGGGGCTTGTCACCTATGCCAGGCGACTGCGCACATGAGCTCCCTCTCCCGTAGGGTCTTATCAGCTCTCTTGCCGAGTGCCTGCCGTGATCCAATGGCTTTCCAGCCTCTGAAAGGACACGAGAAGCAGACAGGGCAGGCGTGAGTTCACGGGGGAAGGGAGGGCTCAGTGCTGGACTGTGGCACCAGTCGCTTTGGAGACTCTCTGACTGGATAATCCCAAGGACCCCCAGCCCCTGTCTGCAGCTGCCTTTGTTCAGGTTGGGAAAACGCTATCATGTGAGTTTAATGGTGAATATCAAAGAAGCATTTTTATTTCTTCTCGTTTAGCACAGCAGCCAGAGTTCTCCCGAACCCCAGCCGGACTGAAATTTAACTCGGTTTCTGCAGGGTTAGCTCTGCACCAATGTGCTCCACCCAGCTCGTGTGGCGAGACCTGGGCCTGTCCTGACCACTGACTGTGGCTCCTGCACCTTCCACACCGGCTCATGGGAGAGGCCAGCAGGTGTTCATGCAGCTCTCTGCTCTGGACGCAGGGCCACGTGCACTGGTTCTCTTGTCACCTCATCTTAGACGAGAAAAAAGCACTGAGGGAACTCATCTCTTCTGCCTCGAGCCAGCTACTGAAGATGGTAAGAGGGGAGAGTGGCAGAGACAGAAAAAGCCGCCACCAACTCTGCCAAGCAGCTCCTGCTGCCAGTCGCAGCTCTGTGTGTAGACAGGCTGCGGTGCAGACCAGGACCCGCTTCGGCGCTGCGTCTGGCCCAGGCTCCTTCCCAGTGTGGTTCACCGCTCTCCATCCAGCCCTGAGGACGTCACCCCCACAGCTTCCTGTCAACCCAGCCTCCCCCACAAGTCTTTTCTGACAAATCTCAGAGATGCAACAGCTGGTCACCCTTCAAGCCTTCCACATGTCTCTGTTGCCATTATGCAGATTTCTTCCTTCCTGATGATGTTTTCCATTTCTCCTCTTCTGTTCTGTGGGGATCAGCTAACAGCTTACATTCCCTTGTATTGCTCAGTTCTCTCTATTTAAGTCCCTGCCTTGTGGCAACTTCTGCACATATGGCCCTTCCGATTATGCAAGTGAGGAACAGTAATAGATACTAACTTCGCTCTGTTGACATCCTGTCCTATTGTTGAAAAGTTTTCGCCCCAGTGGTTGTGTTACGACCTGTCCCTGAGCAGGCACCTGCGGCAGGGGTTTACTGTAAAATTTTTAAGGAGATTAAATAGCTAAAAAATAGTAAGTATATGTATAGAAATAAAAGAAGGATCCACACACGCAGCATCAAACTTGCAAATACAACATCATCAGCACCAATGAGCCCCCAGACAAGCCCTCACCTCAGTGCCCTCCTCTCACCTCAGTGCCCTCCCCTCACCTCAGTCCCCTCCTCTCATCTCAGTCCCCTGTCCTCACCTCAGTCCCCTCCTCTCATCTCACTCCCCTCCCCTCATCTCAGTGCCCTCCCCTCACCTCAGTCCCCTCCTCTCATCTCAGTCCCCTCCCCTCACCTCAGACTTCTGCTCTCACCTCAGTCCTCTCACCTCAGTCCTCCTCCCTCACACAGACCCCAGTCCTCACCTCGGTCCAGTCCTTTCACCTCAGTCCCCTCTCCTCACCTCAGTCCCCTCACCTCAGTCCCCTCTCCTCACCTCAGTCCCCTCACCTCAGTCCCCTCTCCTCAGTCCCCTCTCCTCAGTCCCCTCTCCTCACCTCAGTCCCCTCACCTCAGTCCCCTCTCCTCAGTCCCCTCTCCTCACCTCAGTCCCCTCCTCTCACCTCAGTCCCCTCCTCTCATCTCAGTCCCCTCCCCTCATCTCAGTGCCCTCCCCTCAGTCCCCTCCCCTCCCCTCAGTGCCCTCCCCTCATCTCAGTCCCCTCCTCTCACCTCAGTCCCCTCCTCTCATCCCAGTCCCCTCCCCTCACCTCAGTCTCCTCCTCTCACCTCAGTCCCCTCCTCTCATCTCAGTCCCCTCCCCTCATCTCAGTGCCCTCCCCTCACCTCAGTCCCCTCCCCTCCCCTCAGTCCCCTCACCTCAGTCCCCTCACCTCAGTCCCCTCTCCTCACCTCAGTCCCCTCACCTCAGTCCCCTCTCCTCCCCTCAGTCCCCTCACCTCAGTCCCCTCTCCTCACCTCAGTCCCCTCTCCTCACCTCAGTCCCCTCACCTCAGTCCCCTCTCCTCACCTCAGTCCCCTCACCTCAGTCCCCTCTCCTCACTTCAGTCCCCTCACCTCAGTCCCCTCTCCTCACCTCAGTTCCCTCCCCTCACCTTAGTCCCCTCCTCTCACCTCAATTTGCTTCCCTCCTTTCAGTCCCTTCCCCTCACCTCATTTTCACTTCTTACTTCTCTGTAGTTTCTTGCACTTCTTACTTTCTTTATGGTTTTACTACATATAATTTCACCCTCGATAATATAACGCTTTAATTCCTTAGTTTGAATGATAGAACATAAATAGAATTTACTGTTTGCTTCTTCTCACATTGATGACCACTAGCCTTATATGGCTACTAACACTTGACAAGTCGCTAGTCCATTTTGAGATGCCCTGTGCATATGCATTCCAGATCTGTAGGATTTGGGTGGAAAATAATGTCGTATATCAATATTTTTTGCCTTGATTACATATTCAAATAATAACTGTGGATATATTAGGTTGGATGAAGTATATTATTAAAATTAGTTTCATCCATCTCTTTTGTTCTTAGTATTCCCACTAGAAATTTTAAAATTGAACAGGTGTCTCACATCATCTTCCTATTGACAGGGCTCCTCTGGAAGTTGTAGGTGTGCCTGGTGCCTCCTCTATGAGATTCACCCCTGTTGGTGTTGGGAGCAGCCTCTCCATGTGTTTTCTTCCATTTTATTCTTCCATCTAGTGTTGGTGGACATTTGGACTTGTTCCATCTTTTCCCCAGGTACAAACAGTGCTGTTAGAGTGAGCGAGCGCTTTCTGGGGTACTACCAGGTCCTGGAGTTGGCACCTATTCTTCTTAAGATATACAAAAAATTGTTTTCTGAAGTGGTTGTGCCATTTTCACTCCCCCAAGCAGTGGAAGAGAATTCCTATGTTACCTATCAGGGGTCAGCAAGCTTTTTCTGTCAACAACCAGGTAGTAAATATTTTAGGCAGTAGTGCCAAGCAGCAAAATTGAACATATATTCTCCATGAAAGGCTAACAGCATTTTTTATACTGTTCATTAAAAAATGTAAAAACCATTCTTGGCGCATGGGCTGTGCAAAAGCAGGTGGCAGGCCAGATTTGTCCCGTGAGCTGGACTCTGTCAATTCCTGCTCTACATCAACATCAACACTTGGTATTGTCGGATTTTAATTTTAGCCAGTCTTGCGGGTGCAAAGTGATGTCTCACTGTGGTTTTAATTTGCATTACCCTGATTACTAACGATGTCTTCTCTTCATTGGTTTATTGGCCTGTCATGTTCCCTTTTCTATGAAATGCTGTTTAATTCCATTGCCCATTTTAATTGATCTGCTGTCATTTTATGGGCAATGAAACTGCACTTGCCCGAGAGGAGAGACTGCATGCATGTTCCAAGATCTCACACTTAGGAAGGAGCACAGACCCATGCTCTTTCCTTTGATCATAATGTCTTATTAAAAACAAGCAAACTCTAACAGGTTATAATGATTTACACTTTTATTTAATATTTGTTAAACATTATTTAGTAATATTTAATATTCAATATCTTATTTAAGCCATTCACAGGTAAATGTCATTTCTTCTCAGCTTGTAGGAGATTTCACGATGCCTGGCTGGACAGGGGTGGCCACATTCTTATATCTGAGACCTGCTTTAGGACTGTCCCATTGCTGGGATCGTGTGGCTGTTTGTCTCTATGCTGATTTCACAGAGTATCTGTCCTCTCTTTCTTCCAGTCAAGAGAACCGAGTAATGTATAGACAGTACTTTATTCAGCTGAAAAGCTTGACTTCCCAGGCTGTCTTGTGGCTTGCGATGGCCATGTGACATACATGGAAGTCTGTTAAGGGGTTTATTGCCCTCCTGATAAGAGGGGATGGATTCGGCTGGTGCCAGCCTTTTGGTCTTCTCTCTACTTCTGCTGGAATTCAGCCTCGATGTCCTACAGTGTGCTGGCCATGTTGCAATCATGGAAGCTGGAAAAATTCTGGGTTCTCAATGACTTGCTCAAGCATATGCACCAATGCTGGACACCTCCACAAATCTTATGACCAAAGAAAATGAAACCTCCTACCATTTAAATCAGTTACTCTACTCAGGCTTCTGCCAAAGCAGCTAAAGCCAGCTCTAATTGATGACGATGAAAACTGAGACTTTCAGAAGGTCTATGTCATGTTTGAATCACTTTTAGTGAATAATATTTCAGGAAAAAAGTAATAAATTCCACAGAAGACACATAATAAGGAGTCTTTAAAAATTGTTTAAAGAATTACCACATATTGAAGAAAAACTTTTCTCTTCCCGTTTCCTCAACTACAATTCACTCTGTAAAAATTGAGGTGCTAAGTTGGGATATAAAAGAACACTGTTACTTCATTCTTCATCGTCATTTATCTATCAAACGAAATAAAGAAGGCTGCAATAAGATTGTCCCTAGAATCTGGGATAGGACACAAGGTCACCCCCTAAAATCACAACAGGACATTGGTGTGGTCTGAGAAAAAGCGTGGGGTTTCAAGGTTGACCCGACAGACCTGGGTTCAAATTGTGAACGTGCCGTTTACTAGCTGTTTGGTCTCGGGCATTCTGGGTTTGTTTAGTCGGCTATAAAGTGAGGACAGCAACCCTGTCATCACAACGGAACTGTTGTAAGGATTGATGCCTTTCATCATCCATCACTTCCCTCTGATCCTCTTTCTTCTTCTGAGTGTGATTTCGGTAAAAACAAAGAAGCAGAAGATGAGTAAAGAATGATCATTTCTCAAGGGACACAGCCTGGAGCAGGAATTGCAGTTAGTTGTAAGGATCTCTGGTAACTGAATGATTAACATTGAAAGTAAAGTCGCAGATGTTCACTATTCTTCAGGCTTAACTGGTGCTTGCAAGACTCATAACAACACCCCCAGTCACCTCACCGAGTCCTGCTCCTCCTGCCAGTCTCAGCCTGATCTGACTCGCTCAGGGGTGCTCCCCTGACGCCTGCTCACTGGTGCTCACCCCTGATCTGCCTTCTAACTTCTCGCCTCGAAATTGCCTGCTTCCTTGCTGCGTCCTTCCCTAGACAGACAGCTGCTTGAAGGCAGGGGGTGTGTTTAATTCACCATCTTATCCCCAGTGCTGACCACCGTTTCTGACACAGCAGATGTTTAACAAGTACTTCTTGAGCGAATGAGTGAATGAATGAATGAGCAACTTTGCCGGTTAGTGAATGGGTGACTTCTCCGTGCCGGGTGTTGCTGGGTCCCTTTGTCTGCAAGCCCAATCCAAGTAGACTGTCCCCAGGGAGCTCCAGCACAGCCACTTGTGCTGTGAATTGACTCACTCAGGGATCTGATACAACTCAGACAGTTGGGTTGCATGAAGCCAAGGAAATGCAGACAGAGAGCAAGAATGTGCGTGTCCCTCCTCCCTCCACCTCTCACGGGAGGGGGAGCTCTTATTGGAAGAGACATAAAGAAGGCTGCAACCCTAGACTCTGGGATTTGAATATTCCTTTGATGGAAAAGCAATATTGCTTGAGCAGTATTTCTGAGGCTTAACAATCAAGCTTTATGGAGTAAATGTGTCCTCTATAGATGACTGGCCCTGAGGCTTGATCCATATATTAATATAATATTTATAAGAATATAATAAAATGATAGAAATAAAATAAATATACTATATTTATACTTATAAAAATAAAATTAATAAAACAAAGTAATAAAACAACATTTTACATCTCAATAAACATTAATATATATATATAAATATATATGTATTAATAGGTTATTTCACATTGAAATTTTTGGTATATTTAGAAAGAATAACTTTCTCAAAATGTCCTCAACCAGAATTCTAAGCAGACTAGCCCTGTAAACGCAGGTGCCCTGAGACGCGCCCCCATCCTGATCACCCAAAGACCCTTTCCATTTGGAGACTTATAACATACCTTCTAAGAGGCAGGAAAAAGAAGTCAAATTCGGGAGTAAAGACTAAGAACTGATCTTGCACAAGAAACTGTTAAGACTTCCTGATGAACATATGCTGTTAAGAGAAGTCTGAGGAAGAGAAATATTTGACGGACTTGATACTTTTCATCTCTAGAGGAATGAAAATGGAACCAGCACGTTCATAAGAGGAAGGCCCAGGAGACCTCAGGTCCTTCAAAGTGTATTTCCCATGAGTTGAAGAGCCAAATGTAATAAAAATAAAATAATAAACCCAAAAGAAAATGGAGGTGATTTTTAAAAATCTTGTCAGAGCTGGAAGGTTTTCTAAGCTGAAAAGTAGTGGAGTCAGGAACAGGAACAGAATAAGGAGAAATAGTGAATTCAGAAAGCTCCCAAATAAAGGTGGATTTTTAAAAATTTGATAAGGATGGCAATTCAAGACAATAACCAAAAAGGGTTTTGGAGGAAAATATGTATTTAAATTTCTACATTAATTATTTGACCAAAAGGAATTCTAGATAGATACAGATACAATATATATGTACAAAATCATAAAAGTACTAGAGGATAAAATGAGGAACATTTGTTTCATTACCTGAGATGACTCAGTAACATTTAGTAACCTTGGAGTAGGGAAGCCTTTTCTAATTACGAGATTCCAAACATCAAAAAATGAGAGATGAATCTGACTCCATATAGATAAGAGAGAAACTGTGCATAGACAGAAGTATCATAAGGAAATTAAAAGGCAATTATTAAGTGAGGAATTTTTCTCAACACCTAAGACAAAACACTAATTACTCTATTTACAACATACTCTTACATATAAAAACAGAACAATTCAATTTTTAAAAATGACGAAATGACATGGTTTGCAGTTCCCAGAGTTAAAAAGACAATTCCAAATGGCCTTGAAATCTACAAGATGTCCCATCGCACATTATTAGGGCCGCACCTTAGAGCAGGCTAACTTATTTTACTATTGAATCACCAAAGAATGAAAAGCTCCAGAACCAGTGCTGGCTGCAGGGCAGGGAGGCAGTCGCTCCGCGTGGGATGTGCAATGACTGTCATCAGAGGGGAGGGCAATATGGCATCCATGTTAAATTTCAAAATCACACACATCTTTTGGCGCAGCAATTTCATTTTTAGTAATTTTAGTTAGAGATAAAACAGATATGTTCACACATGTGTAAAGATATATTTGCAAGGATGTTTATTGTAGGTTTGTAAGAAGTCTATAAGTGATAACAATGTCAATGTCCTTGAATAAAATAAGTCATGACAACCAAATATGGAATATCATACTGCTGTTTGAAAAATGAGATTAAAAAATTAACAGATCCCTGTCTTACGCTTAATGTAAACCATTTAATCTTCACCACAGTCCTGTGGAGTGGGCACTGTCGTCACCTCGTTTTGTGGAATAAGAGACTCAGGCAGGTGAACAGCGTGTATGGCTGCAGAAGCTCCTCGTGTTGAAGCCAGAGCCCAGTTCAGGCCACCTGGCTCTGGAGTCCCACCCACAAGACTTGCTGCCTATGAACGTTATGATGCTCATTTTTACTTTTTTTATAGCAAGGTGCAGAATATGGTTATCATGAGCCCATTTGTATTAAATATATAGACATACACATACTCTTCTGGGTCAATAGGCCTTTCTGGAAACATACTTGAGCAACAATAATAGCAGGTACTTAAGCAAGTACCATGTTGGTAAGATTAGCACTTGTCATCATAGCAAGACATTGGAAACAACTCAACTCTCTGAAAATATTTAGGTTATAATATTCTCCATTATTGTAGCCATTAAAATGTCTTGTTTAAGGGAGTTCATAAGTGAGGGAATATGCTTACATTATCATATTAACAGAAAAGTAGCATATACAATATATTCATGGCCATATTATACTGAAAAAGTACACATGAAATCATTATGGTAATGAGTGCACAAAAAGTGTAGTCATTGTTTTGGGTCGTCTGATTAAGGGTTTTCCATTTCCTACCTTTATCTATTTCTGAATGTTTTGTACATATTACATTTATCATAGAATACATTTCATTTTACAAAAATAATGTCACCAACTCTGGGAAAATCAGACCACAAAACTGAGGGTCACACTTGGGGCCTCAGTGAACTCACCAGATCTGTTAAAGATGGCATTTGGCTGCGGGTTTCAGTACCACCTGGCCTCCCACCGTGCCCTAGGAGACCCCTCCCCACAACGTCTTGGATGGAGGAAGGGAATCTGCATCTAAGGAACTATGGCCCTAAAACCCCAGTCAAACCCGTTGAAGAGGGAAGGAAACCAGGGCTGTCATCAAACATCCCAGAGTCCCCACTTAGTTGGGACAACAGACGGGTGAAAAGATCATGAGAACAAATGAAATGCCACTGAAAAGTGAGGCTGATGAGCATCCTCGTGGTCCTGCCCAGAAGTTCTAGGGCTGGTCCTGGCATGAATTGTGCTTCTTTGTTATATACTTACTGGAGTAGCATATGGCTGTTTTGTTAAAGCCTCATAGACACACGTCTGCTCAAATAAATTAACATTCCCATCTCAACTGGATGATTTGGCAGGAATAATGCACTCACCAGCCAACATGCAGACTGACCGCAGGACCCGCTCGCTGAGCGTCTAAAGTGGAACAGTGTACATGAGGCTGGTAAGCAGTGGGAGGCAGTGCACTTTTAAGTATTTTTCGTAGTTAACATCCCTGACCTTCGCCTCGCATCCTACATGACGCACATGTGTTAGAATTTGAAACGCAGGAGGGAGGCCCGGAGAGCTACGCAAATTGGGGAGGTGCACAAGAGGCATCTCCAAATTAACAGGATGGGAGAACTGACATTTCTCTGCTTACCGAAAAGCAGACGCGGCTAAAAGGTGAGATGCGGACACTCACGTTCACACGCGTGTGCTCACACACTCACATCCACACGTGTGCACTCACATGCATGTTCACACACATGCATTCACACACTCATTCACACCTGTACATTCACACACGTGCCTTCACACACTCATGTTCTCCATGCACCTTTCTCTACCTGTTGCATCACCTGGAAAGCTTGGAAAAGTTTCTAGGTCTATGATATTGGAAAGCAAAGAAAAATATTTTGTAGTAAAGCTATTTTTGGCCTGTTTGACCTGCTGTCGTTCCTTCCACACGTTATTGCCAGACTAAGCAACGTAAGGCATTCTCTGCTCCCTTCCTCGAGGGGTGCCGAGGAACTCTGTGGAGAGGGCAGCTCAGGTTATCGATTCCACTATATTGCTGGAAACTGAAATGCATTTTTCTCCATTCTAGACGCAAACCACTGTAGGACTATAATTAATATGTGTAGTTTATGATCTGAAGGCACAGCTGTATCTTAGAAAGAGCAGAAGTTTTGGTGTCAAACCTTGGCTGTTATACTGCAGGAGAGCAAAATGGTTCAGCGTGGGCTGTCAACTCACTCCAGCTTTGGGGGCAAATTCTTGCCTTTCCTCACCTGCCGTGTGAGCTTGGCTGTCACCTTATGCTCTGAACCTGTTTCCTCCTTGTAAAGGAGGATGTTCAGGCTCATCCCAGAGGATAACCAGCAAGGTTAAATAGAGTAACACAAGAAATCACTGGCACATGATGGTAATTCAGAGATAGGCTGGATGGCCCGGTGGTGAGTGCAGGACCTTTGAAGAGTGGAGAGAGTGAGGGATGTGTGAGCCTGGAGGGCTGGTGACTGTGTTCAGGAGTCTCAACTTTGCGGATCTGACTATCCTTGAACCTGGTTAATACGCACGTTGAGGATATGAACATGATCCTAAGGGTATGAGGAAGCTGGTCATGTACGGCTACCTTCCCAAGAAGGCGTTTTACAGGGAACATTACAAGGTCGATAACGTCTGACAGCACTTCCCAGCCACCGTGCAGTCCAAGAGAACGGGCCAGCCAGGGAATCCTCCAAGCTGTCTGAAATTCAGCTCTACCACGGCTCCCAACTCCACGTCTCACGAGCCACTCGACGGCGCTGAGACGTCACTTCTCAGCAAGTTTGGATCCACGTTTAAAACCCAGTTTTTGTTTTGTTTTAGTGTTATGAGAATAAAACACCTCTCTGTCTCTGTCTCGGTGTCTGTCTCTGTCTCTCTGTCTGTCTCTCTTGCAGTCCCCTCCCCTTCCTCCTCGGGGGCACATGTGGTTTCCTGTCCTCATGCCATAAACCAGCTCTCTGCCCGGGTCTCGGGCTGCGGACAGTGTTACCTGCCCAGCTCTCCAACACCAGTTCACTTGGGATGAGGGTTTTGGGGATTTGCATGTGGGATTTTTGAGATTCTTGGGTCCTGTTCTGGTGCTCACCTTATCGTTTGCTGCTCATTAATGCTTCAGACCTTGAAAGGTGAGGCTCCTGAGAAACTTGGGGTTATAATGATTTAGCTTCAAATCTCAGGAAACTGCAGCTCCTGGAACAACGATTCTGCTCCAGCGGACTGAGATGGAACAGAAAAATAAATTTAGGAGAGGGAACATTTGGACTTGAGTTCTGTGGAACTTTAGTTAAAATGGTGATTTGACTTTTGGAAGTCCCGTCCATTTGTGAATTTGATGATTGATTAATTGTGCCCAGAAGGCGGGACTTTCTGTACTGCAGGCACCGCATTGATTTATGTGTCTTATGCTCGCCTCTGGACTCCTCACGTGACCTCTGGTGCACCGTGTGGAACAACCTGCCTAGGCACCATCGGAGAGGGGTCTGAGAGTGGGGGTGAGCTCCCAGCCCGGGGCGCAGCGTGGCCCCCAGTCTGAAATCGATGTGCTATGCTGATCCGCATCCATGATCCTTCTGGTTGGAAGGCTGCTGTGTGGGCGGCACAGACAGTGGTGAGAGCAGGGTCCACAGGGACTCTCCTATGAATGAGGCCACCTAGAGAAGACCCACGTGGTCAGCCCCGCTCCTGGGGACAGAGGCTGAGTCGTCACCACCATCCCAGGAGCAGAGGTTGTTCTTGGTCGGGGAGCAGCTCAAGAACGTGACTGTCCTGCCAACTGCAGGTCTCTGCTCCCGAGGGCGACAGTCCTCTGGGCGTCGACTGGGGCTTGAGAGTCAAGATCAATGAGTTAAGGACTCAAAAATCCAGCAATTGTATGAGACAATAGTCTTCTTTCTCTTTTTTTTCGGCTTCAGCCCATAGAAAAGGAATCCCTTCCCTCGTAAATGTTGGGAAGTAATCTTGTGCCTGCCTTCTCCCTACCCTCACGTTGTCCTCAGGTTCAAAGCATTTTCTCAATTACAGCTTTTTCTATAGTAAAAAACACTGACATTTAGATCATAAAAAGTAATGTATGTGCAAAAGGATACAGAATTAAACAATTTTAAACTCCATTCTGCCCCAAAACCCTCAGAAACACTCCTTCTAGGACATTTCCATGTATGTAGAAGTACTTTCCTACTCGTGAAACCAGCCTGCCTTGTACCCACGGTGCATGAGAGTCCTTGATCCTCAAATCCTCATAAATAGCATCTGATTAGAACTATAATAAGAAGCTGCTAGTTCTAAAGGAAGAGTTGGCTTCTGAGAGGTGATGTTAACTAAACTAGAAACCACTTAGGATCCGCGGAGCAAGTTGAGGCGCTATTTTCACCCCCACTCTAAAGGTGAGAAAACCCAGGATCGAGGCAGTTAAGTGACTTACTCAAGGCTCACAAGGCTAGTAAAGGACCAGAATCCATGACTTCTAAAGGCACAAACTTTTTAGCTCTGTACATTGCTTCTGCCACCTCTGTACCCTCCCCTTGGATTCATGGAATCATCTGAGAGGCACACAAGATGTGATTCTGATGTTTTGTTTCAGACTTGGCTGAATTTGCCTCCATGGGCTTCAGTTGGGTCCAACTTCAGACAGAGCCAAGCAATGAACCGTGTTTGAAGCTATTCGCTGTTTTACGTGATTCGCCAGTACACAGGTCTTCTGTTACAACCTTCCCAGCAGATCCTGAAAAGTCTGGGATATTTATGAGAAGCTGTTATTTCCTCTGAAAGAAGAGCTGCTTTTCAGCGTCACCAGCTCGTGGCACTTCAGGTGCGTCTGCTCACCACGCGGCTTGAGCTCCGTGAGTGGTGGAGCAGGAAAAAGCTGGCAGGGAGCTACGAGTGTATGAATTTGGAGGTAACTGGGTCTCATCACCGTATGCCTGTATAAAAATATTATTCCCTTTCTGTGGATGGAGGAACAGAAGCCTCGTGTGTGCAAAGACATGAACATTTGTTTGGGAAATTTATGTTGCTATGTAACAGCATATGGTCTTTTTCATCATGGACTCATGTGCGGGAGGCAGGCTTTGTGTTTACAGTTAGAAGCATTAAAGATGGAGCTGCGTGAGTGGCCCGGGGTGTGTCCGCCTCGGCCTCTGCTATGAGAATAGGGTGCCTGGCACATACTCGCTGTCACCTTCTTTCCCAGAGACGAAAGGCCAACACTCCTGGTAGAGAATTTGATCTTAGAAATTATCGAAGGGACACTGACACCACCTCAGACGTGGACTCCAGTGAGGACTCATCTCCCTCGTGCGAAGGAGCCACCGTACTTCAGAGAGTCCTCTAGCCCGGTGGCCCAGCGAACCCCACGAAAGCTGGGAGGAGCAAGAAGACATTGCTATGTCTTGCTCATGGTTAGAAAATACCCGTCACATGTGCTTTTGAAGGTAGACGGTGGGACCTAGAAGACCCCTGGCACAATGAGGCTGACAACGCTTGGGATAAAAAGCTTTAGGCTTTGCTCTTATTTTACTGGTTTTCGGTGGTTACCGTTGTGTTTTATTCATTTATTTCTGATTCCCTTTACTATCCAATTTAATCTTTATTCCCTTTTGGTTTTTCATATTGATGTCATTCAATCCACATATATCTGTTGTGCTGACCAATACTGGGTTATGTTTAGAGGCCGCTAGGCTTGCAATCCTTCTGGTTCAGTTATTTCCGGCAGTATTAGTGAGGAATTGATAAACTCAGACCTCAGTTGCTCTATCCAGGCACTGAGGTTAATCATCGCCTCCTTCTTAACAAGGTGCCGGGAAGCTCAGATACAGGGACGTGCGTGAAAGCACTCTTTCAACTGGGGAGAGAAAGAATAGGTGGGTATGAACGTAAGTGTGACACAGCACCGTGCTCGTGTTGGTCGGCGCGGGCTGCCATGGCAGAGCACCTCAGAGAGCGCGGCTCAAACTACAGACGCTTATTTTCTTGCAGTTCTCGAGGCTGGAAGGTGCCCACAGGTCGGCGTCTTCTAAGGCCTCTCTCCTTGGCTTGTCTATGACCCTCTTCTCACTGTGTCCTCGCGTGGTCTTTCCTCTGCACATGCATTCCTGGTGTTTCTTCTTGGGTCATCGTCTCCTCTTCTTATAAGGATACTGGTCATACTGGATTCGGGCCCCCTAACAGACATTTTAACTTAACCGCCTCTTCACAAGCCCTGTCTCCAACCACAGTCACATTCTGAGGGACTGGAGGTCACGGCCTCAAAATACGAATTTGGGGAGAGTATAATCCAGCCCATAATAATACCGCATTTTTATTTCCTTCACAAACCATTTTTCAGAGCTTCTGGTTTTGTGTAGACTTCTGGGCTTTCCTTTTTCATCATTTCTAAAGTAGAGGAACTAGGCCACACGCTCCTTTCCAACAATTCCATTCTATGACGGTAGGATTAAATCAGTTCTATTAAGAGATGCCGAGGAACTTGAAGAGAAGGTGGTAGCTTCAGTTTGAAGCAAATTTTGGGAGAAAAGAAGCACACACACACAATCTATGTGAAATTATTGTCGTCCCACTTGGTGTGTTTTCTCAAAGTCCCGTGAAGAATCCTGTTTGAGAAGCACACAGGAAATACTTAGCATTGACAATTTCAGGGATCGAGCTCCCCTCTTTCTGCTGGTTCCCTCTGACGGCATGTTGCTGACTCTCGCCCCTTCTCTTCCCTGGTTCTCCCTGCAGGCTCCTCGCTTCTCCACCTCTCCACCTCCTGTTCCACACATTACACACTGTCCCCTGAGCAGTGCTGAGGCCACCACTGGCCCTGTCGTTTCGCACCTGTATCTCTCTCTTCTTTCTTCACTGCAGGATGCTGAATGCACAGCCTGGCCCTGCCCCTCACGTGGTCTAGGTGATTGATTTGCTATTTCTCGCACCGTGTGGAAGGCTGTTGTGTTACTGACATAACGCTCTCCATCCCCCCTACGTCTCCTCAGACGACATATGCCCCTGTGCTCTGCCTCGTCTTTCCTCTGTTGTCACACGTGTCTCATTGTGTGGACTTGCCGTAGACTCTGCCTTCCCTGCTGGACAGCAGCTCCCTGAAGACAGGAGTCACATGGTTCTTCACATGGTTTCCCTTTGGTTTAGCTCAGTGCCTGGCATACAGCAGATACTAGTTAACCTTCAAAAGACAGGGTGGCAGCGTGGTTAGAGAATCCTGCAGCCAGACCCACTCCATTTTGCCGAGAAGTGATCTCAGGTAAGTTACTTTGCCTTTGTGTTGCCTCTCAAACGGAGTGATGATAGTCCTTGTCTCCAAGACTCATGAGAATTCCTTAAGGTGATATATTTAAGCCTTTAGAACAGTGTCTGGTACAGAGAAAACTTGAGGAAGGGTTAGCAGTCATTGTGGTTTGAGCCGTTAAAGGAGTGACTGAAGGTTAGTTGGATGAAGGCATGATCGTTGGAGAGTTTTAAGTTGACGTTTGGCAAGGAGATGCCAAGTTAGTATCACTAATAAAGTTTGAGGCATGTTTTTTCCTTTTAAAAATACATTAGACAGTTAAGATGTTTTTACAACAAGGTTCATTTTTGCTTTACTACCAATTTGTCTTGTCAACAGTGATAATATGGGCTCTGTCAGAATCAGTATTCCGTCGTGAATTTCTAAGAGCGAATGGGCTAGGATACAGTTTTTGCCTGGTGTTTCTGACAGCATCTGGCGATGTATTCACATCAGAAGAGTCCCTTCCATTGTATGTGGACTTTTCAGATTTTAAAAACGTTCCTTCCCTCCAGTGCTGACAGCAGCAAGGCACATAATCAACATTTGTTGAACGAGTGAAGGAATGGCACAGGGCAAACGTTTGATAAATTATTATTGTGCATAAAGTCACTGCTAGAAAAATCCTGGAAAGTTGAAACTAGAGGATAAGAGGAGACTGGAAGAGACTGTTTTTTGTTTTTTTGAAGATTGACCTTGAGCTAACATCTGTTGCCAATATTTTTTTTTTCTGCTTTTCCTCCCCAAAGCCCCCCAGTACATAGCTGTATATTCTAGATGCAGGACCCTCTGTTGCAGGCCCTTCTGGTTGTGCCATGCGGGATGCTGCCTCAGCATGGCCTGATGAGCAGTGCTGTATCCATGCTCAGGATCCAAACTAGCAAAACCCCAGGCTGCCGAAGCAGAGCCCGTGAACTTAACCACTCAGCCATAGGGCCGGCCCTAAGAAGAGACTCTTGGTATGGCTGTCGTCTCTGTCTCTGTCTTCCATGGAAGACGAGCTCTTGTTGTGTTGGAGGAGAAGTGACCTGGGCTCCAGCTTTCGGACATATGTGGTGTGGAGGCCGTGTGGGTTCTATGAGCCTCAGGGTCTTGTCAGTGGACGGAGGCAATCCTACCCACCCGATGGGAGTGTGTGGACTAAGGACAAAGCTACGCAGAAATACCAAGCATAGGTGCCTGTGAAGGTTTCATTTCCTCTCCTCTGCTGAGTCATCAGCCATGTGGGGATATCTTTTTCATATTTTTCAGTGTCTCACTGTCACAAGGGAATGGCGATGATTCATGAGACACTGTAGTCATAAGCAACTCGGTGGGAAAGGCTCTTTGCTGATTATCTTAAAGTGTTTAACAAAAAAATTTCAAGTTAAAATGTCAACTTTATGATGGAAAATAAATGTCAAGATGAGAAAGCATTTCCACAGTATTAGAACTTTGACAAACAGTTGGCGGACTAGCCCTCACCTGGGTCATAGATCTGTGGGTGAGAGTGTCTGTGAACCTGATCCAATCTGGAGGCCTCCACTGGAGAGAAACCGGTGTGAGATCAATACAGCTGCAGACATGCCCACCAACATGTGTGTGAGAAGTCAATGGAACTCACTGCATTGGAAATTGCGTTTACATTTTGACCTATTTCTTCTTGAATTCTTACAAAAGACTGCCATTTAGTTATGCGTGTGCATCTGGCAGCTTACGACGCCTGCTGTTGTGTGCAAGTTGTGAGCACTGTCCTGGGAGCAGAGAGACATGGGTTCCCATCCTTGCATATTCTGATTAGCTGTGCACTGTGGTCATGTCACAACATCCGCCATGACGAGCGTGAACCCAGGACAGCCTTTCTCCTCAAAGCTGTGAGATTTTGCACAGGAAATTCCGTCCTCAGCTCATACATGGTAGACAGGCCAGAAGAAGAAAGCCTTTGAGAGGACTGTAACTCTACAAGCAAACTGGTCGGACTCAGCGACAAACAACGCGAGGAAGGAACCACAGCCATCAGCCTTGAATCTGACTCTCAGTTTTCATTTTGTTGTTGACCTCTTTGCTCTTTTTTTTTAAAATTTGAGGCAGTGTAGTAAAATGGAAATGGCACTAAACTAGAAATCAGAAGGCATATCCTTTGCTGGACTCAGGTTTATCATTTTCGTATATTCCTTGTGACACCTGATTTAGTTAAAGTTAAAAAATATTTGTGTGCTGTTACGGGGTGGCAGGCACTGTTCTTTATGCATTTCTCATTCTTACATTCAACAAGTGGTTCTTGAACGTCCACCATTTCCTGGGCGCTGTGTAGAGTTGTAGCCTACTGTCACAGTGGGTGATGTGTGACATGTGTCAATGTGTTCAGTGCTATGCAAGAAGTCTGACTGTGTTACCACAGGAAAACGGATGAGAGACGGTTAACTGCAAGGTCACCAAAGCCCCCAGAGGGGGTGGCATTCGAGTTCCGTCTTGGAGCATAAACAAGATTTCTCTGGGTACAGAAGGGATTAGTGAAACAGAGAGCAGATAGAGAAGAATTTGGCAAATGTGAAATTATGACAGATTACTGCTATTATTTGTAGCAGCCTCATAGTGTGCTGCTGCAGACACTGCAAATGGTAGTGACTGTTAGTCAATCTTAATTAATCAACTTGTCAGGAGCACAGATGAGAAAAGCCAGCTCCTGTGGCCATTCTTTCTCCTTCTCCACTGAGTGTACATGTGTGATCACTATTTGGAATTGGTTGCACCAGTTGCTTCACCGTTACTTGCACCAATTGACTGCACCATTGCTCCCTTAACATTTATGAGGCACCTACTGTACGCCTAAGCTATATGCATAGGCTCAGTGCTAAGTGCCTTGCATACATCTTTTTACTTCCCAATGATGAGTAATGACCCGATGATAGAGATATTGTTATTACTTCCACAGAAACAAAATTGGGCATCATGTTGCTTGACATAACCTGTCTGGTGAGATAGGACTTGTCAGTAACGAGATTCCAAAGCTGATGCCCCTGAGTCCAGGCTCATGCAGCTTCTGTATGCTGATTCCCCACATATTAGATATATGGCGTTATGGCCTAAGATCTTGGGTGTATTTAAACCTGTGTGAGTTATCATCATATGTAACTATCTCCAGCAGAGCCTAGTACATTCAACACCTCCTACTAGCTGTCTGCAATGATTTCCCCATTCTCTTAGAGTGATCCCATTCACAGAAGCGAGACCCATGGTCATGTCTGTGTTACCTGATCATGTCCCTCTGACAAATCTGGCGGGTTAGGAATGGGCTCCAGACCTAAACTGGGCCAGTAATCACTTTTTCTCCCTTTGAATGTGTTTTGTTCTGCTTTTTTGAACTGGATACGGGAAATAGCCTCCAGTGGTGACAGCCACAAACATATGACAATGGAATTGCTAGAGCCATTTACCTCAACCTGGAGAGGACACTATTATTTGTTTGTTTGTTTAAATGACATTATTGAGATAATTCACATACTGTAAATTTTGGGTTTTAAAGTGTACAATTAAGTGGGTTTTATTATATTCAGAGTTATAAGACCATCACCACTAATTCTAAACTATTTTTATCACCCCAAAATGAAGCCCTGTACCCATTAACAGTCCCTCCCTTTCCCCCTCTTGCCAGCCCCACAAACCACAGATTTACTTTCTGCCTCTATCACTCGGCCTATTCTAGACATTTCAGATAAATGGAATCACATAGGAAGCCATTCTTTAGTGGAAGTAATGCTGACACAGAGAGAGGAGACAGAAGAAGAAACAGGTGGGGAATATCTGTATCTGTCTATCTATCTATAGATAGATGATATATATATATATAGAGAGAGAGAGGGACAGGATCTTAGAAGCATTTGCATTCCTAATTTCAGCTGTTCTAAAACCCAGTTGCATTCCTGTCTTTCCCGTAATTTTGTTGTTCAAACCTTCTTTGATTGAGTCACAGAGCAGAAGATTAACTCATTTCACTCAAATGTACAGATAAAATTATTTTGTCTATAAGTAATTTAAACATTCTCCCTAGACTCTTACCCCTAATCAGGAGGAAAACCCACCCAATATATTTTAAAGCTTAGCCCAATCCAGTAATATAAAGTGTTAATTCAGCCAAAGCTCAGACTCTTCTGAAGAAACAGGCAAATCCTTGGTAAAGTGAATCCTTTGGTTCAGTGGATGGAGGACATGCTTGAATCCAATCCATGTTCTGCCACCAACCAGCTTCACCACCTTGGGCTTGTCTTGGAGTCTCAGTTTCTTTTTCTGATGAGTCAGGTTAATAATTCACAGAAGTTTCGGAAAGATCCAGTGAGATAAATGTGAGAAGAATTAATGCAGTTCCTGCACTAGAGGTAAGTTCCGTGCTCCCCTGGGCATCTGGGCGTCTGTGGGGAACACAGGGATGCAGCGCCCATCAGGAAGCAGTGCCTCCCCTTCTGTAGTGTGGAGGTGTTTCTGGGAGGCGGCTGCCCCACAAGGGGCTGTATTTTCGATCTCCCTGTGTGGACCGGCTGTGATCTCACATCCCCAGTTGTGTGTGGCTGTGAGAGGGAATGGTTGTGCTGCCCTGAGCCAGGGTTCTAAAGAAGTGGGCTTATTGTTCTCTCCCTCTGTCCCCTCGTCTGGCTCCAAAGCCCTTTGGGGTGCTGGAGCGACAAGACTTTAGGGACTGGGTCCTTGAATTACTGCAGAGAAGAAGACTGCATTCCACACAGAAACAGAGTGATGGGCTCTCAGACGAGCGAGGAATGTACTTCCACTGGGTTAAGCCATTGAAATCGAAGGTATTGATTATAGCAACTAGCATTACTCTAATACAAAACGCACTAAGACCCTATCCTTGGGATCTCATTGAGAAAACACAAGTTATAGTACCCTGGCATTCGTTGTTTGTTTCTTCACAGAATATAAAATCTCATTCATTTGAATCCAATGCCATTCATGTCGCCTTTATGAGAGGAGTTTTCAAAAAGATCAATGAAATAAAACTGTAAAATTCATGAGGCTATTCCATGACCCTTGAATTATTTTTTCTACCGTCATTCAACAGTCATTCAACAAACATTTATTGAGCACCTTGGTGGGAACAGAGGGACTGGTGGAGACATATTTTTAAAAATAGATAGAAATACCATACTGGGTAATTGGAAGGCAGTGCTCAAGGCAAGCCGTAGATCACAGGTTTCTTATAACAGCTGTCGCAAAACCTGCTGACTCTTCAAAACCTGCTTGATGGCTGCGTCCACCTTTAAAAAGTCTTTAGCTGTTACTTATTGGCCATAATACACCTAATTTAAAAAAAAATATTTTTCTCTACTACATGGTAAACCTCTGAAAACCTATTGCTAGAGAGGTTTCTAAGCTACAACTGATATCTTGTTAAGGGATCAGAGTCGGCCCCCGGCAATGGGGTTTTCTAGGAAGAGCGAGGCTTTGCAGCCATTGAAACCTCCATTTCAATCCTGTCTTCAACTTTTCTGAGACTCATTTTCCTCAGCTTTAAAATGGAAAATTTACCGGTTTCATAGGGCTTTAAAGAGGATTTTAAACCATTTGCACGCAGTGAGTGTAGCCTAGCAAATGCCCAGTGAAAGAGCAGGTGTGGTTATCGCCCCTAAGAAATTCCACCGAACTCGCTAACTCAGATCTCCTATGACTTGTGACTGACGAGCCTTTGCCCTCTTCCACGTACACAGAGGGCTCGCTGGCCCTCTGTGTATTCACATGTGTGTGCACGATTGCACACATTTACCTAACACACATGAGCAGACATGGACACGTGTGCACACATGTACTCTTACATGTTTCTCTTCTGTCAGAGCATTCACCATAAAGGGCAGCTCAGCATCCTCAGTCTGAAGGTTCTCTTTCTGCCTGCACTCGAAAGTCTCTGGTCAGCTTCCTGAATGAGATCCGTTCATTTGTTTTGCTACTATCTGCCTTTGATTGTTTGTTATTACTCTTTAGTCCCAGAGAGCATTGAAAACTCAGCGAATCACACTGGGACACAAATAAGACCCAGAATTTTCAAAAAGTTATCTTGAACACTGACCTATAAATAAGATAAATTAGAATTCTTTAAAAATGATCTGACATTTCTGGGAATTTTAAAAGCCCTAGTGTGAATTGAATACGCCCAGGTTTTCTTTAAAAAACACTTGAGCTGGTGATGTGTGCAATAAACTTGACCTTTCCTCTGAAAACATGCATTTTCCCGGCCTGCTGTCAGCTCTTTGTGTCCAGGTTACTGCGAGAGAAAACCAAAGGTGGAGTAGAGTTCACGGGAAGACGTGTTTACACGGTTCCTGTGAGGGAAAGACAGGTTTAGGCACAAAACAGTGTGGACAGTGCCAATTTCCTCTCCACCCTGTGTTCATGCCTGAGTTCAGCCTGAGTGTAGTGCTGTTCTCAGGTTTAGGAAGATTAATAACTCAGTCTCCTACATGTGCAGCAAGGCGGCATTATCTCTTTTCCGGCTTTTACCCCTATAAAGAGGGCCGTCAACAAAACCAGTTTCAGAGGAGTGAGAAGTCACTGCCTCTAACCAGGGCTGGTGCTTACTAAGTGAGCATCTATGTATTTTGAGCATCTCATCAAACTCTCAAAATCCTCAACAGTGCTCTGAGGTGGCACCATTATTGCCTGTGTTTGTGAGTGAAGACAGAGACACAGACCAGAGATGATGTCGAGAAGCGGAGGTGAGTCTGGCTTCTGATGACTTAGCTTTACTGACCCTCAAATTCACGTGCCCAGAGGTGTGGGCGGCTGTGTGAGCCGGGTTAAGCATGTGGGTTGTGGTGTTGGGCATCTACAAACTGTGCTGCTGGGTCTGCTGTGTGTACACCACGTGTGACCTGGAGCAGGTCATCTGATCTACCCGGGGTTTCCCAAAGAAACAGGGTAAAGATGTCACCCGCCATCTGAGAGGACCCCTCAGTGTTTAATGGAGTTCAGGTCTGGGCTCTCAATACGTGTTAGCTGTTATGACTCTTTCTCTCCCCCTAGCTCATGAGGTCCCCAAGGGAAACCTGTCCTGGTCACTGCTGATTGCTCAGTGCCCAGCACCATGCTGGGCAGATGATCAACAGAGGTGGAGTGAGTGAACGAAAGAACAGTCTGAACACTTCTGAGTTGAAGGGTGTTCACTGGCCTCTGAATGTGTGCCTTTGTCCCAAAGAGCCTTCTGTGCTTGTCTTTGAGGATAAGCTCATTGGGATGTTGAAGGTATGGGGGTCTTCAGGTAAGGAGAGGCCCTTTGCATAAAGAGCTCAGGTTATTTTCCCCCCAGGAGGCCCCACAGGCTGACACAAAGTTCCCCTTGGGCCAGATCTCATGAAAAGTGGATGCTGGCTAGTAGCAGAGAGTCATCCAGACAGAAATACACATGGGTCTCTCTGGGTCATTCATTCATTCAACAAGTATTCATGGAATCTCTTTTGTGTGCCTGGATCTGCTGAGCACTAGGGACATAAAATCCAGCAGGGTCAAGTCTCTCTTCCCATGAGCCTGTAACCTGGGATAAAGATGGCAGCTGTATGGTCCCCATGCCCCTCTCAATCATGCCTGTGTTGAGGTGCCATGGGTCCCTGCTTGCTGCTATGCCTGGGCCAAGGGGTCACTAGAATGAGACCCTTCAGCAGCAGGCTCTCTGGTTTGTTCACTGTCTTTCCCAGGCGTGGCCATAGTAGGTGTGCCATATACACTTGTTGAAGGATGGAATTAAACACAGCTGGCACCAAGGGTGAACTTTGCTAACTGTCTCTGACTCCGGGGAGGTTGTGATTCTGATTCTAGGTGTTATCAGTTTAGCCGAGGAAAGCTGACCTCACCTCTGGACTTGTTATCCGTAAACCCTCCAGCGAAGGCCTTCACATAGCTAGTGTAGGAAGGGCATGCTCTTTCCCTCTCCACGTGCTCCTGGGGACATATCTGTTACGCGTTACAGCTGGTCTGTGCTCCTGCCCTTACTTCACCCTTAGCATTAATAGAAAAATAAAATAGAATGAACGGAAAAGTGTCCCAATGTGTGACAAACATAAAAACTAAAGATAACATTTAATGCAGATAGCCTGGGACCGATAGTCACTAAGGGTCATCAAAGTGGCAGCGACTCTACAGGCTAGGCCAGGTAGGCAATGGACCACGACTACACTGTTCTAAAATGGGCTGATTGTGATGAAGTGGGAAGAGAAGAGGATTTAGAGTCTAAGGTTTGCTTCCAACTGTTGCTGTATGGTCTTGAGCAAGTTACTGAACCTCTCTGGTCTTTGCTTTCTTAAATTGAAAAACAGTCATATAGGCAAGCAATCCCATTTCTGGGTATAGATCCAAAGGAAATGAAACAGTGTCTCAAAGAGCTATCTGTACTCTCATATTCATTGTAGCACTCACAATTGGCAAGACATGGAAACAACCCAAGGGTTCGTTGATGGATGAATGAATAAAGAAGATGTGGCACACACACACACACACACACACACACACACAGGAATATTACTTAGCTGTCAAAAGAAGGATATTCTGCCTTTTGCGACAACACGGATGAATCTTGAGGACGTCATGCTAAGTGAAACTAGCCAGACATGAAAAACAAACATTGTATGATCTCACTTATATATGGAAAAAAATC
This sequence comes from Equus caballus, assembly GCF_041296265.1. Classification (NCBI taxonomy): domain Eukaryota; kingdom Metazoa; phylum Chordata; class Mammalia; order Perissodactyla; family Equidae; genus Equus; species Equus caballus. The sequence continues at coordinate 104,844,978 of NC_091688.1, forward strand.
AAGTGTAACTCACGGAAGTAGAGTAGAATGATGGTACCAGGCCCTGGGGGTTGGTGGAGATGGGGAGATACTGGTCAAAGGGTACAAACTTCCCAGTACAAGATGACTAAGTTCTGGGATCTGATGTACAGCATGGTGACAAGAGTTCATGAGACCATACTGTATACTTGAAATCTGCTGCGAGAGCAGATCGTAAGAGTTCTCGCCACACACACGAAGGGTAACCACGTGAGGTGATGGGAGTGTTAACCAGCTTGACTGTGGTAACCATTTCTCAAAGCACATGTGTATCAAATCATCACACCGTACACCTTAAATATATGCAATTTTCATTTGTCAATTATACCTCAATAAAGCTGGAGAAAGTTAAATAAAAGCCATCAAAAAGAACAATAGGGTTAAGAGGACCCACTTCCTAAGGTTCCTGTGATGGTTGTATGAGACCGTGCGAGCTGAGAGCCTCCAGCAGCGGAGGCTAAGTCATCAGTGCTTCTAGTCGGAGCCACTGTTTGCTGGGTTCATTTTTACGTCACAGCACAGCTGATAGGAGTCAACGCGCTCAGTGCATGGACCACTTTTCTAGTTTTCCGCCAGGACATGAGGCCAATGAAATGCGCTTCAACTATTCTGCACTTGAACCACGGGCTGGTTGGGGATTGAATTCTAATCAGCAGAAGAGCCCGGTTCCCGCTGCTGTGTCTGCCCTGTGATCACCATCAGTTGTCTCAGAGCTTCCACTGGCCAGAGCCGATTTCCTTCGCTTCCAGCCCCTTGAGCTAAGACTCAGCCATCTTAGACAGCATTCTTGCAGCAAGGGGTAAAGCACATCACGGCATAACGAAAGAGCCCAGATCTTTGAATGAGAAAGATCTGGTTTCAGATTCTGCCTCTGTTACCAGCTACACTGATTTGGGGAAGTCACCTAACCTGTCTGGGCATCAGTTTTTCATCCCAAATGTGCGGCAGTATAACAATTATTTCAGAGGGTCCCCTGGGCTTCAGCCCTCACCCTTCACATTTGTATTCTAGTCTAATCCTGGAATGATCTTTCTAAAGCATAAACCAGATCACGTTTCTTACTTGCTAAAACTCTTCAAAGACTGGTTGCCTCAGTGTTAGTAGTTGTGGGGGTGGGGGGTGGGTGTTGTTGGAAATACTGGTTCTCTGCCCCCACCCCAGAGTTAGTAAACCCTAATCTCCTAGATGAGGTCAGTTATCTGTAACTTCTTGTGGCTCTCCTGAGAACCACAGGGTTTATACTTGTTAGCTTAACCTCCCTGTGACCCGACCCCAGCCTCCTCTCAGCATCCTCTCACACCCGGCATGCCACAGGCTCTCTGCAGCTATACGACCGCTGACAGCCTTCCCAGCATGCTGTGTGTCTGTCCTTGCTCACATAGCTTCCTCTGTGGCCACGACTTTCCTACCTCGCTTTTCTACCAGGTAATCCCACACACAATTTACAATGCTCAAATAAACTGTAAGTGCTCTGTGAAGATTTTTTCTGCCCCACTCCCAGAAAGAACCGAATACTCTTTTTAGCCCCAAATATGCTGTACAGACTTGAAAATCAAGTGGACGACTCTAACACAAACATTCATCTTCTTGCCTGGAAGCCTTTACGTGATTGCATACCAGTGGCCTCATTTCTCTTGGTATCACCAGCACCTGCACGTAATGCACGGCCAAAAGAATTTCCACGAAGAAGTGAAGCCCATCTTTTGAAACTATGAACTCTGGTACAGAAATGCGTAGCTCTGACGAATGAGGGTGCAGAACTGCAAGTTGTAAACGATCTCTTTGCCTTTGCTGTGGTGAGAAACAAATCAGTCTCTCTTTGGGTCATTAAAGTTGGACCATTCCATCTGGGCTTTGAGAAGTTGATTCTATTGAGTGCTGCCTTCTATTTTTCAGGGCAGTCAGTGGTTTCAGACGCTGGTCGACAGTTGTGGCATTAATACAGATGCTGACATGTCAGTACACCCAAGGAGCAAAGCTTTTTGGGGTGGGAAAATTACCAAAGCTTTTCATTTCAGTCCACCCCAGAGGTCTGAGGATGATATAAACAGCACGCTGCTATATCCATCTGTGATTGCCCAGGGAAGTGTGCTGAGTTTTATGGGCAACCTGGTGGCAGGAGATATATTGTCCAGGGTTTTTCTACCTGCTGTTTGATTTATGATTGAAGGTCAGATATATTATGGCTCACCTGCCAATGCTAAGTACCTTTCATAAAATTATGGTCCTGCTGGATGGATGAATGCCCCTCAGTACACACTTTCCATCAGAGTTTTGTAGGTAACAGTTACTAATGCCAGCTAGTTCTTGGCAGTAGCATTAAACTTCAAGCCATAGGCAATGAGGACCCTTGGACCTTCTGATGTGTTGCTCAGGCCTTAAGATCTTTACAGGGAATACAAATGGTGACGCTAAATCAGATTGACCTTTCTCCTACTCTCCTGAAGCTTCTTTTTCTCTCCAGTGTCATGTTCTGCTGCTGTAGAAAAGTTAAGGGTCTGTCAAACAGGTATTTATTCTTTGCTGAGTCAGGAACTCACTCTATAGCTGCGTATTTTTTATTCCTTTTCCATCTAGGAGGAGTGATTTTGGGCTCCAGTTAGGTGATGAATTCTGTTGAGAAATCCCAATATGAAGAGGGCATATTCACATTACATTCTGAAGTACCCAGTTGGCTATTGCTCAGAATATGAGAATATGAGATAGGTTTGCAGCCCAACGACTGCAGAACATAAGTGCTTGACCTTCTGTAAGGGGTTCCCACTTGCCATCTCAAGGTGGTGCAGTAGGATGTTGAGACAATGTACGCTGAAGCTAGACAGAGCCGGATTGGATTCCTGCCGATGTCGTTATAAATGACTGGGCTTCAGTTTCTCTCTGTCCTCCCCAGCAATAATGGTGACAAAGTGCCTGCCATATATGGCATATAGTAAGCATCCAGTAAATATTAGTTATTTTGATTGTTTTCTATTAGCATCTTTAGCTAGTGACCTTATCAAAGCCTGCCTTCTCTGTTGATGGTTAATAACAATACCTTAACCCTCAGTGTACTTCTCTACTTCAGCATTATAACAAGAATTCTCTAAAGGCCCTCTCACCTACAGTTCTCCAAAAATATTCACATCGGGATTTCAGCAAAATATTTATTATCCCTTAGTATAATTTTAGTATGTTTTTTCCAGGATAGAAATTTCCCAGAAATGGCTTCTCTGGGCATGCTATCTGTAGAAGTTTGTTGCCTTAGTAGTTTCCTACTGAGAAGACTTGTCCTGAGCCGGAGGTGCAGCAGGACGCAGGCGAGATGGGAGGCATTCAACACACAGCAGGACAAGCCACGAGGCCATGCTTTGGCTCTTTATTTCTGCGCTGTGTGACTTTGGGTCAGTTAACCTCTCTTAGCCTTGGTTTCTATTTTTTTCTCGTAAAATGAAGAATAACAACATGTACAAATAAGAATAACAAAATTCATAGGAATTTTATGACAATGGATTAAGAAAACAAACCCAGGTAAAGCACTTGGAACGGTGTCTGGCCATATCCTGTCCCAACTACGGACTTGACCTGAAATGTCCAGAATCCAGTACCTAGAGAGAGACAATCTAGGAACATAAAACGTGCTTAGCAACAAGTAGGGATCTACAGGAAGCAGCCACTATTATTTTCTAGTGTAATTTCAAAGAACATCTGTTCACCAAACAGTGTTGTGGGGAAACGCCATTGGGAAGATGTCCAGCAAACTGCACACACGGTACAATGTCTGACCTCTCGGAAACATTTTTCACTCATCCTCACTGATGGTGACACTCATGGGGAAAGTGAGGCAGCTCAGCCCCGAGTTGTCCGATCTCTGGGGCCATCGCTGACTGACAAAGGAGTGAAAGCTGAACCGTGGTGTTGACAGGAAGCATTTCCAAGGCGTATGTGAGCAAGGTTGCCCAGTTGAGGCTCTTTGACATAACCAAGTTGGATCTAGCGAGACCAACGATTGGGTCCCTGACAGCACAGATGGTCTCTTCTTTGGCTTAGCAAAGCAGAACACGAGACTCAAAGTCGCACATATTGCTCCTGAATTAATAGATGGATGAATGAATAAAGTTTGGAGATGTTCAGCAAATGCTGCCTTTATCATGTGCCTTGAATAAAATTGGAGGTCAAGAAACAGTTATTTAATGAATTAAGTAGTTAATTAATTGAGATATAGTCAGGGGTTAGGTGACTCATGAGCCCAGGTGACTCAGGCTTTATTGTAATTTTTCTTCAACATCTCAGAGCATTTCAAATAACCTTTACTTTTCCTAATGGATGATTTTGATATTTTTCCAAATACTTACTAGCCAAAAACAGTCAGCATATTTTCTACAGCTTGGCCAGAATTATAATGTGTAGAAAGAAGGGCAGGCTAATTTTTAAAATGGAGTCGGAGAGGTTCCAAGTGGGGGATTGGATTGTCCCAGAGTGCTTAACTCTTAGTGATTGTTGTAAAAAACTTTTGAAGTTGAAAATGCAGATGTTTAGCTTTGGGTTCTCACTGTAGTCACTAGCCACAGCACTATGCCTATTTCTCTCCTGCTTATAGGACCCTAAGAAAAGTTTCCTTGTCTGAAACAGGTCAACTGTATTCTGACTCATTATTCTGCTCCTTCTTAGCTTTCAGTTGTTGTGAAAATTGGAGCTTCATAGTACAGACCTCAGCCATCTCTAAGACACGGTATTCTTTAGGCTACTAGAAATGATCAAGAACCTTTCCAGTTACTGCCCAGCATCTGTGGGAACGTGAACTGTTTACACCTCAAAGTGAAGTTCACATCCTCCAAAGTATCATCCAGCTGTCTCCTCAGCACTTTGAACATTATTAAAGGAACACAACATAGAACCTCAACGCAGGCCACCCCACAGCGCCAACCCCCAAAGAAGCACATGTCCTTTCAGTTGCAGTCACTGCGATCATAAAGATATCTGGGTCTAATTATTTTCCACACCATAGACAGGAATATCTTCTCAGAGAACATCCTATTACTAAACAAAGATGCTGAAACTTTGGGTTGGTTCCTGTCATTGGATTTTGATATACGTTCTTGATTCAGTTGGGTTTTTCCACCCTTATCAAGAAAGCCCTTTTGGCCAACTTCTTTACTGCTGAGGATTTATTCATGCTGCATCATAAGGCCCTATGTATTTAAGGGTTAGCTAAAGCGCAAGAGATGCTATGGCTGTTTCACACTGGAAAGTCTAGAGCTGCACAGTCCAAGATGGCAGCCATGAGCCAATGTGGCTATTTAAATTCAAAATTATATTTAGTTAAAACTAAACAAAATTAAAAATTCAGTTCGTTAATCACAGTAGTCACATTTGAGTGCTCTAGAGCTGCATGTGGCTAGTGTATTGGACAGCACATATCTAGAACCTTCCATCATTGCTGAGTGTTCTACTGGACAGCGCTGATCTAGGGCAACCAACAGAGATGTCCCAATTCCGTCAGCCTCAATTGGTGGCTGTGGGGTAAGCACAGGGCACATTCATCTCTGTTGGCTCAGTAAGTCAGAAGGGGGTGTGTTTATCCTGATGGTGTGGAGTTTTCTGTAGTCAGTTACTGGGTTTGAGCTTCAGGATTCTGAAATCCCATGTCACTATTTTTCTGCCCCCAGCTGTACTCCCCGTTCCCCAATTAACTCTTTGTTTCTCAAATATTTCTTGAAGAATGGCGGCACACTGTCTGGCAGGAGGCGAGGAGAGAAAGCAACAATGATTAGAGGGCACGCTGATGTCTCAGCAATAAAACCCTGGCATTCTGGGTTTAGAAGTTCTCACATTGTAAGAAGTTCTAAAGTTTCACTTTAGAAAAAGAGGGAGCCTTTAAAGGGTTGCTTTCTGCTTTTTCTGGCAAACCTTAAATTCCTGGTTCAAAGAAAAGACGTGTATAAATGAGGCCCACGAGGCTTCTTTGACATCAAATCGCTCTTCGAGCACAACATTTGGATGAGTTAAGTGTAAATGAACCAGAAACATATGGATTAAATTTCCCCCATGATAGTAAGAGGTTAGAAAAATTGAGGAGAAAAGTGCCTGGGAAAACGTATTTGGGGGCTCGCTGGGCCCTCTCTGCTTAAAAATCAGAGCAAACCATTTTGCTGGAAGCAAAATGTAAAGTGGAACCAGTCACCTTGGCTCTGCTCCTCATGCCAAGCTTCTGGGGGAATTGGAAATGACATGTGGGTTTCCCTTTTCCTTGATAAGACTATGATCTAGGCTGAGAGAGAGCTCCCGGCCATAGCTGACCAATGCTGAGAAGAAGGGAATGTGTGTGTGTGTGTGTGTGTGTGTTTGTGTGCACGCGCGTGTGAGTGTGCACGCCCGTGTTCAGGGTTCTGCCTTCCCTGTACCAGTGAGCAGCGCCAGCTGACAAGGAGGTGGCCCTGGCCCACAGGCCACTTCGAGGAAGCAGGCTTTGTTGAGAGGCAGCCTCTTGCACCTGAATAGATGAACAGAGGCTCACAGGTCTCCTTGCAAGCTGCTGAAAGGCTCGGAGTGGGGAGGACCATGATCGGATCCCTCCCACAGCCCATGGAGGGCGGAGATGGAAAAGGAAAGATGTGGTGAAGGAGGACAAGTCAGGAGATGAGGCAAGAGACAGTGAGGTCCAGAATTCAGGGGAAAACAAAGATCTAGGAAAGAAAGAATGTTAGGGCTTGGTGACCTACTTGATATGGAAGATGAGATGAGAAAAAGAGGCAGGAGTTAAGTGATTTGTTCAAAGTTACATAACTTTTTTCACATCCAGCTCTCTTTTTACCCCTTTTTAGGTAAACCGGCAGCCAAGGATGTTCCTTCTTTCTCTCAGTCTCTGATAACTATTTATGGTGCTGAGCTGGGGGTCACTGTTGCTGTAACAGGGAGATTACTCACTAGTGTCTTACCACAGTGCCCTCCAAAATCATTCCTGGAGCAGACCAGTTATCAGAGAAACCTAAATCGCTCACACTGCACCCAGACTCCCTCAGAACCTCTGCTTAAAGGTGTTGAAGTAAGTTTAGTGGAGGGAGAGCTGCCTGCTTTCTCTAAATCAGTTTGTCTGTCTATGACGAGCCCTTGGCCAGAGCCACTTGGCAGGCAGCAATATGCTGCGTTAGAGGAAATTGCCGCTGTTGATACTCGTAGGCAGTTATAAATCACAACCTCCATGCAGGGTCTCAGATCAAGGTGCACCAAGTCAGGCCATTGCCCCAAAGAGGCAACCCATTCTTTCAAAAGGATGCTGCATCCCCTTATACTGTCAACAGAAGTGATTGTCAACAGTGCCTCTGCCCCTGGCTGGCCTTGGCCAGGAAAAAAGCATCTGTTTTTCTTTCGATTCAAGATCATATGGTTTGATGAGTTTCCACTTGATGAATTCCTGTTTAATGTAGGGCCGCAGGGCTCAGAGGGGATCATCTCTCAGAATTTACTGCGCTGACCCAGGAACTCATGCAGCAAAGACGAGATAGAGCTAATGTTTAAACTGAGGTTTATCCGCCTCCCCAGTCCCTTTTCTGTACACACCACCACTACTTGTGGGATTGAGGGTAAGTAAACCTGATTAGCCAAGTTAATCATCTCTCCTCCAATTGTCCCTACCAAAGGTGCCACCGAGAGAGCGGGAGGGAGAAGACAGGCTGCAGACCAAAGAGTAAAGAAGTCGCAATTTATCCGCACTCCTAGGAGACACAGGCCTTGTGTTCCACCGCAGCACTTCTCTTTAAAATCACACATTATCTAATATGTAATTCAGTTGTAATTGAAATCATAATTTCTGAAAAATATTGTGTTTCTCAAATATATAGCATTATCGTTTTTATAATTACGATTCATTCTTGGCTACTATGTACTTTTTCTTAACAGCATTTTATCTTATTTCAATATTTTATTCTTATTGAGGTAACACTGCTTTATAACACAAAATAAATTTTGTGTGTACATCATTATATTTCTATTTCTGTGTAGACTCCATCATGTCCAGGATCCAAAGTCTAATTGCCATCCGTCACAGTACACAGGGGCCCCTTTACCCCTTTTGCCCTCCCTAAACCCCATTCCCCTCTGGTAACCACTGATCTATTCTCCTTATCCATGTGTTTGTTTATCTTTCACATTTGAGTGAAATAATAAGGTATTTGGCTTTTTCCTCTGACTTATTCCGCTTAGCATAATGTCCTTAAGGTCCATCCATGCTGTTGAAAATGGCAAGATTTCATCTTTTTTGTGGCTGAATAGTATTCCATTGTGTATATATACCACATCTTCTTTATCCATTCACCTGTTGATGGGGACTTGGGTTGCTTCCACATCTTGGCTATTGTGAACAATGCTTCAGTGATCATAGGGGTGCATAAATCTCTTTGTATTATTGATTTCAAGTTCTTTGGATCAAGACCCACAAGTGGAATTTCTGGATCATATGGTATTTCTAAATTTTTTGAGAAATATCCGTAATGTTTTCCATAGTGGCTGCACCAGTTTACATTCCCACCAGCAGTGTATAAAGGTTCTATTCTCTTCACATCCTCTCCAATACTTTTTTTTTTTTTCGCCTTTTTAATAATAGCCATTTTGACAGGTGTAAGGTGATATCTCAATGTGGTTTTGATTTGAATTTCCCTAATAATAGTGTTGAATATCTTTTCATGTGCCTGTTGGTCATCTGTACATCTTCTTTGGAAAAATGTCTGTCTGTTCAGGTCCTCTGCCCATTTTTTAATTGGGTTGTTTGTTTTATTGTTGCTGAGTTCTATGTTTTCTTTATGTATTTTGGAAATTAACTCCTTATCAGATATATGATTTGCAAATATTTTCTCCCAGTTGGTGGGTTGTCTTTTTTTGTTGATGGTTTCCCTTGCCATGTAGAAGCTTTTCAGTCTGATGTAGTCCCATTTGTTTATTTTTGCTGTTTCCCTGGCGTGAGGAGACATATTCAAAAAGATACTACTAAGACTGATGTCAAAGAGTGTGCTGCCTGTGTTTTCTTCTAGGAGTTTTATGATTTCAGGTCTTACATTCAAATCTTTGATCCATTTTGAGTTAATTTTTGTGTATGGTGGATGATTATGGTCTACTTTCATTCTTTTGCATGCAGCTGTCCTGTCTTCCCAACATCATTTGTTGAAGAGACTTTCCTGTCTCTGTTGTATGTTCCAGGCTCGTTTGTTGAAAATTAGCTGTCTGTAGATGTGTGGATTTATTTCTGAGCTCTTGATACTGATCCATTGATCTGTGTGTCTGTTTTTGTGCCAGTACAGTGCTGTTTTGATTACTACAGCTTTGTAGTATATTTTGAAGTCAGGGAGTGTGATGCCTCCAGCTTTGTTCTTTTTTCTCGGGATTGCTTTGGCTACTTGGGGACTTTTGTTGTTCCATGCAAATTTTAGGATTCTTCATTCTATTTCCATGAAAAATGTTGTTGGAACTTTGATAGGGATTGCACTGAATCTGTCCACTGTCGTATTTCTAACACAGGGTAAGCGTGGATGTGAAAGATGTGGTGGTCTCCAAATACATATTGTCTGAGAAATTCATGACATGAGGATATGCATTCTTGACTGGAAATTGCTATGTTCACTGTGCTTTGTGAAGGATCGTTACTATCACGTTATTGTTGACTATCAATTGCTGAGTTCATGTTGCCTGTGTGGCTTCCGGGAGGAGAATATCTGTTTTTGCTTTACAAAAAAAAAAGACTGCTAGTGAACATGAAAGATTTATTTACTTCAATGAAGATTTGATATCTTTCCTCTTTTCTAAAACCCCCAAGGTCACCCCTTGTTCTCAGGAAAAAAACTTAAGCCCCTTAGAGTGTCAGGCTCCTCATGAATGGACCATATAACAGAGAGAAAGTAGATCTTCGTGGGTAGGAGCAGCTCTGGAAACAGCGTGAGTTTGAACCTGGGCTCTGCCAGTTCCCTGCTGTGTAAACTCGACCAAGTCACATGAGCTGTCTGCATTTCAGCGTCCTCATCTGTGTAATGGGAACAGTAACAGTACTACTGCATAAGGTGGTTTGAGGATTGAATAATTCATTGTGTTGAAGCTTTTAGGACAGCCCCGACACATAGTTAATACTCAATAAACGTCAGCTATTATTTTTTTCTCCAGTAGTAACTCCAAGTTGCCTCACCTAGTACTCTGTGTCTGAGCCAAAACTGCTTTTCGTTAATGCTAATCGTCTCTAGAAATTGCCATTTCTTTCTGACACATGTGAATTATTTTTAAACTCAGGGAAAGTGCAGACTTTTTTTAAAAGGAAAGTCTTCATTTGATTAAATCTTCATGTCTATAAGAGAAATTCTCCTTGTATTTTTTGAACTTTGTGTCTTTTCTATATTTTAACCTTCTAGAGTGTAACAAATCCTTCTGATCCTGCTCCTTGCTCCACTATTATTTCTACTCTCATGACCACTGCTGCCACCACCGCCTACCGTTTCTTGGGAACTCTCTCTGTTGGGCTCAGTGCCCAGTGCTTCATACACACTATCTACTTTACATCCTATAAAAACCTTAAGAGGTAAGTGCTAGTCGTTCATTTAGTTCATATTTATTCAGGGCTTCCTTCATGCATTTTGATGCTCTAGGCACTGAGAATACAGTTCTGAGACAAAAAGCTGCTGCCTTCCTGGGGCCTCCGCTCTGGCGGCTTCTGCTGCCACCTTTCAGGAAGGTGTCAGTTTCCTGTGCAGTTCACAGAGCAGCAGAAACAGCAAGGAGACCCAAGGCGTTTGGAGTCCAAATCCTACGCAGCCACGTTTTCAAGGTGCCATTGAGACTTCTTGGTTTTCCTCCAGTTCCTATTTTCTCCTTTTCCTCCTCACATCCTCCATTTCCTGGTTGCAGATCCTGGCATTCTGAGGAAGTGGATTCTGTCTCAGCTCCAGGGATGTAGTCTAAAGGAAACCACCATGCCTCTAACTCTGCAAACTACAGAGACAGGCTCATGGCTGGGGTGGGAGCTGAGCTGGTCAAACCAGAGTGAACTCTGGCGTCTTTCCCTCGATGCAGGGATAGCAGCGTTCTCTCTTTCCCTGGATAGCATCCTGTGAGTACACGAGGGTTGAAATAACGACAGCCATTTTTGCCTCTGTGAGGGAAACCATGTGAGAATGGAGTCCACCCATGGAGGAAGGCAGAGCCAAGAGAATTTCAGAGAAAAGATGGGAGTCCCAGTGACATCATGCACCTCTGGTTTAAACTATGCCTGACGCTGCCATATCTCTGAGCTTGTCAGATTCCCAAGGCAGTAAGTTCTCTTTGTCTTTAACAAGTTTGATTTGGTCGTCTGTGTTTTTACTGTTGCTTTGTTCTGCCTTGTACCTGAAAGCATCTGAAGGATAGGCGAAGCAAAGGCCAGTGTCGGCGCTCCTCGCCCACGTTCAATACTCTCTTCTCGCCATCGTCTCATCTCGTCTGGATTTGTCTTTCTCTTACTCTTCTTTCTTATCTTCTCTCTTTCCTGCCCTTCCACTCTCCCAAAATTCATATGACTCTTATCAACACTGTGGTAGAAACATTAACAGACATAATAATGAGCTCCCGAAATGTTTATTTCACAGAAAAATATGTTAGGCTGGAAGGGACTAGGAGAGGTAATGTGTCCCAGCCCCTTCCTTCGGCCAGATAAGCTGTATTATTCTCATGAGGCAGATGAAGTCCAAAAATACTAAATGACTTGTTCAAGCTAGTTAATGTCAGACTGGGGAAGAAGTCCCAAATCAAGGGGTCGGAGAGTCATGGCACCCAGAAGCTACAAGGACTTCAGAGGTCGTCTGGATCTTGCCCACAAGACTATAATTGAAGAAGCTGAGTATTGATGAGGTTAGTGACATACCCATGGTCGCATTGCTAATTTGCAGCAGACCTAGGACGAAAGAAAATTTCTGAGTCTCTCTCTAATGTTATTTCCACTACATTAAACTGCTTCTGCCTTTTTAATTCATTTTTAAAGTGTAGGGTAATTGTTGAAATTAACATACCAGTCCTTGAGGAGGTCCGATGCTCTATCCAAATGGCTTGTTAAATCTCTTTATTGCCTTGATCTCGGTGGGAACTGTGTCCATTCTTAACACAGGACCATGGGACTCAAACACTTTAACCATAAATCCATAAATACGTTCTTCCTCTTTGTTGACATCAGTTGCTTCATACAGAAAGTACTCCTCACTGATTTTTAATACAGTATTTTCTTCTCTCACAGCTAACTCTCTAGCAGTCGTGGTGGGAAAGGGGCTGGACACTAAAAGCTTGCTTTTCCACCACTGCATTTACGTGAAGCAGTCTGGATTTTTATAATAAAAATACTTCACTACCAACAACTGCTTGGGAATTTTCCTGCCATTACAGCCATCGAAACCCTGCCTCAGTTTCTTTTAGCTTTAGTGTCCAGAAGCAATCTCCTTCCATGTCACTCACCCAGACAAGTGTTTCTCAAGCCCAGTGGCCTGGGGCTGGCACCACTGACCTGCTGAAGGTCACTTCTTAATGCTTTCATTATTTTAGCTTCAAACTTAACTGCCCTGCTCTCCACTGTCTTTTCACATGAGAGTAACACAGCCGTGGGTCAAAGACTTGCATCCGATCTTCCTTCTAAGTCTGTGATTCTCAATTCTCTGGGCGGGGTGTTGGAGCTGGAAGACTCCTTGCCTCGCTAGCCTTCCTAAATGTTTTCACACTTGACAATGTTCTCTAAGGAAACAAGTTTTAATATTTACTGTTGTATCAGCCAGGACTTTAATGTTATGCTTCCGTACAAAAGAACTCCAAACTCTTGGTTGGACAAAACAAGGAAGTTTTTTTGTTTTTTTTCCCCTCATAAATGCTGCATGTGCAACGTGGGTCAGCTGGGGATTCCTTTCTGGGTCCTCATCATAACTCTTCACTATGCAGGCTGAACGGAAACTTGATGCTGCTGTGGCACAAAGAAAAGAGAGCTGTAGAAGGTTCAGCACTAGCAAATAGATACTCTAGCTCCAAAATGATACATACATGATTTGTTTCCAAATTCACTGGTCAAAGAAAGTCATGCAGCCACATCTAATCACAAGTAGGTCAAAAGCGAGAGAAAGCCCTGTGTGCACAGCCCTGAAGACCAGCACTACAACACTTATATGACAATGTCTCTGACCGAGGAAGGAGGCAGAGGAGGATGAGGTGGGACCACACAAGGGCTAGTGAACTTGAGAATTTACTTATGGTGCTTACATACTGGTGTTTTCTCTGCTGCCTAACCCTTCAGTGGCAGCCGGGTACCACAGAAAGCGGTGGAGGCAAACATCTATCTCGCCGCTAGAATACAGACTCGCTTTCTTTACTGGGAGATGGCGAGAGGTTGGGAACCCGCAGAGTCAGTTCCAGACATCTTTAAGTAGCCAAAAACATCTTTATGACTTGGGCCTGTTTATTCTTTGCTACATTCTATCCAAATAAAAATGCTTGAGTTCTTTCTTCTTTATTATTACTCTATATTTTCAATAACCATTTTCCTTAATAAACATGGTTAATATTTTTTTTTCTTCAGCAACTGAATGATTATGTTAAAATCAGCCCACAACTTCCACAACTGAAGCTGTCCTTTCTAATCTAATGCTTTCCTATTTCATAAAACTACAATTGATAAAGCACTTTAGACCTTTCTAGAGTATTTTCAATCTATCAAACATGCTGTTGTTTGGAATATTATTATTTTGAATTAGAAAAAGACACAAAGTTTACAGGAAAAAACCAATACCTTTCCATATCCAGTAAAGGTGACAATCTAAAAAAAGCTTTTTCTGGCACTTTCTTGATCCTGATGTAGACCTCTTAATCTTTGGAGATGTATTAAGATCAAGAACAGATGTGCAAATCATAGCCTTAGAGACACATAATCTTATGTCAGTGACTTATTTTCCTTAGGTGGGGCTTGGTTTCCCTGTCTATCAATTGCTGTTGGTGCCCAACCTTTCCGGTAGAATCATTGCTTTTACTTTACCTGAGATTTAAAACTGAAACTCTCTTCCTGAGGTCAGTTCTTAGTTCTAAAAACTAGAAGCCACTTGATATGGAGTCATGGATTGGAGGCAATCACATCACTTGTCCCTTTCAAATTCTCATTCACTCAGAAACAGCCTCTCTAGCATGAGAGAGAAATAGACCCCGAGCCTCTTTCAAACTCTTCTAGTGACGGAGAACTTACAAACTCAAACCTCCAGTCCATTCTTGTTGGGGGGACTAGAAAGGACAGATTGAGGTAGGTCATGATGCTGGAATAGGTTGAAATCTCACAATACTTATATTTAAATAAACCCATCTTCATGTGCCTCAATGCACTAACCTTATTTCTTCTCTTTTTGCACATATAGAACAAGTCTGAGGGCGCTTTCTTATATTTACTCTTCACATATTTGAAGTTAGCTGTCATGGCTCTTAAGCTTTTTGTTTTCTTAAGCTTATCCTGTCAAGAGCCTTCAGATGTTCTTTATATGAGATGGATTACAGCTTTCATTTTTCGCTGTCGCTGCTGAAGGCATAATGCTGCATGTGTGAATCCTCTGTGACTGGAATTTCATGATATGCTGCATGATGAGTTATTTCCCATCATGCTTGGAGTAAATGTGCCTTAGACAAACTGAGCACAAATGTGCTTTAGATAAATTTTTTGTGGCCAAATGGGGAATAGACTCTGTTTCAAAAGTTGGTGTAAATGTGGATGCATTTTGTGTGTAAGCATACAAATGGAGTAGAGATTATAGGAATATCAGTCATATGTCCCAGCCCCATAAAGATGGGGCCATATTTAAGACAGAATAATAACTCCGATAGTCAGATGACACCACTAATAACTCAACAGGCCCTTCAGAAGCTCTCGCTTAAAAGCATCAATTCACTTTTTATTTGGGGCTCTCTGTCACTGATATGAATCAGTTCTTCTCCTGTGTCTGCTTTTCATAATGTATCTCCTTGTCCTCTTTTACCAGAATCAACTGGACATCCATCTCCTCATATCTAGAGTTCAGGTTCCCAAGAGAATCTGTTTGGTCCATAAAACCATCATTTCCTATTGGACAGAGCTTTTGCACAAGTGTATATTATAGGTTATGGTGCAGCCTACCTGCTGTCTCTCTTGGGTTAGATGGCCACCACTGTGGGTCCATCAGTCATGATCAGGAGAGAGTTGGGACATGTGACACACAACATGGCCTCCTTTTAAAAGGAAACACCAAGAGTTGCCACTTTATCAAGAGCTTTATGGATTCTTCTTTGGGATCAAAGGAAACGGAGTAGAAGAGAACCAGGCTGTACTCCTGGATCAACTCATTGACCAAGTGGGAATAAGACAATCTTCAGGGTCTCTTCTTAGGACAACTCCCTTAGCTCTTGTAATTTTGGAATGTTCTATCTGTTAATGATGGGCTATTGATTAAAAAAGCACCAGATAAGGGAAGAGCAGGTGGTGTCATTGCCTGGTACAGGAAAAGTTTCATCAAGGCAAGGACAAAAAGATACATTTCTTTTAAAAACTAAGCCCAGTACTGAGCACACAGTAGGTCTCAATAAATGCGGATTGCTTAAAATCCTTTTCGTGAGAACCCAGAACCTTTAAATAGAGGTCTCTGAAAACAGGAAACTGTTTTCAACAGAAAGGACTGACCTTAGCCAGCTAGGAAGGAGGAGATAAGACTCTGGCGTAATGCCTCTATGGCTACCTGGGCATATTCTTGTGGATATTGTTTCGTCTTAAAGATTAAGCTTACTCCGCATCATGGAAAGCAGAACTTAGAGACAATAGACAGAGGTTAAAATAAGCCTGCTTTCCCCTTAGTTTGAAGAACTTTCTAGTGGTCAGGGTTTTCAAAGACGGAATCAGCACTTTAAGAGTAACGCCTCCATCTTCAGAGGGGTCCAGGGAATGGCCACCTGGCATGCAGGCTGCGAAGTGAGTCCCACCATCAAATACCTTTTGTGGTCCTTCCTGACCTTCAGTGATTTGTTTCTCCTATCTATATTCACATGGCTTTTGTGCACATCAGTGATGGCAAATACCTGACACAACTACTATCACTCCTTCTCCCAGGTCCATGGCAGACATCACTAATCAATCACAGACACTGCCGCTAGAGTAGAGTTAGGCCTGCAGATGAAACTTTGATGAGGACCTCGGACTGAGCACACTTCTGATTCTGTAGCCTCATTGTCCTAAATGCAGGATTTGGCAAAGCTGTTGGGTATTTGTCAGGTTGGTGCAGCTTCAAATACCTCCACTTCCAGCTTTTCCTGGGTACAACTAAAATGAACATTTGCCATAAAATCATCAGTCTTGGTCAGTTTCCAGTTTCCAATTCAGTTATTTTGCTTTTCAGCCTGCCATTACTTACCTGTATATCTTTTTTGTTTTTTTTCCTTTCAGGATTAACCTAGAGCTTTGCTGAGGTAAATTAAAATTCATGTTCAAACCTCTGAAACTCAGACTTATCTCCCAGATTGTAGTTTTTCATAGAGCAGGAATCTAATTCATTATAGTTTAAAATCTCATTTAGCCCAAGTACTAAAGGAGTGTTTCTGTTCAGAAATGAATCAAGTGAAAAAATCAATTGGCCAACCAGGAAATGCATTCAACTGATCATCAGTGAAGAAGAGATCTACCTGTGTAAAAGGCATCTACTCATGAGACAGAAAAGTTCAATGATTCCCAACCTGGTGCTCCCTTTTGATTACACACACACACACACACACACACACACACACAAATGCATGCACACCTGCTATTTATCTCCATCTGCATGTTTCCTAGGGATTTCCAACCCAACATGTCCAATATGGAGTTCATTGTCTTCCCTTCTTTAAACCATCTCATCATCCTGCATTTTCTATCATTCACTAATTCAACAAACATTTATTGAGCATCCATGTGTGCTAGTAATTGTGCAAAATACAGTAAATATAGCAAAAGATGAGCATATCTAGTTCTTGCTGTCAAGAAGCTTATGGCATAGTAGCATAGACAGACATAGAATAAACAATTACACAAATGATTGTTCACTAAAGCTAGAAACTGTCATGCCCACTCTCTCTTGCTTTCAATCCTAACATCAAATAAATTGCTGTTTCTCCAGATTATATTTTCTAAACTCCTTGAATCAGAATCTTCCTATGCATTCCTACTTCCACTGCCAGTTTTCTCTTATCATCTCTCACCAGCACCAATAATAATAACCAGTGCAGTATTCTCCCTCAAATGCATTTCTCACATATCCATCACCAAAATGACCTTTCTAAAGTGCAAAGCCCATCTTGAAAACCTCTGAGTATTCCTAGGTATAATTTCCAAGATCTTTCACCCCTTCCACAGAGACCTCCTTGGTCGCATAACAAACCTACTTCCATGCCCATCACTCCTGCTCTTTGTCCCAAGTTCCCACAACAAGCGTTCTCCACGTGCACATGCAGTACGTGCCACTCTGGTTCTGCTCAAGTGTCCCCTCTGCTAGAGTCCTTCTCTCTCTCTTTGGCTTCCCTAACTCTTGACTATCTTCTAAGACTCAAGATTTAGTTCTGAAATCTTCTTCCAGCCTCTGAGGATGGATCAGGACTCTCACTGCACTCCCAGACTACCTGGATGAGTCTCAGTCAGTGCACTCACCTCTTGTGCTATAATTTTCTGTGTATAAATCCGACACCTTGATGTGGCCTTGGGCTCCTTCAGGGTAAGGCTCTATCTTCATCATCTTTGGGGCCTCAAAGCCCATTTTAGAGTTTAACACATAGCAGGCACCCTAGAAATATTTGTTTAATGTATGGATGAATGAATAGTCTACAAACAAGACATGTACATTTTGGGGATAAAGTATTTGTCAGTCAAAATATATCCATTTTATCAACATCTGTCTGTCTGTTTGTCTTGCTAAGCCATTTGATTTACTCACATGCATAATGAATCAAGACTTGATGGCTAGATTGCACCTAATCCAAGTAATAGTAGCTATACAGGCAGCACTGATTTTTGGTTAATGCAAATACTTTATCTGGCTAAACAAGTCCAGTTTATGTGAAAAAAGAAAGAATACACTTTTACAGCTGTTTTAATATACCATCAAAGCTCCAGGCTATCCACATAATGAAGAACTCGATCCATCGCTGCATACTGCTTTAGATCAAAACTCCGTCCTGCTTGAACCCTATCACCAACCAGTCCAAGCTGCCTTCACTACAGAGTTAGTCTTAAGATCTAGTCTTCTGCTGAAGCATGCACTATTTTGATATCATTATATAAATCTACCTATCATAGGTGGAACAGACCAAGTAAGAGAGTGAGAGGTAGCTGTTATGGTATCTGCTTTATTCCACCCTCTTTGCATGCATTATTTCCAATTTTCCCAACAACACAAGAAAGTAGGTTCTTATTAAATCCATTGGTATTGAAACCAAGATTCAGCTACGTGAAGTAATTTTCTTAGGAAGCCACAGTTGGCAGTGGTGGTACCAGGATTTGAACACAAAAGTTTCTAACTACAAAGTTCCCCATCTTTGGCAGTTTTATTGTGTGTACATGGTTTGGTTTCCTCTTTCATAACACACAGATGTTCAATAACGGTGTTGGGACCAGGTAATGAGGCTGAGCTACTATGATACCGGTTATTGGGAGCTAAAGGCAATTTGGTGGGTGTGGAAGGATGGGAAGAGGGAGAGCACGAGGATCAGTCTGAGAAAGGGAAGAGACTAACACCAGGGGTGAGCCACCATGTGCAAGAGACCATGCATATGTTAGTGTATATTTTATCTAACGGGTCTTCATAACATTCAACTGTGCTATTATCTCCATTTTGTAGATGAGGAAACTGACCAAAGACATTGAGTATCTTGCTGAAATCAAACAGACAATATGGTGAGAAGCTTGGATTTGTATCTAAGTTACTCTGACTCCAAATTCCGTGTTCTTTCTCATTTATGACCCTTAGTAAGCACTCTCTAGAGGTGGCATGAAGACTGTGGTTGACAAAATGTCCACAAACACACACAGTGGTGCTGCCTCACCTCTCTTTTGAGATCCACCTGCAGCCCAGCCTGTTGCCTTTGGGTCTTTCCACACCCAATTATATCATTTGATGATTGAGCTGCCAGGACAACAGGCAGCCCTTTTGAAGGCAAAGTTAAACAGCTACGTAGAGAGGTGACTGGATTGTCCCCTAGTATCCACTCACCTTTAACTTTGAGATGAAATATACATTTTTCATTTGTATGATTTTTCCCAGGTAAACAGCAAAATGACTGAAGAGGTTGAAAGTAACCTATTTGCTGAGAGAGGACAGTAGGTCCCATTTCTTCCTTTCTCTTTTCTTTTGCTAAATTTTAATTAGCACTGCGCTCAGAATTTCACATGGGTTATCTCATTAATCTTAAAATGAACACTACATGTTATATACTATTTATTTACCCATTTTACAAACAAGAGAACTGAGCCTTAGCGAGGTTGATATATCTCACTGCTGGTACATAGCTGGGAATTCAGAGGCTTTATCAAAGGAGAAATTATGCAACACTAGCCCTGTCAAATGGAAGCAGAAGAAACAGACATCAAACAAACAACTACTTGCTAAATACATATTCTTTTATCAGGATAATATCTAGCATACATAAGAGTTCGGAGACATAGCGTAAGGAGAAATGTAGAGTAATTGATGGAAAACATCCTTTGATACAGAAGAGTAAATGGATTATTGCAACCCAGTTTAACAAAACATTTCAGCCAATAAATTCATTCTAGCCATTAAGGCTTCCCAAGCTGGTGAGGCAGCTGGCCCCGTGAAAAGCAACTGAGATTTAGCGTTACAGCACTTTGTGACATGTTGAGTCTAATACAAGTTTAGGAAATTATTAGTGGATACATACGTGAGCCACAATCCACCTGACGAGATCTTGAACTTTCCTTTTTTGAAAGATTGTATTTTGAAAAAAATATTAAACATTTGGAAAGAATAGAAATTGTACAGTTGATATAAAGTAGTGTATTAAGTAATTGATTCTGGTAGGAATTTATGAGCAATTTGGCAGTGAGCAGAGAATCTTAACAAAATTACCTAATGAATTATAATTTTATTTTAAGCTTATTACTTATCTGCCAAAGGAAATCACTATATATATGTCTATATGTCCATTTCTCTATTATATATCAATCTATCTGTCACCGACTAATGTATTCATGATATTAGGGTAGCCATCTAACATTGTTAATAATATAGAGATAGAGAAGCTTCACATTTGTACTGAGTATTTTTGTTATTGTTAATGATACCTGTCCAACAGAATTTTACAAATTATAGTCTTAAATGCACTTTGTTTTTGAGTAGTAACAGGTTTATCATAATGTTTCAACCCAAATGACGTGATACCCAAGCCAGCCAGGGCAGATGAGGAAAAAAGATGGGTCCTGAAGAGAGAGTCAAAGCCGGGTTGGGAGAAGTGTCAAATATTACAGTCCCAAATCAGAGACTGTCTAGGTTTAGTCTCAGATTTGCAATTGCTGAGACTAGCTTTTCTCCCAGTTTTGTTGAGATATAATTGACATGAAACGTAGTGTACGTTTAAGGTTTACAACACTAGCTTTTCTAAAATATGTTCTCTATTTGAAGTTTATTCTCCATTACTTTCTCATGTTTAATATTAATACATTGTACACAGACCCTGCATACTCTATTGCAAACTCTCAACGGACAGACTCTATTTTGTTTATTTCTTTACTTGTTAATTCATTTAACAAAGGTTTTCTTCTCATCTTCTCTGTGTCAGGCAAGTTTGCAGGCTTCAAATGACTTGCAATCTAGCGAGGGAGACAAAAATAAACAGACCCAATACAGAGATCCGTGCTCGAATCAGAGCTCCACGGTGGAGAGGCCATGCAGGAGAGAAAGCTAATTTACTGTGAAGGTGATGGAGCTCAGAACAAAGGGTTTTCCAGGTGAAAGGACTAGTCCTCCTAAACACTGGGAAATGAGAGGGCACAGCACATTTCACAAGGTTTAAGTATTTCAGCAGAGCTCACAGGATAGGAAGTCAGAAATAGGACTGGAGAGAGTCAGCAGATAGAAATTGATGTCATGCTAAGAGTTTGTGCTTCGTCCTAGATGTGGTAGAGCAACTGAACATATCAGTAGGAGAGTGACAGAATGAGACACGTTTTAGGATGATCTCTCTTGCCTCAGAGTGGAGGGTGTACTGGAGGGGGTCAGTCAAGAGTCAAGGAGACCACTTAAGAGTCTATGGAAACATTTCAGGAAAGATACAGAGAAATAAATAATGGGGGTTGGGGTAGGGATCAAAAAGGAGCAGAACAGAATCTCAAAATAGTTAGGATTAGAACTGGTGTACCTCGGATGTAGTAGGAGGAGGTTGAAAGAGGAGGATAAATAGTTCCATTTCCACTTCCTCAAGGTCTAACCTCATGCTTGACATGGAACTCACTCAACAAGATGTTTGTAGAATGAGTCAGTAGAAAAGTAAATGAAGCCTAAACGCCATCATTACTGTCTCATTATCACCAATGCCATTGAATGAATGGTTATTAGGTAACAGGCTCTTGTGATTTAATATGTTAATACACTGAATATTCACCATAATCCTGTGCCATGGGTTCTATTTTATTTCCTTTTTACAGATGAGGAAACTAAAGTTTACTAAAGTTGCTAAGTCAGCGGAGGAGTCATAACTTGGGTCTCAGAAGTGTAAGTGGAAAATTTTATCTCCTATACTATTTCAGAGAGTTGACATTTATCCGCTGTTCCTTTACTTTGCAACAATGCTATGAAGAACTAGTCTTACGTTTCCAAAGGAATTGCTGTCTGCATCGTGCAGAGTACCCAGACGTTGCTGTCAGAGAAACAGTCAAGTTGGAATGTCATGGAAGATGGATGTGACTGTGCCCCAGAATGAGCCTAGAGACTTGGGAGAACATCACTTGTATGAAAGTCTGCCTTTTCATCTGTGAAAAATCAACTCACAGAAACAAAAATCAGGAGGAAAGGAACAGGGTGCTTGGTACTCCGTGGCTCCATTAAAGACAGCATGAGTGACACTGCGTTTTCTCTTCTCCACAATGAGCTACCTCACTGCCCTTGTAATTGCATATGACTGTGAATGATTTAACTTAAAATGAGCTGTGGCTTAGCTTTTTGCAAATATAGGCCTCTTAGGTTTCTCATTGGTTTCTTACGTTTTACCAGATCTTGCCACCATGATGAGAGGAAGTTCCTTAACAGGTAAGATTCCCCTCCGTGGAAATCAGTGGGGTCACAACTGTCACCATAAATGTCAACAAGCTAGAGCAATTTGATATTATCCCTTGAGCTTTTTCACTTTCCTATGACCAAGAAACAATTCATCATCATCATGATCACCGTCTCTCAGCACCGTCACAATTCCTGTAATCTGGATTATGTTTGGGAATCTACAAAGAAGTTCCATTTATATCTCACTTGATTCTCTCAAAAAATATGAAGTAAAAAAAAACAGGTATTTCTTTATTGCTTATGAAAGACAAAATTCAAAGGAGTTAAGTGACTTCACTAGATTGTATATTTGAAGAATCAGAGCTTAGACCTAAGAATCTAAACACAATATCTTTCCACTAATTAAGTACCTACCCAAAGACTTAATTAGCAAAAATCTCTCATAATATACAAGCCTTTAAGACATGGGAGGAAGATAACCAAGAGGAATAGGGTTTTATTACAATAATAACATTTTAAATTAAATAATAAGGGAAATGTCAAGGTTAAGTAGGTAGAATAAAGCAAGATCAGGAATATTTTCTCCCAGATAAATTAAAGAATGAAATAAAAAATAATAACCACGAAACAAAAATGAAACTATTTAAAAATAACCAAATAGATCAGCAGCCACAGCAGCCAGCAATAAGGAGGATAATGAAGTTAAACTGCGAGTCAAAGTGTTGGCCAAGGGCAGACATGGAGGCTCCAGCACAGCAGGCTGAATGGTGCAGCTCTGTGCCTGCCCCCAAACGCCAGGGGGACTGAAGAAGGAGGGGAGCAGATTCCAGCCTAAGAAGTCACGCCATGTCTTCTAAGTTAGAAAGAAATAGGCTGATGGGGAATGGTGAGCAGGTAGTCCTGGAAGATGTCAAGTAGTCTTCCATTTAGGTATAGAATAGAATTTTTTTAGTCAATTTTTATTGTGGCGAAATATCCATAAAATTTACCATCTTAACCATATTTGAGCATACAGTTCAGTGGTATTCAGTAGATTCCCACTGTTGTGCAGCCGTCACTGCCATCCATCTCCAAACTCTTTTCATCTTGCAAAACTGAAACTCTGTGCCATGAAAAAATAACTCCCCATCCCCCAACCCCTGGAAACCACTCTCTGTCTTAATGATTTTGGCGACTCCCCATACCTTACAGCAGTTGAATCATACAGTATTTGTCTTTTTGTGAGTGGCTTATTTCATTTAGCAAATGCCCTCAAGGTTTGTCTGTGTTGTAGCAGGTGTCAGAATGCCCTTCCTTTCTAAGGCTGGACAATATTTCATTGTATGCATACACCACATTTTGCTTATTCATTCGTCTCCCGGTGGACCCTTGGGCTGCTTCCAGGTTTTAGCTATCGTGAGTGACGCTGCTATGAATGTGGGGGTCTCAGTCAGCTTGGGCTGCTATAACAAAATATCACAGATTGGATGGCTCAAATAACAGAAATTTATTTCTCATAGTCTAAAGGCTAGACAGTCTGGAATCAAGGTGCCTGCAGGCTCAGTTCCTGGGGGGAGCCCCCTTCCCACCTTGAGACAGCCTCCTCTTGCTGTGTTCTCACACAGCCTTTCCCTGCTGCATGTGCCTGGAGAAAGACGGCTCTCATCTCTTCCTCTTCTATAGGGCAGTAATCCCAACATGAGGGCACCACCCTCACGACCTCATCTAGATCTAATTACCTCCCAAAGGCCCTCTAACTACCGTCACTGGGGTGGAGGGAGGTGGGGGGGATGGGGGAGTTGGGGGGTAGGGCTTCAACATTCACATTTTAGGGGATACACACATTTAGCCCATAACAATGGGTGTGCAAATATCTCTTTGAGACTCTGCCTTTAACTCTATTGGGTATACACTAAGTGGAATTGCTAGATCATATGGTAATTCTGTTAAGCTTTTGGGGAACCTGCATGCTATTTTCCACTGCTGTTCCATTTTACATTTCCACAGAGAGTGACCAAGGGTTCCAGTTTCTCCACATCCTCACCCACGCTTGTTACTTTCTGTTTTTTGTTTTTGTTTTTTGGATAGTAGCCATCCTGATGGGTGTAGGTGGTATCTCATTGTGATTTTGATTTGATTTGCATGGCCCTAAGGATTAGTGACACTGAGCATCTTTTCATGTGCTTATTGGCAACTTGTATATCTTCTTTGGAGAGATGTCTATTCAAGTCCTGTGCTCATTTTTAACTCTGTTGCTTTTTTTCTATTGAGTTTTAGGAGTTCTCTATATATTCTGGATATTAATCTGTTCTAAGATATATGAATTGCAAATATTTTCTCGCATTCTGTAGGTTGCCTTTTCACTCTGTTGATAGCGTCCATTGATGTACAACATTTAAAAATTTTCATGAAGCTCAATTTGTCTATTTTTTGTTTTGTTGCCTGTGCCTTTGGTGTCATAAACAAGAAATCACTACCAAATTAAATGTTGTAAAGATTTTGCCCTATGTTTTTTTCCTCTAAGAGTTTTTTACTTTCAGTTCTTATATTTAGATCTTTGATCCATTTTGTGCTAATTTTTGTATATGGTGCTTGGTAATGACCCAGCTTCGTTCTCTTGCATGTGGATATCTGGTTTTCCTAGCACTGTTTGTCAAAGACACTGTCCTCTTGTTACAGGCTCTTAACATCAGCCCTGATATCAGTTCCACCACACTGAACCCACCGTATATGGGGTTAAAACTAAAACCCACCACCCCCTTTCCTACTTCACTAGCTCTACTCACATGTAAATACCTGTTTCTTTAAACTTGGACTCCTTGAGCTTTACAACTAAATGGGAGTTACAAATTGTTAAAAGCCCAGGTGGCCTGGTGTTGGAGGCACACTAAAGTTTAGCTAATCATGAGTCCTTGAGTTTGCCAGGTAAGCCGCTGTCTCAAGAATATCAAGGAGCGGAGGCTTCCCAGACCTCAACTCCTAGACTCCTGGCGCTGGAACCCGCCTCAAACAGGAAGACGAGACAAGAGACAAGGGCGAAAGACGCCCACCTGCCATCCTCCTATCTCCCCCTCCTCCCTCCCCTCCACTGCCTTGCTGCAAGCAGCCTCTCAAGGCCAAAGGCAGGCTGGTGGGAAAGCACCGAGCTGCACAAGCTACATGCGCCCCCCTCCCCTACCCAAAACCCCAAATAAAAATCCCTACCCATTCCTCATCGGGGAGCTAGCAATTTTTGAGGCATGAGCCCTTGCTTTGCTCCCTGTGACTGGCATAGTAAAAACCTTCCCTCTTCCACTCAAGACTCTGTTCTCGTTATTTAGATTGGCATTGGGTTCAGAGACCGAACTTTCGGTTACACTCTCCCCTTGAATGGTCTTGGCACACTTATCAGAAATCATTTGACTGTATATGTGACGGTTTATTTCTGGGCTTTCTGTTCTATTCCATTGGTCTACATGTCTGCCTTTATGCAAGTACCACACTGTTTTGATCACTCCAGTTTTATGGTAAGTTTTGAAATCAGGAAGTGTGAGTCATCCAACTTTGTTCTTCAGCAGGAGGGGGAGAGATTTTCAACACTGGGGGACAAGGATGCAGCAATCGCTGCTGGCCTTCATGTCTGAACCTCTGTGATCAGAAGCAGCCATCAACAAGCATCACATAGATCCCTGATTTTTTGAGGATGTGATCCTCAATGCCCACCCTGGTTCCTGAGAGCTTCATGAGAGATGCTCCTAAACCTGTGCACAGCTGGCAGCCGCTCCGCTGGGGGGTGGGGGCTGGGTGTCTGCTGCTGAGCCAAGAGCTGAAATGAACTGAAATGAACTGCAACTTACCTTACAAGCCCTCCCGCGAAAGTTGCAAGCCTTCAATACACTCCAAAGGTCCCAAGTCCTTGTATTAGACAGATTCTGCCAGTACAGTCATCAACTAGGTGGAGACAGATTCCTGGGGCTTCCCACTCTGCTATCTTCCCAGAATCTTTCTCCTGTAGTGTATACTTCTTAAATCCACTGTCTTAGTGGTTATTTGGGCTGTTTACAATTTATAGCTACTAGGGATAAGCTGCTATAAATATTCTTGTACTCAATTTCTTGAGAAGACATTTTATCTTGGTTAAATATCTAGGAGTATAATTATTTGATTATGTCATGTGCATTTAACTTTATAAGAAAATGCCAAATAGTTCTGAAAAGTGATTGTATACACTCTCACCAATAATGTATGAGATATCCTCTTGCTCCAAAACTTCTGATATGTTGTGTTTTCATTTCCATTCATTAAAAAATATTTTCTGTCTCCACTTGTGATCTTTTTGATGCATGGATTATGTTTTTTAACTTCTAGATATATTTAATTTCTTAAGATATCTTATTGTTACTTGTTTCTTCTAATTTAAATCTCATGTGATGGGGAACATTCTCTTTATTCCAATTCCTTAATACTTATTGAGACTAGTTTTATGGCCAAGCATATGATACTTCTTGGTGAATGTTATATGTACGATTGCAAAGAACGCATCTTCCCCAGATTAGAGTGTAGTGTTCTAAACATGTCCATGAGGACAAGTTGGTTGAAAGCATTGTTTAGATCTTTTGATATCCCAGCTGATATTCCCCCAATTTCTTCTCCTGATTTATTAATGTAAATAACTGATAAACGGGTTTTGAAACCACTATATTTGTAGATTTTCTATTCTCTTTAGTTCTGTCGGTTTTTCATGTATTTTGAAACACTTATTAGATGGATACACGTTTAAAATTGTTACGTCTTCTTGGTAGACTGACTCTTTTGTTGTTGTTTTGTTTTTGTTTTCAGTCGACTGTTTTATTTTAGTTTTTTTTATTTTATTGCGATAACATTGGTTTACGATATTATATAAATTTCAGGTGTACATCATTATATTTTGATTTCTGTGTAGATTACATCATGTTCACCACCCAAAGACTAATTACCATCCATCACCACACACATGTGCCTAATCACCCCTTTTGCCCTCTTCCCTTCCCCTCTGATAACCACCAATCCAATCTCTGTCTTTATGTGATTGTTTGTTTTTTTAATCTTCTAATTATGAGTGAGATCATATGGTATTTGGCTTTCTCCCTCTGACTTATTTCACTTAGCATAATATCTCAGAAGATATGCAGATGGCCAACAGGCACATGAAAAAAATGTTGAACATCACTAATTATTAGGGAATGTAAATGAAAACTATAGTGAGATATCACCCCACCCCTGTCAGAATAGCTCTAATTCACAAGACAAGAAATAACAAGTGTTGGAGAAGATGTGGAGAGAAGAGAACCCTCGTACACTGCTGGCGGGAGTGCAAACTGCTGCAACCACTATGGAAAACAGTATTGAGATTCCTCAAAAAACTAAGAATAGAACTACCAAACAACCCAGCTAATCTACTGCTGGGTATTCTTCTGAAGAACATGGAAAAACGAATACATAAAGATACATGCATCCCTACGTTCAGTGTGGCATTATTCACAGTAGCCAAGACTTGGAAGCAACCTAGGTGCTCATCAAGGGAGGGATAGATAAAGAAGATATGGTATGTATACACAATGGAATACTAATCAACCGTGAAAAAGGATGAAATCTTGCCATTTGCAACAACATGGATGGACCTGAGGGTATTATGCTAGACTGACTCTTTTATCGCTATGAATGTCCCTGTTTTCTCTGAGTACTCTTTCTCTTGCAGTTGACTTTGTCAGACGTGAATATAGCCACACCAGCTTTCTTACACAAGTTTGCAATGTATGTTGTTATTTACCCTTTAATTTTCAACCAGTCTGTGTCTTACAAGCAGCAAATAGTTGGGTTTTATTTTTTATCCAATCTGACAATCTCTCCTTGTAGTTGGAGTGTTTAGTATACTTACATGTACTGTGCTTGTGTATATGGTTGCGTTTGAGTCTAGCGCTTTGGAATTTTGTGTCATTTTCAGTTGTCCTATGTGTTATATGTCCATCTGTTTTTATTTTCCACTTTTTTTGGTTGAATCAAATCTTTTTAGTATTTTATCTTATCTACTTTCTTGCCTTTTAGCTATAATTCTGTGTTTCCTCGTTACTGCTCCAGAGATTACATTATGATATTTTAACTTACCTCTGTCTGTATTCAAATATTTCCTGCTAATTAAGACCTTCAACAGTATACTACGTTTGTTTCCAGTCTTACTTTACTGTTTGTAGTCTCTTTATCATATATTTCATGTCTCTGTATACTATAAACCACACTATTTATTATTATTGATATTATATTTACCTTAAATAGTACATTGTCTTTTATAGAAATTTAAATATATTGATCACCCTTCCTTCCTGGATTTTGGGGCATTCGTCTGGTATTATTCCTTCCCAGCCTGGTAAACATCTTTTAGCATTTCTTTTAGTGCAGGTCTGTGGGAGAGAAATTCTTTCAACTTTTTGTTTTCCTTTGTGAGAAAGATTGGTCCTGAGCTAACATCCATTGCCAGTCTTCTTCTTTTTGCTTGAGGGAGATTGTCCCTGAGATAACATCTGTGCTAATCTTCCTCTGTCTTGTATGTGAGATGCCACCACAGCACAGCTTGATAAGCAGGGTGTAGGTCCATGCCTGAGATCCAAACCTGTGAATGCTGGGCCACCAAAACTGAGCAGTGAACTTAACCACTACACCACCAGGCCGGCCTCTCAACGTTTTTTAGTCTTAAAATTGCTTGATTATTGCCTTCATTTTAGAAGAATATTTTTACTGAATATATTTAGTTTCATTTCTTTTTTATTTCTTACTTTTTACTAAATCTTGCTTTAAATATTGGAAGAAAGTATATTAAAATGGGTCACTTTGGCATCAGTGTTATGCAATTTCGAAGGAGGAAGGGAAAGTCATTTGATTGTTCACTGGAAGTTTACAGAGAAGAAGGAATTTGAATTGAGCTTTAAAATCTAGAAAACTCACAGCAATAGACACACTAGAGGAGAATTTTTCTTCTTTTAGTTCAGCTATCAAACTGTGGCTTTCTACTCCTTATTTGCTTCTTTCTAAGGAAGGAGGAGAAATAGACCTGATTATGGAGACATCACATCAGACTGGACATTAGCTGAGAGCCGGACATCCACTGAGGCACACTGAAGCCATTGCACTGAAAAGGCAACAGAGTCCTCTTCCACTCTCTCCTGAACTCTCTGGCATCTGCATTATTATCGCGATTGGATTTCTGAGTCAGGTCACAGTCCTTTACTTCCACATCTGTACTTCTGGTAAGATAAGTGTACTTATCTTCTTTCCAGAATCAATTCTCCCCAAAGTCTGTGTTTGGGGTAAAATGGTAAAGGTTGATTTACTGGCCTAGGTTGACTCCTCGATTCTCTAATCTAGTTCTATTAGGGATCCATGGGAAGAAAGAGTTACCAAGGTCTCTGTTTATAAAGGTGATATGTTAGAATTTATCTTCTAATGTCTCTTCCCTGCTTGTTAGAACCCAGTTTAGAGGAGAGAGAATGAGAGAAGATGTGATTGTCCCCCCAAAACTCCAACACCTGTGAAAAAGTAGAAGAAAACAGAGAAGGACCCATAAGTTTCATAAGTAGCAACACTGAAATGTGGGGAGCAGAGGACAGGTAAGAGGGGTTTCAGTCCCACAGGCAACTGCTCTACTGAGAGGTGGAGTGGCTTTGTTACACAAGACCATAAAAGCATAGAATCTCCTTGGCTACTAACAAGCTGTGTCCTCTGGTGTAATTCAGTGAGAAGACAAGTAACTGCAATGATGTATTCTTTGTACTTTTTCTTCACGGAAATGTAATATTCTGTAATGAAAAATGCCAGAGACCCTAGAATTAGACTTCATGAGTTTGAATATTAGTTCAAACACTTTTTGGCAATAATCACTTACTGGTGATCTTGGGCAAATAATTCAAACATTCTACACTTTAGGGTATTCATCTATTAAAATGGAATAATAATATTATATATAAGGCTAGGTATTATATGAAAAAATATATATATATATTTTAATGAGGCAACCCATATAAAATTCTTGGCCCAGTTCCTGGAACATAGTGTTTAATAAATGGTAGCTTAAATAAAAACAAGCTTGACTATGCATTCTTTCATTCTGTTGAACACTTTTGGAGTGGAGGAGGAAATGAGAGCAAAGGGGCAATATGAAATATTATATCCAAGGGTGTAAAAGGTCTTAAATATACCCCAATCTAGCCTACCATATGAAATTTAGGGAATGTAATGAGGATCAGAGGGAATAGGTAGGACTTCCACAAGATTACAGGACAAGCTACTGGAAGAGCCAGTTAGAGGACTAGAGTGTACTAATTCATGTTGGGAGGAGTGAATATGAATTTTTAAGAAAACTATTATATTTAATACAGTTTTATGTCTGTAACCAATCCAAATGTCTGGCACATTGTAAATGTTAAATAAATGAATATAGAAAAAATGATAGAACAGTAGAGGGTTTAAAATATGGATTCGGATATAAATTAGACAGAAAGACTAGAGACAATGACAGCATCCTGAAATAAGCAGAGCCCTGGTCTTTTGAGGAGCCTCGTCTTTGGCTGATGTCTTCAGTTTCGGGTGTGCTATCCTGTATAGCGAAGGCCAGCAAGACAAGGGTCCACTTTCCCACTTCCTTCAGTTGAGAAGGTCACTGAATCCCAGAGACTACAACTTAGCAGGATCTCAAGCTGGTGACTCAGGAGCAACGGACTGCAGCAAAAGCCACTTTGAGAAGAGTTGAGTGGTATTCATGGATGCCAGAGAGAGCTGAGGAGGATACCGCTGCAGGAAATTACTGTCAGCCTTCCATCCTCCCAAACGTGTCTTCAGATGGCCTCATGTTTCATCGATAACCTAGTTTAATCCTAAAGATAAAGACAGCTGGATTCAAGTATAAAGTGTACTAGTTCAGAATATTTCAATCCTGAGAGAGCTAAATAAGCATTTGGCCCCAAACATCCAAGAATTGAATTGGCATCAGGGGAACGCAGTAAGAGATAGGAAGCAAAAGCAAGTGAAATAAAGTAGCATTTACAGAATGGAAGAGTAAGGACCTCCAAAAATATGCTCCTTCAAATAAGCAATGAGAACACTGGTAAAAATGGTTAAAGGCCCTCTTTCCACACTGTGGAAATTAACAATATGAGGAGTGTTATTTCAAGAAAATAGCTGTATCGTGGTAAGAATAGTAAGCTTTGTGGTATTTTTACTTCCCCTATACCCATCACTGTCTCCTCAGCTCCACAATAATCTTGAAAAACAACAGCCTTGCAACAACAGTAGCTGTGACAAGTAGCAGCCCAGCAGGCATTGGTAGGGTCAGAATTCCCCTAAAAGCCCCATCTCCAGGTAATTGTCACTATTTGACCTATCTGGCAACTCTCTGAAAAGCTGCATTCTCAGAGTTTGTTTTTATTTGACCTGACTCAAGGCTTGCTTTGTGTTAGCAGACCTGTCTCCGGGATGTTTGTCAAAAATAATTAGTTGTAATCTCTTAACAACGCAGCTGCCTGAGGTGGTAATACCAGATGTGGCTAACAAGAGGCTGAAAAAAAATTTAAAAAGAAGTTGGAGAATGTGATGTCCATAGGGAGCTTTGAAAAGCTCTAACACATTACTGGGAATCTAGAGGTCCCCAAGCCCAAGAAAGACTTAGAAGGCCATAGTCTCTCACCTCTGTCTGACCTTGAATCTTTGCATAAACAGAAAGTAAAGGCTAAGGAAGAATTATAAATTTCCTTTCAGAGCCTTGAAGCTATGTACCTTAGCCACAGCTGGGACACTTATCAGTTCCAAACGTTTAAGGAAATTTCTGTCTAATAATTGGCTGGCCATTGAGCTAACCAAGAAGAAACATTAGTAACCACCCATGAAAAAGAATACAAAGTTTACAGAATTAGACCAGGAAAGTCACTAAACAAACAAACAGCAGCAACAATAACAAACAGCACCACAAATAAGCCTGAGGGGGAGGGAATCTGTTTTCCAAAATTGCCACATTATAATCCTTAAAATGTCCAGTTTCAGCAAAAAATGATAAAACATACAAAGAGAGAGAAAAATATGCCCCATACGTAGGGGGGAAAAAAGCAGTCAATAGAAATTATCTGTGAAAATGCCAAGATGTTGGACTTAACAAAGATTTTAAATCAGCTATTTTAAAAATGTTCAAAGAATTAGAGGAAATCATGTCTAATGCACAAAAGGAAAGAATGAAATTGATGGGTAATTAAATAGAGAATAGCAAAGAGATAGAAATTATTCAAAACAAAGAACCAAATAGAGATTTTGGAGTTGAAAATTAAAATAATTGAAATAAATTCATTACTAGAGCCCAATAGCAGATATGAGCTGGCAGAGGAAAGAATTACCGAATTAAACAGAAACAGTCAACTGAGATTATTCAGTCTGAAGAATAAGAAGAAACATGAATGAAAACCAGTGAACAGAGCTTCAGACGACTGTGGAACACCACGAAGCTCACCACCCCACACGTGGCTAGAGTCCCAGAAGGACAATGGCCGAGAACTTCCCAAATTAGATGACAAACATTAACCTGCACATCCAGGAAGCTCAATTAAGCCCAAGTAGGAATAACTCAAAGAGAGGCATAACTAGTTACATCAAATACAAACTGTTGAAAGACGGAGAGACTCTTGGAAGCAGCAAGAGAAAAGAGACTTCCCAGGCAAGGGACCTTGGACAACGTCAACAGCTGACATCTCTTCGGAAACCACGGAGGACAGAGGGCAGGAGGATGACGTAGTCAACGTGTTTTGTCAACCAAACATTCAATATTGAGCAAAACTATTCTTCAAAAATGAAAGAGAAATTAACATATTTCCAGATAAATAAACACTGAGAGAACTCGTCACGAGTGCACCTGCCTACACGTAGTGCTTCAGGCTGAAATGAAAAGACACTAGGCAGTAACTCGAATTCACTTAAAGACAATAGATAATTATAAAGCATAGCATATAAACGTATTTTTGTTTATAAGCCTTTTCTTCTGTTATCTAATTAAAAGACAACAGCTAGAGCAATAATTATAGAACTGTGTCAATGGGCATATAATGTATAAATATATAATTTGTATGACAATAAAAGTGCAAAGGAGGTTGGAGATATATTGGAGCAAATTTTTGTATTCTATTGAAATTAAATTGGTAGTAACCTGAAGTAGATTGTTTTAAGTGAAGATGTTAGTTGTAATTGCCAGGACAACTACTAATGAAATAACTCAAAAATATGAAGAAAGCAACAAAGAATTAATTGGTACACTAGAAAATACGTATTTAACACAAAAGAAGGTAGCAATGAAAAAACAGAAAAAAGATATAAGACAAATAGAAAGCAAATAAAGTGCCAAATGTAAACCCTACCTTATCAGTAACTATGTTAAAAGTAATTGGATTAAGCATTCCAATCAGAAGGTAGAGACTGATGGAATGGAAAATAAAACATGGTACAACTGTACATTTTAGCTTCAAAGTTACTTTAAAGAGACTCATTTTAGATTCAAAGACAAAAATAGTCTTTGAAGGCAAAAGGATGGGGAATTGTACACCGTGCAAACAGTAACAGACAGAGTGGTTGTACTAATATGAGACAAAACAGACTTTATGACAAGTTTAAAAGGATAAAATAATAAAAGTGTCAATACATCAAGGAAACATGATTATAAACATAAATGTACCTGACAACCGAGCCCCAAATACATGAAACAAAAACTGACATAATGAAGGGAGAAGTAGAGAATTCAATAGCAGATGTTTGAGACTTCAATACCTCGCTTGCAATAATGGTAGAACGAGGCAGAAGATCGACAGGGAAACAAGACTGGTGCAGATCAGCTGGACCCAAAAGACATCTGAAGCTCACGCCAGACAACCACAGCAGGCCACGTAGTCTCCTCAAGGGCACACTGAAAACCCAACACTTTCACGACAAAAACAAAGCAACAAAATTAGGAATAGACGGGAACTTCAACTTGATAAAGGCCATCTGTGAAACACTCACACCCAACATGATGTAATAAGACTGAAGATTTTCCTCGGCGTATCAGGAACACAACAAGGTTGTCGACTTCTGTTCAACATCGCACTGGAGCTCCTAGCAGAACACACAGGCGAGAAAAAGAAAGAAAATGCATCCAGAATAGAAAGGAAAAAGGAAAACTATCTCTATTTTCAGGTCTTTTATATAGGAATTCCTAAGGAATCCGTAAGAAAACTACTCGAAGTAACAGACAAGTTCAGCAAGGCCGAAATATAAAAGATCAATATCCAAAAATTAATTGTATTTCTAAACACTGGTGATGAACAATCTAAAAATGAAATTAAAGAAACAACTTCATTTATAGTGGCATCACAAAGAACAAATTTAAGCAAAGAAGTGCAAGTCACATACAGTTAAAACCACAAAATCTTATTGAAAGAAATTAAATAAAATCCAAATAAACACAAAGACATCTCACGTTCATGGATTGGAAGACGTCATTGATTTACAGGTGCAGCACAATCCTCATCAAAACCTAGATGCCTTTTCTGAATATATTGACAATCTGATTCCAAAATGCATATAGAAATGCAACAGACCCAGAATATCCAAACAATTTTGAAAAAAAATTTGGAGGACGCATATTTCCTGATTTCAAAACTTGCTACAAAGCTACAGTTATCAAGATAGTGTGCTACTGTCCTAAGAAGACACAGATAGATCAATGGAATAGAATTGAGGGTCTAAAAATAAACCCAGATATTGTATGATTCCACTTATATAAAATGTCCAGAGCAGGCACGTTCGCAGATGGAGAAAGTAGAGTCAGGGTGGGGGAGGGAGGGAGGTGGATGGGCAGTGACTGCTAATGGACCCAGGGTTTCTTTTGAGCGTGATGAAAATGTTCTAAAACTCAGTAGTGATGATGGTTGTGCAACATTTTAAGAGGTTGAATTTTGTGGTATGTGAATTAAATCTCAATAAAGCTGTTATAAAAAGTAGAAGAAATAATCTACTCTTTAGTTATCCATTTTTTTTAAAAAAAGATGTCTATGGCGTGTAGAATAGCTTGATTTATTAAGTTTAGAGGAATGTTTAATTTTGCAACAATCACAATAGACTTTTTGAATAATGGTTCTATTTTCCTTCCAGATTCCTCTGGTTCTTCTTCCATCCAGAGACTCTCATCTCTACTGCTCTTTTGTTCTTTCCTTTCTCACGAGGATTTACCTATTGCTTCTATAATAACTAAGGGAAGGAGATAGCATCTAACTGTTTTTTTAAAAACCCATAATTTACTTTTTAAATTTTCCTCAAGGAACATTTAAAGGACATGACTCCTTTTTCAGGAACAACCAGTTCACCTGCTAATACTGAGGGTGAGGAGGATGGCAGAAGAGGCATTTACAGTTTACCAAGGTAAAAGCAACAACACTTTATTTTTCATTTAAGAAGCAAATGATTAAAAAGGAAAGAAAGCAAGCCCATTGCTGCTGAGCAAAGTGACATCCACTTGCTCCTTTTTGAACCAGGAAAGTAGAGGCCAGAAGTAAAGATGTGGGTAAGGAAAGGGATTCCTACAGCCCTGAGGCGGAAAGGGCCTCAGAAATGCCTCATCAAGCCCCGTTTACACACGGAGAAACCGAGGACCGAGCCACATCCCTGGTGACCAGGCGGGTTGCTGAGGTCTTTCGGTTTCTCCGTCAGTGCATTTTCCACGTTGCCCTTTCGGCAAAGATGCTGATTGTCCAGGGTCCACTCGTCCTCCTTTCCGTTTGAGAGGTGGGTTTAGGTCACGTGGTCTATTGCTCAAGATGCCCCATCTCCCAGTGTGGGAGGCTGGGCATGTGTGACTGTGCCCCCTCCCTGAAAGGAGGCTGCTGGCCTGTCTTTGCTTTCTTCTCAGTTTTCTTGAACTTCCTGAGAAGGCCAATCCGTAGTTAGAGAACATCTGCATTTCTGTGTGACTCTGTGACCACAGGCTCCAAGAGTCCTAGGCCATTTACCTCCCAACTGTTGCACAAACCCCCAACTTCTCTCTTACGTCAGTCCCTGTGCCTTGGAGTCTTTGTTACAGCATCTTAACCTGCATCTAACAAGCACAAATGGGAAAGGAGGATTTCCCCGAGGACGAAGGATGCACGCTGCCCATCTCGGCAGTCCCAGGGTCTGGCAGTGCCTGGTGCCTGGCGTGTGCTCATAAAGGACTGCTCAGTAAAGACAAGGCGGAAGAGTGGAGGGACAAGAGGACAGGAGGGGAGTTGTACGTGGCAAGCAAGATGACAAAACTACCAAACGAGCAGTCAGTGAAAACTCAAGTCGCTTTGGGGGAACGTTTCCACAGGGCCCTTTGTCTTCCTCTGCTGGTTGTCACACTCGCAGTCCACAGAGCTGCCTGGCCGAGGGACAGAGGGGTCTTCTGTAGAGGGTTCCCAGGCTTCCCCCGGAGGGTCCAGGCTGCTCTCTGGCCCCGGTCCTGATGCGAGTCTTGCCTTCTAACACAAGGACACAATTGTGGTTAGTTCTAAGGACATGGCAGTCGTCGTTATTCCAAAGCACCTGAGTGTCGTGGGAAGGGCAGCTGCCCTCCAGAAAAGTCACGTTTTCCTTCAGCCTGTGAGAAAAGCTGTCAGACACAGGTCAGCCAGACAAGCCAGACCGGTCAGGAAATGGGTGACCTGGGTTGGCAGGGCTCACTCCTAGTCTCTTCAGGCTCCTCGAGAGGGCTGGTGAAGACGCTAGAACACCCTCCCCCCCCCAAATAAGAAATCTACACCACGCCAGAGACAGGACGAGCGTGCCCTTCTGGCCCTGAAGCCATCCATTCTCACCACAGAAAGTACTTCCTGTGCTAATATTCAGCCAGCCAATGGCAGCACCTTGAACAAAACAAAACTTATAAAGAAGTTTTTTTTAAATGAAAGCAACATCAAAAACCCAATGCCCAGAAAGTTGTGCTCTGGAAAGTAGGGCTTTAAGAGACCTGTCATGTCGTACATCCTTGGCCACTAATGGATAGTTCCCTGGAGGAAATTTCTAATTATTGGAACCAGGCTACTTTTAAATGACTCAGGTGGAAAGAGTTTTTACAGCTTCCATTGGGGGAGAGTTTTCTGCGGTCTGATACACATCACTGTTTCGAACTCGTTGGTTTGATACGAAAATTTCCTTTTTAAATGTATTTGTTTTGTTATTTTCCACCAAGAACCTGCTATATTGGGGAGAATGAGGTTACCACACGCTGGTTTCTGATTCTCTTCATTTCAGTGTGAAGCTCTGCTCTCATACAGTTTCACTCTGACTCCTGGGTGACACAGCCTGCTGCATCGGTCCGCGCAGCCCCAGATCCTCAGCTGAACCCCTGGGGAGACTCACTGTTTCCATCAGGAATGACCTTGACCAGCACCCAGGCGTCCTGCTGGCTCGTCCCCTCAGTTGTCTCCTTCCTCCTACAATGAGGGCAAGGCTGTTCAGGATCCTCCTCACACACAGAAACCAAACCTTATCATTAACTAATCATTCTACTCTAAATAATAGTGGATGATGATGTTTTCAAATTTTTAAACACAATGTAAATATAAAGAATTACAAAACACTGTGCAATAACATTTAACTTTAACACTCTTACTGAGGCATGCCACATACTGTTTACTGACTCTCTCCAACCCAAACACTGTGGCAAGAATCATGTCTTTTACTTCTTTGTACCCGAAGTTGTTGCCTGGCTCTCTGTCTGATGTGTAGCAGGCACTAAGGATATAGTTCTCAAAACATAGCTGAAAGAATGATTATCCGGACTTTCTCAAGATTGCTGTGATAAGACTCAAGATATACATGAAACATAGTTGAACTGGGTCTCCTTAATGAGAAAGCCAGCACATTGCCATCTCCATAATTAATTAATATACTTTCTAGCTAAATTTGCATTTGTGCCACAGTCTATCCAATGAGTTGTCGTAGTGTAATAAAAAGTGACAGACTTTAGATCCAAACAGGCTTTAGTTTGATTCTTCACCACTTGTTATGTGTATAAAGTTGAGTACCTAATCTAATCTCTCTGAGCTTCTGTTTCCTTGTCTTCAACACGAGCATAGCAATAATTATCTCGTGGCCTTGTCTTGAAGATTAAATGGGCTCACTTATTTGGAGGTACTTACTCTGGTGCCTGGCCTGTACTTTTCAAGCTGAATCAATTAGGATGCTTTACACAAGGAACAGAAAGGCCAACTAAAAGTGGATTAAACAGTGAGGAAAATTTATCTCACATTATAAGAAGTCTGCATCAGGGCAGGGCTTAGCTCCAGCGGCCACAACACCACAGACCTGGCGGCTTAAACACCAGACATTTACTTCTCACAGCTCTGGAGGCTGGAGGTCCAAGGTCAGGGTGCCGGCAGGTGTGGTTTCTGGTGAGGACCTTTCCTGGCTTGCACACGCCTGCCTTCTCACTTTGTCCTCAAGTGGCAGAGAGATAAAGAGAGAGAGATCTCTGGTGACTCTTCCTCTTCTTAGAAGGGCACTAATCCCATCATGGGGCCCTACCTTCATGACCCCATCTAAACCTGATTACCTCCCAAAGGCTGCACCTCCAAATACCATCACACTGGGAGTAAGGGCTGCAACATATGGATTTCGGGGGGAGGGTGCACAAGCATTCACTCCATGTCAGGCAGATTCAAAGTTAGTAAATTCAGTGGTTGAACAATGCTCATCATTGTGCTTTGTACCTTTCTGTTCCACATTCTCCACGCAATCACAACTTCTCCACTCGGCAAAGATTGGTTGCCACATGTTGCTAAAGTCACAGTCATATCCAGTAAATAGGGGAGTCATTTCTTCTCGTGCATTTCTTTATATTAGGAAGGCATATTTTTCTTTAGATCACATTCATCAATATTGGGTTACATTTCATGTTCCAGTGGCAAGGAATCCTGGAAAAGCAAATTCCTGTAATTTTCAACCTCTCTGAGAAGGAGCAGGATCTGCCAGATGGGAAGAAACTGGGGAACATTTTTGAGAGCAAAGACTAGTGAGTCATCAACCTCCTTTCCCTCCTCTGGATCCGTGATGTGTCCTCCTCGGTGGGTCCATGGGAGGTTCTTGATGGCTGCTCTACAGCCTGTCAATTGTGTTCTGTACGCGGGGAGATGAAGCAGATGGTTACATAGGAAACGTATAGTCAACCTGAATTGTAAACCAACCCCAAATCTGTGATGCAGAGCTCTAGAAGTAGACGTTTGAATCGCTTATGTGCCCACGCATCTTCTTTCTAGCTGTGTAACACTGGGGGCAAGTCCATCAGTCTGCCTGACCCCCTGTTTCCCTATCTACACAAACAAATAAACGGGACCTTACCCTCATAAATCTATTGTGGGTTTTAAGGCAGGAAATACTCATGTAGGCATCTAAAATAACGACTGTCGTGTGATAGGTCTGCGCTCACTGTGGATCTAACTGAATCCAGGTCATCTGTTTGAGGCTGTTCCCTTTTCTCCTTATTGGAGCTATTCTGAGAATCAAACGCATCATGGAATGGTGACTCTTGAGTCTGAGGATCCAAGTCCTGTCCTCAGCTCTATTGGATTTCTTTCTGTGATCCTAGCAGGCAAATTTGCTGCTCCAGTTTGAAGAATTGATTCTCCTTATTTTATAGGGAGTCACAAGAAATCATATTGACCAGTCACTGAGCCTGTCATTAGTTACTCAATTAGTGAATGAGCAGCATCTTTAAAGACTTTTCCTTTTGGTAAGAAAGATGGTAAGGCTGCCAGGTGTAAGTGAGGATATGGAGAAACTAGAACCCCCATACACTGCTACTGGGAATGCAAAATTGTACAACTACTTGGAAAATTGTTTGGAAGTTTCTAAAAAGTTAAACATATACTTACTCTATTATCCAGTCATTCTGGGTCTTCATTCAGGAGAAAAGGAAATATACATCAATATGAGGACTACACACAGATGTTCCTAGCAACTTTATTGTAATTCCTCAAACTGAAAACAGCCCAAGTGTCTATCAACCGGTAAAAGGATAAACAAATTGCAATACATGTCTACACGATGAAACACCACTCAGCAGTAGAAAGGAACTAACAAAAAAGAACTACTAATCCGTCCAACAACACGGATGAATTTCAAAATGATTATGCTGAAAGAATCCAGACCCCAAAAAATAGCACATATAATCCCTTTATACAAATGTCTAGAAAATATGAGATAATTATAGTGGTGGAAAGCAGATCAGGAGTTGCTAGGAATAGGGACCAGGAAGGACAGGAAGGGAGGATGACCAAGGACCGTGATGAGACTTGAGGGGATGGGCATGTTCACTGTCTTGATTATTGCGATGGTTTCACAGCTGTATAACTATGCCAATCCATATCAGTCTTACACTTTAGATATGCATAACTTATTGTGTGTCAATTATACAGCAAAAAAGGTGTTTATTTTTCATTTAAAAAGTCATAACCCAATAGGTGCACTCTTCTGAAGCATAGAGATACAACAAAATGATTAAGTGGACCAGGAACAATTACTACGTAAATGCATTTGTAGGTCAATGACTAACCGAGGTCTAATGAATTATTTTAACCTACATGAGAATTCTCAAGTAAAAGTGGCTTTGGAGCTAGGATGTGGGTCTCTTAAGCAAAATAGGGCATGCCTGGACTCAAAGCTCTCACCTTGCTTAATTGAAGCGTGTCTTCCCTCTGCTGGGGAGCTGCAGCTCGCCTCTGCTTTCCATTGTCCCCATTCCACTTGATCCTGAGCTCTTGACTTATCGCTAATCTCTCCACCCCCTGCAATTTGATGGCCATGCTCTACTCCTCAAGCACCTCTCTAGCTGATTATTTCCAACTGTACCCCTTCCCCAAGCTGCTCTCCTTGGTCATATTTGCTCAATTAGCTCCTTAATTTTAGACCAGGGACATCACAGTCTTGTTGTGCATCACCGTTTTTTAACCACGCTGACACTCATGATAAATAATGAATATAAATACATTTAACAGAAGGAGACGTTCCCATTTCAATTCCAAGACAAATTTGTAATCTTGTAGATGGTACTGTAATCTAGTATCTTATTCCTGGGGAGAAAAAGAAACCTTTAAGTGGATAGAACAGAGAAAATATAACTTTCAGTGTAGCCTGGGTGGAAAATATAGGGGAGAAAGAAAGGTCAGATTTCAATTGCAGAAAAATAGAGTGTGGGGGGTCTGCCTACTAGTGCTCGGAATTGCTCCAAGCAAACTCTTTCTGTTCGGAGCGGCTTGGCCAGGCATTCTATTCCAATGTTCCCTCTCCTGGCAATGAATTGTGATAAAGAGAAGAATGTCAAGGTTCTGGGCAGAGATGGAGACTGAGATTATTTAGAAGCCAGAAATAGGAGGCAGCCCAATGCTAGCGAGGTCCAACACAACTCTGGGCCTCTCTAGTTCCAAATGCTGGGTGCCATTTTCTGCCGTTCAAAACTCTGGGAGGAAGAGATGTGTTCCGTGGGGTCAGAGCGTGGTCTTGATTCCTATTTGAAACATAAGAGCCCAATCTTTTCATTATACAGGTGGCAAAAAAGTGGAGCTCAGAGAGAGAAAACGATTTGCCTAGGTCGCACAGTTAGAAGGGACAGTTGGGAAAACTGAGACAGAGGAACTTCTCTGGGGAATAGAGAAGTTGGACACTGAGCGGGGCCCATGGTAGTAGGATGCAAAAACAGCAGCCAAGGCCTCAAAGAGAGCAGACAAGGCACAGTGGAGTGATGCTGGAAGCAAGAGCAGTAGAGAGGCTGGAAGATTGCGACTGACTCACCCTGCTGCTGGATGGGCTTCCTGCTGAATGTGGTTTCTTAGGCAGCCACCTCTAGCAGACCACGCAACCAGGGCAAACACTCAAAGCTCAAACAGAAAATTGTTTCCTCTGGGCTGGCAAGGAACAAAATCAAAAAGCTCTGTAAATCTGGACTCCCACATGTGGTTCTTAGCTGGTGTAAGTCCCCGAATGAATTGCATGCAGCCAGAGAAATTAATGCTACACACATGGGGCCCAACTTGAAAGGATGAATTGCATCTGAGGAGACTTTGCCAGGCATTAAGGAACTCTGGAAAGCAGACAGAGTCCACATTGATACGGTATGCTAGCTACGGAGGACCCCCAGTGACATATGATCAAGCACAGGAATAATGTATAATAAATCAGCAAGGACACAAATTGAAAAAAGAGCAAAAAAGCCATAAAAGATGCCTTCATATTCAGCCTCTGCTAGTCTGGTGGAACGAGGTGGGTGTTAACACTCACTTTCCTGCCCATCGGAAATGCTGCCTTGTTCTGAGTGAATTTAGTGCTCTTTACACCCATTGCAGCCCAAGCTGAATGATTTAGGATGACCCCTTTTCCTCCTGGTCTCATACTAATTGACTTGAGAGTGAGTTACAGTCCCAAGAGAATGGCAGCCACACGCTGGGTGTATTTTTAATGTCAATTTCTGCAGGAGCTTTTACACGAGGAAATCGTTGTAACAATTATTCTCTCTATCCTGAGCCCTAGGAGAGATATTGATTCTTAGTTCATTAGATGGAGGATAGATGGGTGCATGTAAATGCAAAGTGGGATGACAGTCACCTGGGTCTTTATGTAAAGCGGTGATGCCCGATACTTGGGGAGTTGTGATTTTTTTGACCCCTGTTCTTTAGGGACTCCTGTGGATTTGGAAAGCTGAGAAACAAGAAGACTGAATGGTTTTTACTGCTATAATCACAGGGCTGGTGGGTAGAACTGAGATTTGTAAACTCGGAAGGAAGGAATATCAACAAATTATTTCAGAGATGCTTCCTTGTTTGTCATAGACAGTAGCTTTTTGTATGTACAACTTGAATATAAAATTTAAGATAATTCAGAATGTCCAGAAGACAGAATTGCCATATCGTATGACTTGAGGAGCACGGTTCACCAGCAGGATTGCCTCAAGCGACCACAAATGCCTCTCTGAGAAGCGTGTCCTGTCCTGCAGCATAGAAGAGCGTAAGTGGTTGGGCCTTTGTAAGACGTAGTACCATAGTATGTTAAAAATAAGAAATAAATTTCCAAAGTTTGAAAATAATTTACTTTAAAACAACTAAGGCTGATTAAAGATTATCCCTATAATGACATAATTATATTTCGGTTTGTTTTCTTAGGTGGAAATGAAAAGGTGAAATAAATTATGCAAGAGAAAGCCATCTAATGTAAATTTTGGTCAGAGGAAACAAAAAAGCCCTGAATTACTAAAGAAGGTTACTTAAGCAACACTGACCAGAGAAGTCTGGACCCCAACTGACAGGGACAGACACTGTGGTGGAGCGGGAGAGCCAGAGCATGCTGCATATTTTACCCAGGGTCAGTGTTCTAACGTGGGTGAAGTGCCAGGTGTCAACTGGAAATAATCGTTAAAGAAAAAACAATTTCACCAGTAATTTAAAAAGTGTAAAGTAAAATAGAAGTTAAATTCCAATCTTGTTCACTAGATTTGCCATGATTTTACAGTCTAACACCCCCTGTTCATTCGTTCACCCAAGAGGACTGTACCAGACAACTCATTTTCAGAAGTGGGAAGATGGAGATTTTCGTCTGAGACCACAAAGTCAGTAATTGTCAGAACCAAACTAAGAATCAAGACCTTCTGATTCTACATCCTTTTATGATAAAACTCTCAACAAACTGGGTGTGAAGGGGAGCATAGCTTAACATCATAAAGGCCATATGATGAGCCCACACCTAACACGATACTCAATGGTAAAGACCAGAGAGCTTTTCCTCTAAGATCAGGAACAAGGCAAGGATGCCCACTCTCACCACTTTTATTCAACAGAGTATTGGAAGTCTTAGCCACAGCTGTTAGTCAAGAAAAAGAAATAAAAGGCATCCAAACTGAAAAGAAAGAAGCGAAACTGTCACTATTTGCAGATCACATGATATTATATTTAGAAAATCCTGAAGACTCCACGAAAAAACTGTTAAAACTAATAAATAGATTCAGTAAAGTTGCAGGATACAAAATCAATATACAAAAGTCAGTTGTATCTCTATACACCAACAATGAACTATCAGAAAAAGAAATTCAGAAAACAATCACATTTACAATCACATCAAAAGGAATAAAATGCCCAGGAATAAATTTAACCAAGGAGGTGAAAGACCTATGCACTGAAAACTATAAGACATTGATGAAAGAAATTGAAGAAGACACAAATAAATGGAAAGATACTCTTTCGGATTGCAAGAATCAATATTGTTAAAATGTCCACACTACCCAAAGAAATCTACAGATTCAATTCAATCTCCATCAAAATTCCAATGACATTTTTCACAAAAATAGAGCAAACAATCCTAAAACTTTATATGGAATCACAAAAGACCTCAAATAGCCAAAGTAATCTTGAGAAAGAAGAGCAAACCTAGAGGCATCATGCTTCCTGATTTCAAACTATATTACAAAGCTATCATGGCCAAACAGCATGGTATTGGCATAAAAACAGACACATAGATCAATGGAACAGATAGAGAGCCCAGAAATAAATCCACACATATATGGTCAATTAATTTATAGCAAAGTAACCAAAAATATACAATGGAGAAAGGACACTCTCTTCAATAAATGGTGCTGAGAAAGCCAAACAGCCACGTGCAAAAGAATGAAACTAGACCACTATCTTAGACCATACACACTAATTAACTCAAAAGGGATTAAAGACTTGAATGTAAGACCTGAAACCATA
This sequence comes from Equus caballus, assembly GCF_041296265.1. Classification (NCBI taxonomy): domain Eukaryota; kingdom Metazoa; phylum Chordata; class Mammalia; order Perissodactyla; family Equidae; genus Equus; species Equus caballus. The sequence goes on from NC_091688.1 coordinate 104,889,949, forward strand.
AAACTCCTAGAAGAAAACAGGGAGCCAACTCCTTGACATCAGTCTTGGTGGTGATTTCTTGGATCTGACTCCAAAAGCAAAGGTAACAACACACACACAAAAAAGTGGAATGATATTAAACTAAAAAGCTTCTTTGAAGCAAGGGAAACCGTCAACAAAATGATAAGATAACCTACTGAATGGGAGAAAATATTTGCAAATCTTACATCTGATAAGAGGTTAATATCCAAAATATATAAAAAATTCATACAACTCAGTAGCAAAAAGCAAACAAGCTCACTTAAAAATGGGCAGAGGATCTGAAGGGATCTTTTTCCAAAGAAGATACACAGATGACCAACGGGTACATGAAAAGATGCTCAGCATCACTGATCATCAGGGAAATGCAAGTCAAAACCACAACGAGGTTTCTTTTGCAACCCTAACCCTAACCTCTGGCCTATCAGAATGGCTATTATCAAAAAGACAAGAAATAACAAGTGTTGGTGAGGATGTGGGGAAAAGGGAAGCCTTATGCATTGTTGGTGGGAATGTAAGTTAGTGCCGCCACTATGGAAGATAGCATGGAGATTCCTCAAAAAATTAAAAATAGAACTACCATATCATCCAGCAATACTACTTCTGGGTATTTATTCAAGAAAAATGAAAAGATTAATTTGAAAAGATATATGTCCCCCTTGTGTTGATTTCAGCATTATTTACAATAACCAAGATATGGAAACAATCTAAATGCCCATCAATGGATGAATGGTTAAAGAAGATGTGGTGTATATATATGTAAACAATAGACTACTACTCAGCCATATAAAAAGCATGACATCTTATTATTTATGACAACATGGAGACCTCAAGAGTGCTGTGCTACGTGAAATGACAGACAGATAAATACCATTATGTTTCACTCATATGTGGAAACTAAAAATTAAACAAATGAACAAATGAAACAAAACAAAGTCAAACTTATAGATACAGAGAACAGATTGGTGGATGCCAGAGGGGAGGAGAGTGGGAGTGGGCACAATGGCTGAAGGGGATCAGGAGGTACAAACTTCCAGTTATAAAATAAATAAGTCATGGGGATGTAAGGCACAGCATGGGGACTATAGTCATGAATATTGTACTGCAAATTTGAAAGGTGCTAAGAAAGCCAAACGTAACAGTTCTCATCACAAGAAAAACATGTTGTAACTTTACATGGTGAGATATGGTAAATGGACTTCATGTGGTGATGGTTTGACAATGCATTCAAATGTCGAATCATTACATTGTACACCTGAAATTTATAATGTATCTCAAGTATACTTCAAGAAAAAAATAAATAAAAAGTAAATAAAACAACAATGAGATACTCACATGCCTATTAGAATGGATAAAATCCAAAACACTGACAACACTAAATGCTGGTGAGAACGTGGATCAATAGAAACTCTCATTCGTGGCTGGTGGGGATGCAAAAGGGTGCAGCCCATTTGGAAGACATTTTGCTGTTTCTTACAAAATTAAATGTACTTTTAACCATAAGATTCAGCAATTTTACTCCTTGGAGTTTCCCCACGTGAATTGAAGACTTACATTCACACAAAAACCTACACACAGATGTCTATAGCAGCTTTATTCGTAATTCTCAAAACTTGGGAGCAACCAAGACATCCTTCAGTAGATGAATGGATAAACTGTGGTCCATCCAGACAGTGGAATACCAGTCAACTCTAAAAAGAAATGAGCTATGAAGCCATAAAAAGACTTGGAGGGAACAAATACATATTACTTTTTTTCAAATGCATATTACTATGTGAAAGAAGCCAATCTGAAAAGGCTACACACTGTGTGATTCCAACCCTATGACATTTTGGAAAAGGCAAAACTATAGCGATAAAAAGATCAGGGTTGACAGGAGTTGGGGGGGAAGGAGGGATGAATGGTGGGAGCACAGAGGATTTTTAGGGCAGTGAAATTACTGTGTATGACACCATAATGGTGGATGCATGTCATTATGCATTTGTCAAAACTCATAGAGTGAACAACACTGAGAGTGAACCCTAATGTCAACTATGGGCTTGGGGTGATAATGATGTGTCAATGCAGGTTCATCAGCTGTAACAAATGTCCCAATGTGGTGCGGGATGTTGATAGTGGGGAAGTCTGGGGGAGTGGGGGGTATATGGGAACTCTTTGTACTTCCAAATTAATTTTTCTGTAAACCTAAAACTTCTCTAAAAAATAGTTTAACTTCTTCTAAAGTGGAAAAGAAATTAAAAATAGAACTACCATATGATCCAGCAATTCTACTTCTGGGTATTTATCCAAAGAAATGAAAGCACTAATTCAAGAAGATACATGCACCCCTATGTTTATTGCAGCGTTATTTGTAATAGCCCAAATATGGAAACAACCTAAATACCCATTGCTGGAGGAACGGATGTACACACACACACACAGGAATGCTACTCAGCCATAAAAAAGAATAAAATCTTGCCCCTTGTAGCAACATAGATGGAACTTGAAGGCATTATGCTAAGTAAAATGTCAGACAGAGAAAGACAAATACTGTATGATCTCACTTATATGTGGAATCTTTTAGATTTTTAAATAAATTAACAAAAAACTCAAACTCATAGATACGGAGAACAGATTGGTGGATGTCAGAGGCAGGGCTGGGGGGTTAGGGCTGAATGAAACAGGTGAAGGGCGTCAAGAGGTACAAACGTCCAGTTATAAAATCAATCATGGGGATGTACTTATAGCATGGTGGCTATAGTTAATAATACTGTACCACGTATTTGAAAGTTGCTAAAAGAGTAGATCTTAAAAGTCCTTGTCACAAGAACACAATTTTTATAACTACATATGGTGACGCATGTTAACTAGACTTATTGTGGTGATCATTTTGCATTGTATACAAATCTGCAATCAGTATGCTGTATACCTGAAACTAATGTAGTGCTAGATGTCAATAGCACGCCCCTCCCCAAAGAAAAACAATCAGATCTCTGGCTCCTAAGCCAGGTGATTTCTTCTCGTCTAGCACAGCCCTCTTCCCATCCAGGCAGTGCGGGTCCTTGTCACCAACACAGCCCCCCCTCCTCCCGGGCCCATGGTAGATATTTCTCGCAAACCAGGATCCTCTTTAGGGCAAAGCCCGTACTGGACTGGAGTTTCTTTTCGGAGCAGCTTGAAGCGGCTGCTGTCTCCTGACTGGTTAGCGGAGTGATGGAGCAGCTGTCACTTTCACCTTAGACTGAGATGCTACCTGGTGTAAAGCCGGGTTACTGTTCCTGCCCTTTCCGTCTCTCACTTTATTGGGATATAGGTCCGGATCGGACAGTACCATTCGTGCTGCCTCCACTCGCACCACTCTCACCAGCCGGGGTTCGCTGGAATCTGTGGACAAACAAGGAAACGTCAGCCTTCCGCAGTGTTTCCGTGTTTTCCTGGAGGAAAACTGGGAAAAGGGCATGGGGGTGGGGGGAGGTGGCATCTTCTACAATTATTTCCCTTTTAGGGGGACAAACCCTCCTTTTAAAGAATCAGATTTTAAACGAGATTTTATTTTGAATCTTCTTTGAATATAGTGTGAAGTGACAGCAGTCCACTCCTCACATTTCTCTGCCTGAACTGTACCTCACTAGCATCTTCACTGACAAGTGAGTACTTCTGAAGAATGAGTTCTATCTAAAAATAAGCTAAACAACTTATAAATTCTTATGAAGAGAGGCAGTAAAATCTGGTAGAAAGGGCATCGGGACTGGAGAGAGAAGAAACGGGGTTTACGTTGGGAACTGAGTCAGCCTTGTTCTCCTGAATAATGGGAAAGTAAAAATCAGAGGGAAAGCACTTTTTATACTGTATATAAACACTTTCCATAGTATCATCACCATTATTTACTGAGCTCTCTATCAAAATTATGTGATAATGGGGGGCAAGCATTCTCCTACAAATACGAGGAGACAGGAAGGGCCAGCATCATCCCCCTTACTCAGACAAGGAAGCATCAGCTTGAGATGCTGTCACACTGTTAGTCATCGAGGGAGCTGGAATGAGAATCAAGGTTCTCTCAGTGAAAGACCATGGCTCTGCACTGTGTGGTGGCATCTTGACATTGATTATAGGAACCACCTGAAGCTCTTTTTAAACTACTGATTCCTGGACCCCATGCAGAAGCTTGTGAATCAGCATCTCCTAGAGCGGGATTTGTTTACCTAGTTCTTCAAACCACAATTAGTGAAGTTTGGGAACCAGAGGTGGAGATCTAATTCTAACTGCAAGAGATTCTCCTGCTCTTTCCATTTGCACATGACAGAGACCGGATTGGGGAGGATGGGTGGGGTCTGTGAGGACCACCAGGCTGTACATAAAGCCCTTATGTCCCACCTCACTCTGCTCCTAACAGGCCACTTGACATCAAGCAATTCCTCACCCCCTTCCTGGGTCTCTGAGTCTTCATCTATAGATTGGGTAAGTTAAATGAGATATTTTCTCGAGGACTCTTCCCAATCTTGGACCCAAGATTTTCTGAAAGTAAACTAGGGACCAATTGCTGGTGTTGTTTAGTTGCACTAATGAAACAAGATCTGCATTATGTGGGGGTCTTTAAGGAAGGCCTCCAAATGGCATCCTTCTTACAATCCATTATCTAACAGAGGGGTCTTCTTTCTGTCTCTTGAACATATCAAGCTCTTCCTGGCTCCATGACCTTTGCCCTGTCTGACCTCTCTCCCAAAATACAGTGTCCAAAGCTCTTGCACAGCTAGCTCCTTCTCAGGAGGACTCATCTTCACAATCTCCTCGTAAGTGACATTTCCCTGGTCACAAGCAGCCCTCTTTTAGTGGCTCTTTGCATCATTACCATTTTGTTTTCAGAGAATTTACCTCTACAGAAAATGATAGCATTGATTGCTTTTTAATGTGTTTCTTTTTTGACAGGACCTACTGAAAATTAGTCTCCGTGGGGACAGCACGTTGTCTGTCTTTTTCACCAGTGTACCCTCACTATCTAGAAGACCCCGCACATTGTGAGTATTCACTAAATATGTGGTAAGTCAATGATAAGTACAATCTTCAAATTCACCTCAATATGTTATTTAGCACATTACCCATTCTGACTGGCCCGTTTACCTCGCTGGTTCTTGTCTTTCGGTGTTTGGTTCCCTGCTGGTTAGACTGGGTAACACGTCTGGGTTTCCTTTGCTACTGGATAGCCAGGTCTGGAACCCCCTGGAGAATTTTCTGCACTCAGACGGTGGGCAAGCAAGAGGCTGGTGGAGGACTGCTCAGGGCACTTCAGGGCCAGGCTGGAAAGCAGCAGACGCCACTTCGGCCCACATCCTCTTGGTCAGAACCCAGTCAGTGATCCACAAGAGAGAGAAACAAAATCTTCCAATATGCCAGAAAGCAGAATCATGATGGGTGATGGTCGGGCTGGTCTCCCCACGCCTTCGCTTGTGATCTGGAGCACTACATTCTGAACAGTAGCATCTCCGTTTGCTGTATTCACCAAACTTCTCCCAGTTTTTCTCCTTCAGAAATTTGTTGAAATACCCTGTTCCATTTTACTTTGCTGTAATGGGTTGTTCCTTTTGGACTTCTGTATTCTAATCTCAGCAGGATAAGTTTTAACAGAGAGAGAAGCAAACTTTGGCCTACTCCATCATCTTGAATTGGAAGAAAGTCTTTCCATTTTCAAAGTCTCTCAGCTCTACCCAAGACTGGGAATTTCTCAATGGCTGTATTTCACTCTTAAGCTTTTGCTTCTAAAATTTTGGCTTTCTCCATCTCTTTAGCATTTTTTTTTCATGTGCACTCCTTAACCACTTCATCTTTTTCTCTTTCTATTCTCCTTTCTCATCTGGACTACCCACAAATTCTTCTTGGTTTTTAGTGAAAGCAATTGTTTCTCCTACTCTCATAACTATACTTTCTAGACCGTTGTCCTGCGGCTTATTTTTCCACAATGAAAATGACCCACAGCACTGCTTTCTTAGAGAAATTCTGCAACTCCATTCCCATGTAAGGAGAGAACGTCTCTGAAGGGCCTGGGACTAGATCACAGAGAGCTGTGAGTGTGAGTGAGTGTGTGTGAGTGTGTGAGCATGTGTCAAGATGTGGAATTTAGACTATGAAAGGAAGTTATATATTGTGGAAAATTATTTGCTAGACGTTTGCCCATTTTCTCATTTACTCCTTCAGCCTAGTAAGATATATATCTCATTTCTGTAATAAGAAAACTAAACTCAAATCATTAATCTAATTTTCTAAGCCATGCAGGTAGTTAATCCAGGTTTTCTGTCTCAATGCCTGTGGATGCCCTCTTCAACACATTCCAACACGTTGCCCCAGGTCTGCAGTCTGCCTTTCTAGACTGGTATTGTCACATGGGGAGAAGACCGCAGTCAGAGGAGCCAGGGGACAGGCCCAGCTCTGGAACTCACTGTGTGATTTGGGTAAGTGGTTTAAGCTCATTAAACTTCAGTTTCTTCACCTACAAAATTGTGAGAATAATTATTTCACAGGCTTAAGATGAGGATTCAATAAAATGTAGAATGGCTATCATAATGCCAAGATCAAGTAGGCACTCAATAAATATTAGCTATTATTCTTATTTTCATCCAAGTGCGATTTTTTTGGCTGGAAGAATGGCAACGTCTTGGTCAAAGTCATAGCATAGCTGACTGAGGGACCAGCCTGGGACAGGCAGCAGTGTCTAAACACTAGACACATTCCCGTTCTCTTCCACGCCACTTCCTGCCATATGAGCTTTCAACTGGCATCTTAAATAAAAGAGAGTTACCTGGCACATATTTGCAGTTTTGAACTGCAAGACATTTTGGGATAGTGTTCTCCATGGACCCATCCTTGGGAGAGCTGTAGCACAAGAGTCCTCTGTCCAGAAGAGCGTAAGTGTCACCCTTTCTAGACATATAACCACGTGGTAAATGAACTCTTGAGGACATCTGTAGATGCAGGATCAGCAGCGCAGATTCACAATAGACACGTTGTGATTTAAACTGGGGACAGGCTGGCCTGTTTGTTGAGCATCAAGGCCTATAACTAGAGGTTTTTAAAATACTTTTCCACAGGGTTGGAAGAATGGAAACACCAACCACCCCACCCTGGACTTCCTTCCCCTAATAACCCAATGTACACACACAAATGTGAGTGTGCACACACCCTACCTGCCCACGCCCACCCCATTCATCCTCAGACAACCCAGATGTGCTTCTGGCTTAAACTCCGTGGAAGTTTTTCTGTTCCTTTTCACTTTATATCTTTCTCCATCCATCTTCTAGAATTCTTGTCTGAAAATTCTGGGGTGCAGCCTAAACATTAAGGAAATAATCCTATCAAACTTCAGCATTGACAAACTTGTGAAGTAAAAATTAGAGTATTAATTAAAGGAATTTAACCTCAACTTATCAAAGTATCAGAGTGTAGAGACGTGAGTATTGGAAGGGGAGTCATACACTTGGGAGTTTGGACATTCTTTAACTCTAACTAGCCACTCTGGAGCAATTCACATCTTCTCTAGGATTTGACTTCCTCATTTGTTAAAAATGCATACATTAATAATTCCTACCCTATAGAGTTTATTCATTCATTCTACACAGGTTTTTTTTAAGCATCTTTCACATTCCAGTGAGTTCTACAGATACAGTATGAAGTAAGACAGACAATTCCCTGAAGTGGCTCACAGCCTATTGGGGAAGAAAGCACATACAGTAAATGGCACTGAGACAGAGATGTGTCCAGAGACACATGGGATCAAAGACCTCTGAAGGGACATGCCCCATCGCTGCAGAGAGTGCTGGATGGGAGGTGGAAGTGCAGCCAGCCTGACGGTGGGAGAGTGTCCACCCTTATCCGGGCTCCTATGGAGCTCAAGTTGCTCCTGTCTGGTCTTACGTGGCCCTGGCAGTGCTCGTCTTTCTGTGTCCAGGGCCCCACACTGGATTGCACAGGCTCAGAAGTGCTCTGAACCATTGAAAATGGGTGGAGGAGGTTGTCTCCATGGGATGGATAGGCTGGGAGCTTGACATTTTGGAAGACAATGGGCAATGATCTACCTGTCATAAGCAGGCCATCTTCAGCCGACCACAGGGACAAGAAGAATCAATTGTCTTCTAAGTGAGGAATAATACTTTCTCAAACAAAAAAGACTATCCCAGAAAGTCCTTACAAGGCTCTGTGCTGCTCCCCAGCACTGGCAGCCATGGGATATTTGCTCCCAAAGACTCAGCTTTCTCCCTCTGCAGACTCTGTTCTGCCCACGTGCCTCCCTGACTGTGGAACCAAATGGACCAAAGTTATTGATCTTATACCTTTTCCATAGATCTTAAATCGAACGACAAAGAATTTAGCATCTTTGTGTTTTTTCTTCTAATTCGAGAACTTCCCCTGGGATTAACAGTCCAAGGACAAAGGGTGGGAGGTGGCCTGAGCGAGGACTAGACACAGCAGTTGATCCCAAATGTGATATTTCTAGAAGCCAGAATCTGGCAAAGCCAGATTGCACCATCTTCTTTAGCAACCCCTGCTGCCTCCAGTGTCCCAGCTTTAAAATGGGATGTGGCTCATTTCACAGCCCCACCCAGGCTGGATTTCACTTTCAGATTCAGGCCGCTTCCCAGACCAATTGCTTGCCACCGTGTTTTTCAGCCTGTCATTTGTCACTGCCGTTGCTTTGTTTGTGGCACAATCCTTAAATTCAGACTGTTTACTTAGACCACCTCCAAGGTTAGCTGGCTGTGTGACCCTGAGAAAGTCACTTTAGTTCTCACCTGTTAGACAGAGATTCTCATCGGGGGAAATAATACACACCCTGTATAATTTTGTGATGATTATGTGATTTAATCTATAGAGAGCTTTTAGCATGATGGTTTACATGTGATAACTACTCAATAACTTAAAAATATTTTAGGTACAGTATTTTTCAAAATGCCTCCCTGGCTCTTGGTTTCTCCTTCTTTTGTAAATATGATTGTTATGTATTAAGTGCCACTAGGTGATGAACACCATGCAGGGTAGACTCATTTTTACAAACAAGATTATACAAAATACAGTATTCTATGAATTTTATGAATAAAAGAATAAACACCTAAAATTCATCACATCCTGATTGTTTTTTGATATTCGATTATTTACACACTTAAAAGTCATTGATGTCTATTATAACTGCTGGTAAAAATGCTATACGATGGTGCACTGCTGTGCATCTCTTCCCAACTCTGTGCTCATGGCATGGCCTCGATAGCCTGACATTGTCCATGGTGGGAGTATTTGCCCCATGGAAATTGGCAACTGCTGCAAATCAAGGCTTGATTTATCATTTTGTTCATTTTTCTCAACTTGAATTGATAAGTTAATACGATAAACTAAAAAATATGCTGTCTTTTACATTGTAAATGACGTAAATAATTGAGGAAATATTTTTCAGTATTCAAACACTATTAGACGATTTAGCAAAGATTTAGCTTGTGCCATTAACAAACAAATGAAGTTTCAATACATGTTTTTGTTGTTCCATTTTCTCCTTGTTAACGTAAATGAAAGTATCAACCAACATTCATGCCATCACCACACTCGTTCATCAATGAGGTTGGTGACTTTGTTGAAGCAGATAGTAATCAAGCATTTATTTGCAGCTGATTTTGTCAAATCGTGGTTGCGTTGCAAAAATAAGTTGACTGTGGATAGAAGAGTTCAGCAAAAATCAACTGAAGTATTCTGAGAATCAGTTGACTATGTGAAATTTGTAATAAAGATTATTCTATATTTTATTATGATACATAAGTTACATGCTACATATCCTGTGTATTAGTAACATGTATGTGTATATACACATATGCACTTTTTTCCCCCAGAGAGCTGGTTTAATATTTATCAGCACCTCTGCCCCAAGACACATCAACCTTCCAGTCATCACCTTTCTGGCTGCTGAGCAGACCACAAGCAAACTCTAGGGTCCAGACACCAGCCAACACACACCCCAAGCCCTGTGGTACTTCTCAGGACCCTTTTCCCAGAATGACCTTGCGTGAGCTGCACCGGGCTCTTTGGACCTGCCCTGGGCAAAAGGGAATTATGCTCCCTTAGCATGAACAGAACTCTTTCTCAGGGCCTCAGTTTGTGAATAAAGGATTAGGAGAAGTTGAAACTCGCTGACATTCTTATAAGCTTAGTGCTCAAGAGGACTGTGGGGTCATCCCTTTCAGAACTTTTGTCTTTATGGAATGAATTTCATCACAGGCCAGTCTGGCTCCTGTCTCTGTTCTTCATCATTTTCATTTGTCATCTCTGAGGCTGAGCTGGCGGGTTTCTTTTGTCTGGGCCGTGGGCGTCCCCTGCTGGAAGGCAGAGCTCCCTGCGGCTGCGGAAACTGGAGCAAGATGGCCAAGGTGGGGGGGTGTGTGTGTGTGTGTGAGAGAGAGAGAGAACGTGCCCCCTCTCTGCCTACATACCTCTCAACAGGAAACCACTCAGAAGATTCACCCTCTCGTCCTAGTTTTACAAGCCTGTCCTCATTTACTGGTTTCATCTCCCACGTTACTAATAATCACGATTTATCAAGTGTTTGGCACAGTATCCATCACATGGTGAGCTCTCAAATATTTATTGAAAAAAATGAGCATATGCCTAATCCTTGTCAGACACATTACACATCATCTTGTTTAATCCTCAAAGCAACCAAACAGGTTAGGATCTGAGATTAACTTGTCTTTGTTCAGACAAAGGAGCCCAGGCCTAGAGGTTAGAGAACTGGTGACATAGGTTGGACGTGGCAGCGTGAGCATGACCACAGGCACTGGCTTTCCCTGTCTGCTGGGCTCACTCCTCTGTCACACCTTGCCTCCATCTGCAAGGATTTCCCAGTCTTTCCCGTTTGCCTTCATGCTGCCCGCCCCAGCACGGGACCATTCTCTTCCTTGTCCTGCTTGCTGAGGATCGTGGCCAAACCCCTTCCACTTTCAGAGCCCGAGTTTCCTCATCAGATAAATTAAGTGGGTGGATTAGCTGACTCTTAACTGTCCTTCTGATTCTAAATGCTGATCCTTTCTGGATTTGATTTCAGAACAGACATGCTGAGGTCCAAGTTGCTGGGGATCTCCTCTCTGGCAGGGAAAACAACACTGTCACATCTGCCTACAGGTTTCTATCAAGAAGACAAATTCAACGCTAAGGCTGGGCTGCTCTACGGGAATCTATTGTTCAGACGAGAAGCCACCGATCACTTACACGAGAGGCCGTCCGTGGGTAGACAAAAGTGCCACTTCTCCCTTCTCCCCAGCGAGCCAAGGCACGGTTGGCAATTCAGACAGCCAGTTGGGAGTTTTCACCGTGTGACAAGCCCAGAGGCATTTCTGAAGCTGCCAGCACGGAGGCCTGTCGAATCTGCTAAGGAACCAGATGCAGCAGATGAAATATCTTCTACAGCTTGGCATCTGGGCCTGTGCTTGCCAGCTGGGAGAAGGGCTGGGTGGCACAGTAGGGCGGCAGGGGGATGGCAGCAGCACAAATCACACCTTTTCTGATAAAGTAGAATAAAAGTGGTTCTAGAGAGTGTGTCACAAGTCTGAATGAAAGGAAAGTGAATCACGTGTAGGCCGTTATTATAGAAAAGACCAGGTTATAAGCAGATCAACTATAGGTTGTGACCTCGGACACTATCATTTTATTAAAAACAAAATAGCTATTGCTGGTTTGCATTTCTAGAATGCAGCAGTCTTTCTGTAACTGGCTCAGTACAGTTATGTTCATCAAGGCAACACATATCCTTATGCATGTCTTGGATATTCTAGTTCTGCCCCTAATAGGAAATACAAATTTAATGCATTATTTTTCATTGTCAAACAATAAATGACTATGTGTGTTGGGCCAAGTGTCAGATGTTGTTTTTCAGAAATATGTTTCCAATTTAGACTCTCCAAATGGCATTCATTCAACTCCATTCCTTTCCTTTCAATACAATTCAACGTGTATTTACTGAATACCTACCTTGACAGGTGTGATGACTATGAAGACGAAGAGACAAAGGGTCCGTCTTCAAGGAGCTCGCAGGCTAGAGGGTAAAGGAGATGCCACTCTTAGGATTGGTGGAGGGTGCAGCCGTGGAGCAGGAGCTTACTCCAGGGCCCCTTTCTGATGGTGTCTGTGGCTGGAGCTCACACTTTCCAATGCAAAGGATATGTGTGTCTATATTTTTTCCTTCTCTGCTCTGAATTTTCAAAAAAACCCTGAAGAATATGTACTAAAATGGAGTTTATAACTAGGTCAGCAGTTTTCTTCAAAATAACTTCGTTTCCTGTTTTATTTTAACATATTTTATGGATATGTCAAAAGGACAAAAGTGCCAGAAGAAAGTTACCCGTAGCTCAGTGCCCTTTTTAGATCAGTCTTTTGTTTCTCCATCCACTTCCTAGTACTTGCCTTTATGTGCTTTCACAATATCACAGCTCACATAGAATATTCTGGTTTTTCCCCCAATCTAATGCCAGGCGCCCTCTGCAGTCTCAGCTGCCTCTTTCTTTCCTTTGTCCTTGTCCTTCCCCACTTCCCAGCATCACCCCAACCCCAGGACGCCAAAAATCACCTGGAATGTCTGTCTTTCCACACTTTCCTCCACAATATTCCAATATTAGAAATGAAAGAGAGAACATCTCTATAGAGCCTACAGACATTCAAAGAAAGTGAATGTTATGAACATTTTGCCAGTAAGTTGGGCAATTTAAATGTAGTGGGAAAGTTATTTGAAAGACACAGTTACCAATGATCACTCAATGAGAAATAGATATCTCGAAGTGCCATATATATTAAAGAAACTACAGTTGTAGCTAACCACCTCCCTACAAAGAAAACTCCAGGCCCAGACAGCTACTCTGGTGAATATTACCAACAACTAAGGAAAAAGTAACATCAATTGATCATTGGCTCACAAACTCTTCTACAAAACTGGAGAGATGGGTCACTTCCAAACTCGTGTTTGGAAGCATGCTCATGAAACAAACAAAATCCCAAAACTCAAACCAAATGCATTACAAAAAATAAAACTAAATATCAATATCCCTCATAAACATAATACTGACTGTAATATTATTAAATCTACTCCAGCAATATATAAAGATAATACATCAAAACCATGTAGAATTTATCACAGGGATGCAAATCCCTGTAACATTGAAAACCAATTAAATTCGCCTCATTAACAGAGTAAAATGAAAAATCATATGATCATCTCAGCATATGCAGCAAAAGCATTTGATAAAATTCAAAATCCCTTCATTTAAAAGACTTTCAGCAAACTAGAAACAGAAGGGATCTTCCTCAACCTGATTGAGGGCATCTGTGAAAAACCATCTACTAACCCTATACTCTGTGGGAAAACACTAAATCCCTTCTCATGAGCTCAGCACAAGGCAAGGATGCCCACTCTCACCACTCCTCGTCAGCATCGTACTGGAGGTGCTGACCAGTGCAAGGGGCAGACAAGACGCAGCCATCAGATCGAACAGAAAGAAGTGAAACGGCCTTTGTTTGCAGACAGCCTGGTTGCCTCAGTATCAAATCCTAAGTCATCTACAAAAATGCTTGTAAAACTGACACCCGAGTTCAGCCAAGCTTCATGGCACAAAGTCAACATACAAAGATTAATTGGATTTTTATATACTAGCTGTTATGGACTGAATAGTGTCCCCCCAAATTTGCATGTTGAAGCCCTGTGGGGCCTTAATCCAATAGGACTGGAGTCCCTATAAGAAGAGGAAGAGACACAGATCTGTCAGAGTTAATCTCCCTCGCTCTCTTCCCTCCACCCCCTGGCCTCCCCCCCTGCCCCTCTCTCTGCAGGAGTGCAGAGGAAAGGCAAGGACACAGCAAGGTCCTTGCGATGCGAGGACATAGAAAGAAGGCAACCTGGGAAGAGAAAGAGAGTCTACCGCAGACGCCAACCCTGCTGGGACCCTGATCTTGGACTTCCAGCCTCCAGAACTGTGAGAAATAAATTTCTATTGATTGAGTGACCAGTCTGTGTATTTTGTTATGGTAGCCTGAGCCCACTACTGCACTGGCTGTGAATGATGGAAATGGAAATAAAAACAATACAATTACAATAGCATCAACAATATACAATGCCTAGGAATAAATGTAACATACATAAGTACTCTTGTACATTGTACATGTGTATACATAGGAAGTCAACATATAAAAATTACATATCTATGGTCTCCATGACTAAGCCGTTATGGGTGGCTTTCACCCCATAAGTTATTAGAAAGGCATAAGCGGGTGACTTCAGGTGGCAGGCAGTCATTATGAAAACCCACAGGGAGGGGAGGACACTCGGGGATGCTGCCCAGCAGCTGTGAGGACACTTGTAGGCACTAAGCCTTGGTCACAGTATATATTTAATTATAATGATTTCTGAGTGTTTTTGGAATGAATGTGTGAAGTCCTCCTTTTCCTGATATTTCCTCAACATTCAGGCACTATGCCAGTTAGCTAACAGAAGGCCCCACAGGCCATGCCCGAGAGCTGCTGTCAGGGTGGATTACAAATCTGGAATGCCAAGTTTCAGCCTGAGGTCCAGCTCTGATAGACCCGCAGTGATCATCTGGAGCAGAAGTGTTGTGGAAGGATTTTGAGTCTGTACTTGAACTTGGGGGGAGAGGACTCTAGTCAAAGAGGCAGGTGCCATGGGATCAGCATGCACGCCTTGTGTCAGCCTTTCCTGCCTGAGACACACCCTGGGTCCAGGAGAGAGAAGCGGCCCCCCGCTGGCGTTAAGTAATGGTGCATGTGATCAACCTTTGACCTCTGGTGACCACTCAGCTCAGTGCCACGTGTGGAGCCACCTTTGAGATTTTTCTTGCCCTTTTCACAACCACTAAACTCACATACCATTATCAACCTTCTGAACTTACCCACCTGACTAGCTATTTTGCAATGTTACATAAGTGAAAAATCCTTTTGTTTAATTCACACATACACACATACAAAGATATGCTTTCACAAAAGGGAAACTAAAGTTCACAGATGAGTGTTAACTTGCCCATTCAGGCAACTGCTAAATGACAAACCTGGACCCCAAATTTAATTCTTTTGTTCCCAAGTCCTGTGTGCATTACAATACCACAGACAAGTATTTTCAAGTTACAACAATCAGAGTCATATATGGGAACAATAGGTGATTTGGCCAAACGTAGAAAGCTGCTGACTTGCCAAAGAAAGACTCCATTTACCAATCTGATTGGATTCAAGGCCATTTTTCTTTTATGGTTAGCGATCCTTTCCAGGGGATTTCTCTACCATATACTGCTTCTCACTGTATTGTAGTCAGGTATTTTCTTGTTTCTTCTCTGCTCACCTATAAGCAACATGAGAACATCCCTTTAATCTCTACATCCATAGAGCCTAACGCAGTACCTGGAACTCCCCCCAATGGTTGGTAAATGAATAAATGCAAATTATTTTCAGTCTTCCACAAGATTATGGTTTTTGTCAAGAAAGTGATCTGGGAATTCGAAGAAATGTAGTGAGTTACCTCTGCTGTTTTAAATACAACCTCTCATTAATTAACATCAGCTGGAGGGCTGGCGGGGAGCCAGCCACTGTAATACACATTTATGTTTTCCTTGACCACTCACAATAAATCCAAGAAGCGGACGTTATTTGGCCTTTTGTACAGATGAAGAAATTGATGCTGAGAGAGACCAACCAATATATCCTATTTCACACAGTAAGATCCAAAGCTTTGGATCTTAGTCCAGTGCTCTTTCCAGGACAATATTCTTTAAGGCAGGAAAATAATATATATCTTAAGAACTGTCTGGAATATTTCCTAGAATAATGAGGATCAGGATTCTACCTAATTCTTCAGAGATTAGTCTTTCAAATTATGAGATCTAAGAACATATCTGTGAAATACTGATCTTCCACTTCTAAATTACCTTCTTTGTGTCTTAGAACTCAAAGTAAAATCTATTTAGCAATGTCCTGGTGTGGGATGCTGTCCTCTGCTGAGCCCCAGAAGGTCCACCCAGGTTGCAATTCAAACTTACAATTTTCCACTTGCAGCCTGCCCTCCCATCCCACTTGTCCTTTGGATAACCTCATAATGACTTTCACTGTGTTTATACAAGACCTTCCCAATTAGCTCACTGGAACTTCCAAATAGAAAAGAATAAAAAGAGGACAGAAGAAAAACGATGATCTGGGGTAGCATTGACCGAGCAGGAACCTTTTGCACTGTCCTGTCACAGAGACATAAGAAGTCACGAGAGCACTTGAGTTCTCGTAATCAGGCCCCATAATATTTGCAGATGTGTTTACTTTGGCAAATGCGAAAGAACACGGGGTTTATAGGCAGCCAACCTGGGGTCCAGTCTTGACTTTGCTGCTTTCAGTTTTATGAGCTTTATTTAGTATGTGGCTCTGCCTTGCTTTCCCAATTAGAAAATGAGAATTTTGATAGCTAACTCACAGGATTATTCTGAGAACCAAACGTGGTGATGTCTACAGCGCTGAGCATGTGCATGGCATGCAGGACGAGCTCGCAAATGCAGCCCCTCTGTTGAAGAACCATGTGGTTCTTACGCAATCCCAGATCTGCAGTTGCCTGGATCTCGCTGGGTGTGAGGACACACAGATGCCGCGGCTGCTGGTCAGCTCCTCTCAGGTGACCGCTGGGTCTCAGCAGAGGTGTTACTGAAAGTGTGTTTAGCCATGACCCCTCTGATACGCTTTTCATTTTGGTACTCAAAACAGGATTCTAATGATAACACCTAAGACTTTCAGAGCAGTGTTTCCTACCTAAATATTTATATTTTCCAGGGGAATCTTCCCATTTTTTTCCCATTCGTTCATCCAAATTTATTTTTTTAAGTTTATTGCTGATTTCAGTCTCGTAGCCTCAGTTTCTCCAATACTTCTGAACGTTCCTCTGTTCTTTACATGTCCAGTCTAGGGAAAGTGGAGTGACATACCTGTGTGCGTGATGGGTAAATTTGGGAAGCATACACTGGGCACACTCAGTGCAGCCTTTCTTTTTCCCTCTTGGAGCATGTAACTTCCAGGGAGCATGCATTCTTCCCTGGCCCCACATGCCATTATTTCATGGAGGCCTGCCCCATGTGCGGAGGCCTGTGGATATTTGGCCATGTCTGTAGTTAGGCGAATAAATCTGTATAATCTGGATCAATATTTGGGGTTTACTTCCCCACATACAAACTGCATCCCCCAACTTACTCTTATCAAAGGGAAGATGACAGTGAATGTATTTTGGCTCCCATCTGCCGACTCATTGCATAACAATTTAAGCCACAAAGAGGAGTACTGTTCTGGGGACTCCCTCAAAGACCCCTGGGTTGAGTCTGGGGCTGTGAAACCTTTGATTCAGACTATTTTCACTTGTTTTTCTTATGACTCTTTACCAGATAGTTGTCACGTACACTACATTCAGACATTGCAGTTACACCGTCTGACAGTTTTGTGCCGTCTTACATGTTTATCAACTAGGTGTGTGCCCCATCCCATGACATTTTTGGCCTTCAGATTATAAAGGTTGACCTTCATTTGGAACCAAGCCCAGGCTGGTCTGATTACATGGCTCGTCTGCTTTTATACTGTCTCTGAGGCTCTACGTGGTGAGGCCTGCTGCCTGTACATGTGAATATTGGAGACAGATTGTGGCTTCACCATTTGAAATAAAGTAGATTTTATTAATGGGGAAATGAAAAGAAATGTGGGCCACTCTCAAGTTAGAGATGCAAGTTCTACTCGTACAGAAAAAGTAGAAAAAATAAGTCGCAAATCCCAAACCAAAACATTTTTGAAGAAGCTCTTCTTTGATGCCTTAGTCTTGGGAATGGGCTGGCTCAGAAACAGTGCAGCAAGGTAACTGAAGTGCACTTTACAGGTGAAGAGAAATGGGGGTTCAGGAAACAGTTTTAATTCTGGAACTGACAGAGGATAAACTAAAGCACCAAGAAATGAAAGAACAAAGAAGGTATTTACACAGGGAGTGGAGCTCCTGGAGCACACACTAGACCTACATGAATGAGGAATAAAGGGAGTGGATCAAATAAACACAGATCTAACCGATTTAACGGCGAAACCGGAAATATAGAAGACTTGGGCTCAGCGTGTCAGTTTATTCTTCCCAGTTTCCAATCCAGGAGTCACTCCAGCTCCCTTGGGATAGACTGAGAAAGGGGCAGCAAGGGGCTGGAGTGTGAGACCTGTGGGGCTCTCTCCACATACAAGAAAACTCAGGAAACGAGGGAAAAGGATTTCCTCCTAACTCTCGGCAGAGAAACACACAGGATAGGATTAACAAAAGAAAATGTGAAGAAAACCCACAAGAGAAGGGAAGAGCAAACCTACTCATCCTTGTGTTAACACAATCCATGTCTCTAATCACCGCCAGCATTTAGTTCATAATTTAGCAAAAAAGTCCCTATAACCTACTACACACCAGGCACTGTGCTGGTTACTATAGGTGAACTGATGTGAAAGATGTGGTCCCTGCCTTGAGGGCTTACAGTAAAATGATGAGGAAATACACTTAATGAATAACTTGAGTATGATGTTTAAGTGGTAACAGGTATTCACAAGGGGCCTTAAGAGCAAAGAGGAGGGGACTTAGCACAACCTGGACGTAGCTGAGCTTCAGGCTGGCTCCTAGCTTCTGAGCAGCCACGAGGAGCAGACGACCATGGAGAGTTTTATCACTTTCAGTATCATAATGGAAGTAACATGGCAATTCTTCAGGGAAGACAAATCTGTCTTTGTTTTACATGGGGTTTTGTAGGAAGCATTGAAGGGTGACGGATGATGTTCTTGGCATTCGTTCTTCAGCTCTTGCAGAAGTGGGTCTCACACTTTTGTCTCTTATCCTGGCCTCTGATGATGATAAAGAGCATATTGCAGTAGGATATTCATTACCAAACTCATTGATAGCAGAGTCGTTTGGGGATCTGTCTTAAAATACATACTCCTGGCACTCTTTAATAAGTTCATCCTCCAGGTCGTCCATTCTGACCATAACTCTTTCCTTACTGCTCTCTCACTCTTGTGTTCCCACTGTAGCTGCCTTTAGACCTTATATGGATCTCCAGTCCATGAATCTTCCCATTTTCTCCCAGTCTAGTCATTCTCTTCTTGGCTGTCTTCCTTTTCCTGGGTGATTACTCAAGCTACTTTGTTACCAGAATCCTCAACCCCTGATGGTACTGTAGCTCTACATGTCTTCAGCCACCAGGGGCTAAAACCTTGACCTTCTGTGACTCATTTTTAGCAGAACTTCACAGACATATGAATGTAAGAAAGAAGAATTTTAGAATTGATTAGAGTGTTAAATTATCTTTAAAAAACTCTCCATGTTATGAAAGAGAATACAACGGTGATAAAGAGCTGTGTGTGTGACACCTGCTTGCTGTTCGTGCAGAACACTGGATCAAAGTATGTGTTGACCACAAGCAAGGATTGCAATTTGAGAGAGAACAGGGTGCACTCACCAGATAACAGTCCTTTTCCTCCAGGAAATTGCAGGCTGGTTGAAGGGATATAACAGATAACAATCACTAGATGTATCAAGTGCCTATTATCTCCTAGACACTTTAGCCTCATAATAACTAAGCTTTACAATATCCCTGCCTATCAGGTAGCTTTTGCTACATTAACAAACTACTTCAAAACCTAGCAGCTTAAAACAACCATTCTCAAAATGTGGTACCTGGACTACCTGCATTAACACCACATGGGAACTTGTTAGAAATGCAATTTAGGGACCCCACTCCAGACCTGTGAATCAGAACCTCGGGGCAGGGGATCTGTGTCTTAACAAGGCCCCAGAGTGATTCTGATGCAAGTTAATGTTTGAGAAACACTAGCTTAAAACAGCCATACATATATTTTTAAGTCAACGGTTCAATTCTAAGTGTTACTTATTATGGTTGGGCCCAGTGGGGGGATTCTTTCAGTCTCAGCTGTGTTCACTTACATGGCTGCTAGGGAGTGGGCTGGTTGCTGGCTGGTCTATAATGTCCACAGCTGGGTCAGCTCAGGTCTGCTCCAAGTGGTCACACATGCCCCAGGGAGTCGCCCTGGCTTGTTCTAATGCCCGTTACACAGATTCCAGGAGAGCAAGTGGGAGCAGGCAAGGTCTCTTGAGGCTGAAGTTCAGAACTGGCACACTATCACATTCCTCACGTTCTATCGGCTAAAGCAAGTCTCAAGATCAACCCACGGTCTAGGAGTGGGGAAACCGACTCCACCTATTGATGGGTGACCTACAAAGTCACATGGCAAAGGACAAGAATATGAGATGGAGAATGAGGTCGTTGTTTGCCAACAGTCTACAACATGGTAGATGCTCTTACACAGTCTGTTAGATTAAGAAATTGAAGTTCAGCAAAATTAAATAATTTGTACAAGGTCATCCATCTAGTAAGTGGCAGATGTTAGATTTAAATGTAAGCCTATCTAATTCCCAGTGATCAGATCATGTATAAATCACCATAATATAACACAGTATGTGATACATAGAATAACAGAGGCCCAGAGAAGAGTTTACAGAAGTTCAAAAGGGGAGGGAGGATTTCTGGCTGGAGCAATAAGAAAATTCTCAACACGGTAGCGAAATTTGAGCTGGTCCATGCAGGATAAGTGATCTAGGAAGAGAAACAATTTTGAGCATAAAACAGCTGTTGAAAAGTACCAAACCCCCATCAGTAAATACACGGCACCCCTTCAAGCTGGAATTTAGGGTATTTGAAGATGAAAAGATTAAGATACATTTAGAAACATAGGCCCTGACAAAGGGAACTCAAAGCCAAAGTAAGGAATTTGAACTTCAAGATTTGAGCAAAAGATGAAATTAATGTATTATCATATAAATTCCAATTATTCTTATCTTCATGCAAATTATCTTTTTGTGGATTTATCCATAGAAAACATTTTATTTTGGAGTCACTTTCCTGTGAAAAGTTTTCACTCTCTTCCGTCTTCTTTAAGCAAATGTTCGGGGAATACAGAACTAACAAGCTAATTTGCCCTCATTCAGATCTGGTACTGAATACCCTGGAGGTCACGCTTTCTCCAAATCAAAGCTTCCAAACTGGGCATCTGCAGTGGCACATGGATTTAAATGTGCCAAAGCTAATCTTCTCAGCAATCCTGGCACTGTGTTGGCTCTGGAGTGGCTGGAGCCTCGGGATGGTTGTTTCAGGCCACAAGCTCCTGTGTTCCTTCTCTCCAGTGTGCTGTGCAAACTAAGTACAATTATTTTCTATGTGTTCCACATACGTAAAAGTTGGGGAACACTACCATAGAGGCCCTCTGTGGCCAGCTTCCCCAAGCTCAGGAGATGTTAAGAGCTCCATCACTGTGAAAGAATTCTGGAATCCTGGAGTGCACCCCAGAAATGTCTTCTTTTTTAAGACTCCCAGGTGACTAAAACCCCACCAGTGCTGACTATTATAAGAAGTTATGCCCAGTAACCTAGTCTTCTAACTTCTCGTCTTTGGTTCCTGGCAAGTCATAATCGGGAGCATAAGGAGTCCCAACCCATTCCAGTTTTGACCCAGCCCCAGAAGCGACCTCTTCAAGAGTCCTGACTTCCTTACCACAAAGACTTTCAATTTCACTGCCTTCAAGCTTCTGCTCCATGAGCCACACCTGGGTAACCTGACTTCTCTGGGAACACTAATCCTGGAAAGGACGTGAACAGATATCCAAACACGTATTTTGATTTGCATGTGGCCCAGGAGCTTCATGGACGAGGGCGTAAACCTAGATCCATAGCTATAAAATAAACCGGAGCTTCGTGAAGGGGCTTGGACTAAAGAAGAATAAAAAAGGTTCCTAAGAGAAAAATCACACTAAGTGAAGTGTGGCAAATGGACCCGACCACTGGAGAGAGCTGTATTTTGAAATACACCAGCAGATTCCATTTGAGCATTCTCTCACCCAGAGATAAGCCCACCACCATTACCCCAGAGTCACCTGTGTATTCTGGAAAGAAGAGTTATTTGAAGAGAATGGTGTCAAGCTCTGTCATAGAAACTTCCCCTGAAAGATCTGGCTGTGTGATGTGGAAAGACTGGACCTGATGGTGACGGGGTCCTGGAGAGGGGCTCATGGGGAAGGTTGGCACTGGGATGGACACTTGTCTGGGGTGCAGAGAGCTGTTATCTAGAAGAGGTGAGCAGGGGCCAGGTGGTGGCATAGGCAGCAGAAAGTGGTCAGTTAAGCAGGATGGTGACTGTATTGGATGGTAGAATGAGGGATTTCAAAGACATGGGCGAGTTTGATTTTATTTGTCTATTACTTTTAACATTAAATATATGTTGAGTTCTTACTAGGTACAAAGTGCTGTTCAAGGCTATGTTTGTGTCAGCAATCAAAACTGGAAAATAAAAAGGAATATTGGTTCTTAGGGAATTTACATTTCAGTAGTGGTTATTTTATGTAGAAAATTCCATCCCCTCTGGAATACTCAGTGGGAATAATTAAACGTAAGGATCCTCGGCTGGTAGTGGTAAGGAATAAAGACTATTTCGGCTTAATCTAATTAGTGAAGTCTCCAAGCTTTACTAATGAGTGAGGGGTAAATTTTAATATTATCTTAAAACACAGGCAAAAGTCCTTAATTTACATATTAAATCATATAACCTCAAACATTTAGGGACTATCTCTGTTTTGGATTATTCCAATCACACACCTCTGTATGAATATATGGAAGCAAAAACTAACTTGAAATTACATTCTAGCTATGAATGGTGACCCATGTTTTTAACAACTTTGCATTAAGCATCATCAAGCTCTGCGATAATTCTTGGGAATACAAAGATTAATAGAACACAGCTCCTGCCCTGGTTGGGTTCACATTCTCCTCGTGCATACACATTAAAAACGAGTATCCATTGCAATTCATTTGCGTGACTGAGGTGTGGGTGAATTGCCAAGGAAGGTCTCACTGCGTCTCTTGGGAAGTCAGAGAAATCTCAATAAAAGAGGTACCATTTGTGCTGGTTCTTGGACAAGCCTGACTGATGTCTCTCAGTCAATGAAGGAGATGAGGGGCATCCTGGCTGGAGAGATGGTGCGCACAGGAGTGGTGACACGAAAGGACACGGAGTGTTCAGAGAACCACTAGACGCTTCAACAACGTTAGGAAAACTAGGCAACATAAATTCCTTTTCCCTGGATTTGCCCAGGCTTACTTCAAGGCAATATAGATTCTGACCCTGAGACGTATCACAGACAGGGACTTGAAGCTGCATAATGTTATTACGCTTAATTCAGAAAGGCTTCCTTGACCCTGTATTTCATATGGGGATTATATATTTTGTACTGTCTGCACTTTCTGTCTTGCATATATGCACATAGTTTCTCAAGTAATCAGAGTATCAGTAAGCACATTATGCTTACCCATCTTATCTGTTGAGTAGAAGTTCTTGGCAGGTTGGTCGTTTGGCTGGTCGCACAGCGACGCATTCTCAGCATAACCACAGGCTTACCAGGCCTTTTTATAATTAGTCAGATTGACTACAGGTGCTACTAAATTAAGATTGTGCTATTTTAAGCCCAGCAGGTGTAAACACATTCAGTGAATCACAATGATTACTGCTGGAAAATCATCTCCTGCCACCCCCATTTCACCTTTCAGGAGAGAAGCTGAGTAAACATGGATTAAACAGCATTTTAAAAGTAGAACAACAGGGTAGGAATTCATGGGAAGCACCCGGGACCTTATCCCAAATCATGGCTCAAACGTTGTAGCAATTAGTCCATATGGAAAAGGACTTCATCAACTGTGGAGCGTCATGGAGAGACGACGATTGCATTTTACGTGGATTTCCTACGTATGGACGCTTCTCTCTAGACCCACACTGTCGAATACTGTAGCCATTAGCCAAATATAGCTATTTAAATTCAAATTTATATTTAGTAATATTATATAAAATTTAAAACTCAGCCCCTCAGTTGTATTACATATGTTTCAAGTTCTCAATAGCCACAGGGAGCCAGTGGTTCTCGTGTTGAAAAGCACAAATATGGAACATTTTTATCACACAGAAAGTTCTATTGGGTAGCTCTGCTCTGGCTTGTATCTTAAATGAGTCATTCATTTCTTTATTTAACCGAAAGGAGTAAGAATGATGCACGTGTGTTGTGTGTCTAGCAGACATACACCAGGCCGTCTGCTGGACCCCGGGAACACTTGGGGGAGAGGCAGGCAGAGGGGCTCAGGGGAGCCCAAGTACATGAGTTGTGTGCTTTTACTTCCTTGGGCCCAAGATAATACCCAATAGTAGAAGTTAAAGAAATATTTGTTGACAAAGGTGCCAGTTGGTCTAAATTAGCTATTTTCAGTCAAATCCTTTCTTGGCCAGTTTAATACCCAATCTGCTGCAGAATCCATTAGGACGATCAATGGAATCATGTTGTACAGACGTCCAAGTTCCACTGGATCACTTATTTTCCAATGCAGAGCTTTTCATGGGACAGATGCCGTAGTAGGAAAGAGATACTAAGATTTATTGGAATGTATTTTTCTCTTATTCGTCCAGGCTCCTAAAGGATATAATTATTCTTTACAAAGACCTTGAAAATCTAGCCCACGCACTTTCCCAGCCTCATCTACCCTGAAGCCGGTTGGCTCACCCGCCCTGCTCTGTGTGTGCCTGGCTCACTCCCGCTTCTGTACATCGCCTTGCTCACTTCCTTTCCCCTAGAATCTTTTACACCCTCCCTCCCCCCAACTTCCCCTAAGAAAAACCCTACTCTTCTTTCAGCCTGGGTCCTCTCTTCTCCAGCCCCGAGGGCGGCTTCCCATTTCTAATCAAACCTCTGCATGGAGGAGTGCTCTCAGCATGCAGCCCGGGGCCTCCTGAAAACAGAGCCTCAGTGGACATTCGGTGCGTTAAAGTGCAAACTCTGCCAGAAAAGAACCATAAGTTTAAGACTGCAAATATGAAATACTTTAAAATTTACCAAGTACTTTTAACATACATGATTTTAACCTCACAAAATTCCCCGAATCACATGTTGTTATCTCCATTTTACAATGAGGAGACTGAGGGTCAGACAGATAGAGGGCCCACCCAGACGTGTCTGGCCCCGTCCCGACAAGAGTCACATGCGCTGGGCTCCCTGAAGAGAGCTGAGTGAAGGCACCCGTGGAGGGTGGGTGCGGCGCCAGGAGAGCCTCCGAATGTGAGTGGCTGATCCCTGGCGCCGCAGGGACGGGGGAGCTGCTTAGAGGTCCAGCAGAGCCCTCCCTCCCTCAGCTCCTGCAGCAGAGGCTCGGAGCCCGGGCCCAGCTACGAGTTAGCCTGTCGGGAGGTGAGGAAAGGCCCTGGTTCTTTCTCCTCCCTCTGATGCTTCCCATCGGCCAAACCCAACCTGAAGGCAGCTGGCAAGGGAGCCCAGGAAAGCCGTCCCTGGAGGCCAGTCTCGGGACTCAGGCCTGGGTGCGAGTGTGCTCTGTGCTGGAGAGTCGACGTAGAGAGAAAAAAGATTTCATCCCGTATCAGAAGCCAGGGAGCTATCGGGTTAAGGAGTCGTGATCCAGGACCCCGAGTGTCTGTTCTTCTCACTTTGCACATGAAAAATAATTCTGCGAATAAACTGCTTGTATGTGTGTGTGCATGTTTTATTGCGTCAACTAAATTTAAGCTTCCCCCCAAATACAAGGATTACGTCTTGTTTGACCTTGTAAAAGCAATTTAGACCTTATAAGCATATAGACCTTAGCTTCTAATTTGCAAAACAGAATCAATAGCTCCTCACAGTGTGCAGACAGATTAATGAGACGATGTTTATAAAATGCTCACGTGCTGCTTGGCACAGAATAGATGCTCCACAGCTCTCAGTCCTTTTCTCACACTTTTCAAATATTCTTTATATAACCAAACACAGGGCCATGTTCACACTAGAACCTCAATAAGTATATATTGATCAAATAAAAATTGATTAATCAAGAAAAGCAAAATATGAATAGAGTCTCTTGGAAATATGTGGAAAGAAGTTTCTTACTAGGGCTGGATTATGAAGTTGAGTTGTTGCAGGATTTTCTATAGAAAACACCCCATGAGGGGAGTGGAGGTTAAGACACGGTCCCCTCCCTCCCAGGTGATCCCTGTCTATCAGGGAAGATGGACACATAAGCAGCTAAATACAATATAGTTTGAGAAGTGGCTGAACACAGGCAGGTGGAGCATGGAGAAGGGAGCCCCTGCTGGGAAGTGAAAGGAATCCCCCAAAAGAATGCGATACTTGAGTTGAGCCTTGGAGAATGTAAGACTGTGTTTGAAGAATGAACAAGAGAGGGTAAAAGAAAATTCCAGGAAAAAAAAAAGATGAGTTATGAAGTTAAAGGAGATAATATGCGCCAAATTGTGTCAACTTTTCCACTGTTTTTTTACAAATGTAACTGAGAGAAAGCTCTAGAAATACAGTTTGAAGCCCCCTCACTATGAAGGCAGAGTTTCTCTGAAGATAGTTTTATCTGAAAAGATCATGCCAATGATGTATTCTATTCCATGATATATCACTGTTTTAATGTAACAAATTATTTGTCCCACATTTTCTTCAAAAAAAGAAATTGGGTCTCTAAAAATATTTGTCATAAGCATCCTGTGATTTCCCATATTTCCTAGAACCCCTACCTCCTAGGTGGACATTTATTACAGTTTGAGACAGTGGGACAGATGTAAAAGTCCTATGTAAGGTGATTCCAAATGTGAGTCACCGTTATTATTTACAGACTTTAAACTGAAATTGGAAAATTGTGGTCTATTACTCTGGTCTTCTCAACCCCATGGGAGAATTGGTTTCTATGCTCTTTCCTTCCTTCTAATATTGCTCCAAGCTCAGTGGTCCAATGGCTGACGGCCATTTAAAGCAAGATTGAGAAAGTGCTTCTCCATTTGGCAATGGAGTTTGGGAATTGGCCAGACCAACTTACTTCAGTGATTTTAATGTGAACCACTCAGCAAATTAAACTTGTTGATTATAAAATATTTTCCATTTGTCCCCAGTGTTGGTACTTTTATAGGAAACTTTGCTTCCAATGAAAGAAAAGTGCAAAGTTAGAGTAGATATAGTTTTCTAAACTCATGAGTGTTTCCTAGAGACAAAGGCTGATGCAGCCTGTGTTCTGTCTCCCACCTCAAGTCCCAGGGAAGAGCTTCATTGCCTGGAACCTAAGCGTGAGAACTCAGTCCTGAAATAGGTATAGCTTCTAATTTTTCATTCGTTTATTTATGCACTGAATCTTTATGAAGTAATTTTTTTGGTACCAGGCATTGTGCAGAATCCAGGAATGCAAAGATAATTATGAAGTAGGCCTAGCCCCCTTAAGGAGCTCACTGTACGATGGATGGGAAAGACACATAATCAGATAATTATGAAAAAATGAGGAAATATGCATCTAGTACTCTGGGTGAAAACAAGCATCTAAGCTAATATTTGTCCAGCAGTGGGACAAGTGAAACAGCGAGAACTAGATCTCAACATATTCAATCAGAAGCTAGAAAATTCCATATCATAGTCACTGCAGGTGGAAGATACATGGACAAGAGCAGGTTTTTTGATAGTGACACTGCTGACATTTTGGACCAGATAGTTTTTCATGGTCGGCTTGTCCTGTACATGGTTGGTTTAACACCCCTGGCCTCCACCCACTAGATGCTAGGAGGACCCACTAATTGTCCATCAAAAATGTCTGCAGAGGTTGCCAGATGGCTCCTGGGGGAAAAATTACTCCCAGTTGAGACTAGACGGTCTTCAGTGTTCCTTTCATCTTGAGGGATGAATGAGTGGACATTGCTGTAATCCTCAGGAAACACTCATTTCTCTCGGCAGATATTGGAGTTATTTAGATCTGACCACAACCACATGCTTGTAAGGAAACAATCCTAATCTGGAGAGAGAAAAACCCAAGTCATAGGTCTCAAAGCCTCAGGAAACCTCCATCATCAATATTGTGATACAGCCTCTGCTTGGTCAATACAAATTGAGTGAAGATATTCTGAGCTCAAGAAGTTACACTTCCTGGGAGCCAGAGTTACTGACTGAGAGGGAATGGACAGAAAAGTGCATTTTACATGTGCTCTATGTAACCCTTCCTTCAGTCAGAGTGGTTCTGTCCTTCATTTTATGCATCCATCCTCTGTGCCTGTGAAAAGACAGAAAATGTTTGGAAGAACCACTGGGCTTGGGTCTGGAGCCCTGGATTTGGATTCTAGTCAGATCATTAAACTCACTGTGTTAATTTGGACAAATTACTTCATACGTTGGCTCATTCATTCAACAAACCTTTTCCAAGTGCTTGCCGTATGTGAGAAACTGTAACAGCTGGCTGGGGATACACAGGAATGACACAGCTTCCCCACTCCTTGCTCATCACAGAGAAGATGGAGCATGTCCCATGGCCCGTAGTGGCGCTGGTACGTCACAATGGCACCGCTCACAGGGAAACTGTAACTAGTTTTTTGTTTCATATCGGTCAGGGAGCCAGGCTCTTCCTCCATGACCCCATCCTCCCCAAGTTGTCCAACATCCCTCTCTCTGTTTAGTCAATTCCCTTAACTGAGACTAACCACGCTCAGTAAAGTTGGAGGGCAGGTTGCCCATCAGGTGGAACGTCCATCCTCACGATAGCTCGTTCTGTATTCCTACCATTTGCTCTGTGCACCCCAAACGAAAGCTGCTCCTCTGCTTCTCACTAAAGGAACCCTCGTCCAGCTCCTGCCACCTGTGCTCCTTTCCCTCCTGAGTCTCAGAATCATCTAATGTCGAGGATTCTGCATGCATGCATCCAAGAATTTGAGACTCTACCTCAACCACAGAGGTAAACAATTTCTTTGAATTTTTATTTTTGTTTCATTTCGGACTAGGAGAAAGAAAAGTGGTCCTGAGGACCAGTGAGAGAGCAGAGGGTGAGGGAAACACACAGAAACACATCAGGTCAATGCTAGCAAGACAGAACCATACCATCCTTGTGGCAGTTGGTGTGAGAGCTAAGCTCAGAGTGCTAGAGACTGCAGCCCCCAGCAAGAAATGGCCATTGGCAACCTGATCGCCAGTTTGTAACTATATACACTTTTTATCCCGTGGGCAAGAGCCATTTCCAACTGATGGGGGTGGATCAATGGAAGATTATAAACAAAATCTTCAAATAGGTTTTTATTTCCTCCTTCAGGGCCTCGAATTCTTCCCTCCAAAATCAAAAGCCCGATTAGGGAATCTCTTAGGTCTGGTAGAGCGTTAATATCCCATTACTCAGTGTGGCTTGGATTCCTTTTCCCACCAACATCTCTGGTGCACATCTCTCCCTTACTTAAGAAGTTCTGCTCCATCTGGGTGTGGAGGCTGCAGGACGAGGTGGCAGAACAAGACAGACTCCCCAGGGGAGCACCTCGGGAACATGTGGTTGGAATCTCAGGATTCAGGAAGCTGCAGTGAAAGCTTGCACATCTCACATAAATTTTTTAAAATCGTGTTCCATGAATGCAGTCTCGTTTCCTTGGTGTGATGTAGAAATTCTTTAATTAAATGTTGGAAACAAAGGAATAGGTATCATGGAGATAAACAAAACTTTCCAATTTTTAGTCCACTGAGTAGGTCTGTCTGAGCCTTCATCCTCTAGGTAGGAATTATCAAAGTGAGAACCTGCCCAATTTCAAAGGGTTTCCCCGAAAGGCTGATCCACTGTGATGTGAGTGTTGCTGTTCTTTGTGGCTCTACAGCATGGACTTGAAGTCAGGCTTGAGTGGATATTCTTAGTACCTCCACATACTTTATAGCGGCTGGGACACTGGGCATAACAACTGGGCCTCAGTCTGCTCATCTGTGAAATTAGGAAACTAAATATACCTTGCAGGGCATTGTCAAGACAGTGCCTACTCCATGGTAGGTTCCTCTTCTTTTATCCCTCATTCCAGCATCCAGCCCTGCGTTGCAGCATCCAGCCTGGCGCAGGCATGCATCAGACATTATCCAGCTCCAGCCTGGGGCAGGCACTCAGCAGAGGTTATCCAGCTCCAGCCTGGGGGACGTATGCATCAGATGTTATCCAGCTCCAACCTAGGGCAGGCATGCATCACATGGTATCCAGCTCCAGCCTGGGGCAGGCATGCATCAGATGTTATCCAGCTTCAGCATGGGGCAGGCACGCATCAGAGGTTATCCAGTTCCAGCCTGGAACAGGCATGCATCTGAGGTTACCAGCATCCAGCCCGGGGCAGGCATGTATCACATGTTATCCAGCTCCAGCCCGGGGCCGACATGCATCAGATGTTACCTGCGTTCACCTCCCCCCTTTCTTTTTGAAAGGGGCTTTCATAGGCTCTCATGTCAGACCACAGAGGTATCTTCTTCCTGCCATAATTAAGCAACTTGAGAAATCCTGTGAGGTCAATAAATTTGGAAAACGCTTACATAAAACAGAGTATAAAATGGCAAGTCCTGCCATCAGAAGCCAGTAAAAGTCGATTGCTTTATGCGACACCTCTACAAATGGCATTATGTCATTGCATAATATTAGTAAGAGATTGTAAGATTTTGTTCAGGGCTATAAAATGTAACGAGTCTCACATCATCTACCAATATAAAAATAAATCGAAAGAAGGTAACATTTAAAAAATGAAAAAAAAAAACAAGCTTCCAACTTCTTGGCTTTTTCTGTTTGAGGAAATTCAGTCTGTAAAGAAATGGATTCAAATGTTTTTCAGTGTGGTTGGTTGGCTTTCTCCCTTTTTCTTCTTTCTTTTTATTATTTTAATTTTTCATCTTTGCCTTTTCTATTTGACTGGGAACACACAAAAACTGTTTCAGAAATCAAGTGGTCTCGGCTGAAAAATTCCCCCAATGCATAAAATATAACTTTAAGTGTTCAAAAAATGGACAGTCTTAATGGTGCCAATAAAGAGATGGGTTTACTCATCTGGGCTAAGGTACAGGACATTAACTTTCCCAGACACAACACTGTGAACTGCTCACTAACAGTTCACACTACACCAACCTGAAAAGTCTTTGTAAACCCCAAAAAATTAGGCTGAGTGAGTCTGGCCTGGCCAGCATTTCTCTTGCTAATAAATAGTGATATGATAATTCCAATGACCACTTCTCCAAGGCCTGGTTGAAAGCCCATTTGTTCTGTAACGGAAGGAATTGATCATTCTGATGCGATTATGCCACATTACAAAAATCTGGCTTGTATCTGTATTAAACATGACCTGGAAAATGGAAGGAATAATCTCACAGCTCCCCCACAGAGCAGTCTCGTGGATGTGAGCAAACACGTCTATTAGGAATAATGTATAATGAGAGCAGAGCCGTTGGGCTCTCTAAATAAACTGTCTGCATATTTGGGGAAGGGAAAACCAGTGTGGGATGTTTGGCTCAAGGAATGAGCTCTGTTTTTCTTCTTTGTCAGCATCACTGTTCAGTGGTGCAGATGGACTGGACATCCTTGGGGATGGGGTACATTTGCTAGCTTAAAATAGAAGCAGTATGGAGTGGTTTAAGCCAAAAAGGAAGGCTTGGGTCCATGTGATGGTTCAAGTCACGTGTAGATGGAGAGAAGTCCTGAGCTGAGGGGAACCTATAGGTTGGCTCTTCAACCTTTCACCCCGGGCTGGCGTCCTCGCCTCAGACTGCTGAACGATGGCCACCCAGCCTTCAGCCGTTCCCTTTCCAGGGGCTGGGACCTCACTTGTGAGCAGCTCTGTGTATAATCCTCTGTGTGTATGATTATTGTCATTACCATGTGGATCCTGACTATTTTTAACAAAACCACAGCAATTGTTATGACCCTCAAGGAGAGACGAATCTGGGGTGGTCGTGAAAGCTCATTTCCTTCCTCTCGTTAGTAGTTTTGCAGGAAGGACCTCCACATTCCCGAGCTCCACAGAAACAAGCCGACACCAGAAGCTGCACTTGGAAGGTCCTCCCTTCATAAGATGACCCCTGCCCCTCCTCCCTTTGCACAGGAAGAGCTTTGTGGCAGCAGGGGCCCCATCTGCTGGAACACTTTTTGTGGTGCATTCTTAGTGCTGTCTGCCTAGGCCAGCTCTCCATGGGATGAGAACCCAGAGCCTGTGTCTGGTTATTCTCCATTTGTGCATTTTCCCCTTATTTCAGATTTATGCCAGTGGGGTGTGTATGCCGGACCCCTTTGCACACGACAATTGCTAACGCTTGCGGAGCACTTACAAGGTGTCAGGCTTCGAGCCAAGCACTTCAGATTTATCATCACCTCTAATCCTCCAGATGGTCTCTGAGTGTGGACACCCCAGTCATCCTCCTTTGAGGAGGCACCTAAGCCTCGGAGAAGTGGACTGGCCGCAGTGAAAGCTGGGCTTCTAGACAGGAGCTAGCTCCTAACTCTGCTGCTTAGGTACCACTGCTGGCATAGTGGATAAAGAAAAGCTTTAAGGTCAGCCAGACCGGGCTCACTCCCTGGCTCTTCCCCTCACTGGGAGTGACATCAGGCACTTTCTCAGCCTGTTGGAGTCCCAGTTTCCTTGTCAGTAAAGTAGCAGTAGTATTTCTTC